>NC_087064.1:3213328-3528722 GCF_963678635.1 Symsagittifera roscoffensis
AAAACTTACGGTCGGTCTGGATTGGGGGAAAAGTTTCGAAAATGGACTATTTAAAACTTTTCTGGGAACGTAAGCTCGTTCCCGAACAATTTGAGGAATACAAAATAAAACCAGAATAGTTCACGCGGTCAAGAACAATTGAGATGACAACAAAATATCCCACGTGGGAGTTTTAGTACGTGGACAACACTGTGGACCAAATCATCTACAAATATGCCCGGCGAAAGACGTAATTAGTTCCGAATGTACCAAATGAGGACATTTTGCAAAAGCATGCAGATCCTCACATGTTTGTTATATGCAAAACGGCGCTGGAGAACTGCCCGGATGTTTAAGAAAAAAATACGGAACTGAAAGAGAAAGACCGAGTGGCATATGCGGATTTCACATTCATAGTAGGAAGAGAAGATATCCCACGGGATAATTTCACAGTGATGACAATAACTGAAGCGTTTGAAATGAAACCTCAGTGAAAAACTACAAAGAGGATTTAAACGGTCATATTGCGTGTTCCACAACAAAAATGAAAATATTTTCCTTATTGAGGAATCGCGGAATCCAATATCCTTATCCGGCAGTAAAAAACAGTGTAGAGGTTGATAAAGAACAACAATTACACAGTTCTTTTTTATCCTACCGGAAAATGCTGCTAGAAACCTCGTGTGTTACAATGGAGAATTTATGGTTTCTAAGGAACAACTGATCATCGCAATAGAATCTGGTAGATGAACGGCTTTTCCAGCTCCGTTAATCATTGATTTTGAGCAAAAAGGAATTTCCACAGGTCATGCCAAAACCCATACCAGGACATACTAAAAGATAACTTCCAACAGATCTATTTGTTTGATTTTGAAAAGCAATAAAACCACTTGACAAAACCCAATTTGTCAAAGGACATATTTCCTATGCAGCAGAAAAAACAGATACCAACCCATATCCAGGAATGAGTGGATAAAACTGATTGACCAGAAACACATTATCAAACAGGATAAGAATGTAACACTATGAATCTAACACAAAAAATCTAACACCAACGAACACAAAGCTCATCCACAATTTTCAAATGGTCGGAACAACAATTATCAGATGCCCAACATCGAATTACTATTCGACAAAATTGCAAAAATAATAAAAATAAACGACAATAAACAAACGCATCTGTCACTACTTGACCTCTATTATGCATATTCATAATTTTTGGAGCAGAAGAACAGAAATCATTGCAATTTCATTCTCATCGGGTGCAACGCCACGGGAGCGTATCAATTTCAAAACGGGTTTTAAGGACTGACAGATATGCCAGCAGAATTTCAAAAAAGCAACAGACTCAACGCTGATGCGAAAACTCATATGGGTAAGAATACGACATAAATATAGTAACAAAAGGATCAAACGAGCATCACAAAGAAAATTCAAAGAGAGTCTTGCAGATTTAATATGAAAAAATTTAAGCATTCTATTGGATAAGTTTAATCTTACAATATTGGTTAGGTTACAATTTAATGTAGCTCAAACCGCAGCAACCATAAAATCACTCCTAAAAACACAGATAAAATATAACACTGAATTGGCAAACTGAACCTACAACTGTTTTTAAACAGTCTTTAACAATAGTGTGTTTGAATTTTGCAATTTGTATCCATTTTTATACTACTTGATACTTTTTTCTTTTTATTGCTAGTAAATACACCGTCAAAAAAGTATTTTTTTTGCAGTTTTGTAAAACTTCGTTCTCAATCACGCGGTGTGCAAAGTGCTCTTCTTCTAATACTGTTTGACACTGTTTTTATTGCAGTTTCTTTCGAAAAAATAAATTGAGCTAGCAATACTCTCAAAATATTTAAAAAAAAACATTCAAAAAAAGTCAAAAAAAATTGTCATTCAAGGAAAAACATAATTTGAAATATAAGTTTTTAGACTCAACTGGCTTGGTTGCTTGGTTAGTGTCAGATTTCTTTGTGACAGTCAATTTTGGTATCAAAATGATCTGCCAGTAAAATATAGGCTCAAAAATGGACTTAGGAAGCCCACTTTATCTTGGACAAACGAGATCTACCAGTTGCAGCTCAAAACGTTTCCTAACATAAACAAGCAACCTATAATTCATTCAAGCCGCTTTTGGAGATCGCTGCCTTCTCGTCGTATTTTAGGGAATGCTAGCCCCTCAACTTCATAGAGAACGGCCCCCATATTTGCATGCAAGGTAACTTGAGGACTAAGTGCTTTTTACCGAAAAATCTGATGCCGCTGTTCGCTCGATCAGAACAGCAAATATCTCAGACAACTTTTCCATTGAATTGAAATGCTTCACGAAAAAACCAAATAAGTCGCTATCATAGCCAGATATGATTCGTGTGGATTTGAACTTGCTCTATTATAGAATTATCTGATGGTTTTAACATCAAAAAATTACAATCAAATGCGAGTAAGCAACGCAAAACCTGTGATTTTTTTCAGACAAATTTCGATTTTTAAACTTGACAGTTTTGACGGATTTTTTTTTTCACGGATTTGAAAGCTTTTGTTGTCCTGAACTTAAGTTTTAGTAGCTAAATACCTGTGATTTTTTTTCGCAAAGTTATGGGGTTTGAAAGATTTCGATTTTGGCTGTTCTGATACTTGCAATCTTGTTGTTCGGCTTCCTGTGCAAAGAAAGTAATGAAATAATTGATCTCGGTTTGGTTTTTTCTTCAGACAATTTTTGACTTTTTAACTAGCAATCTTTGACGGAGTTTTTTTCGTATCATTCAGAAGGTATTAGTAACCTGAGCTTAAATCTGAAAACATGTTTAGGTGATCATTTTTTTAAAAAAGATATTGGGGTTTAAAGGTTGCCATTTTGGCCAATTTGATTTAATTAACGCACGATATATTTCGCGCTATTAACGAGTGAGCGGAGATTTAATCTCTCTTAGAAGTCATTCCAAATTGGTTGAAGGAAGCTTATTTGCCGCATTTGATTTGTTATTAAGAGCGAAATCTATAATTTTGTACTTTATATGGCGTGTGACTTCAAATCTCAAATATAAAAAAAGTTGATTCGAGGCACGACAGAAAGAGTTTCACTTTGATATAATTCACTTATTCTCTAATTTGATTTGATTCCCGGTGGGTACAGAGATAAAAAACGAAGACACAAGGTGTTTAACTTTCAAATTTTAAAATTAGATATCAAAATTATTAACGAGAATTTTAAAGAAGTCTTCAATAAGCAAAAACCAACTTTCCTCTGTGATTTTTTCTCCGGAACGTGGAAACCAGTGAAAATTCATACTGCCGTGCGCACCAAAACAAAACCTTGTTTGAGAAGTCACAATTGCTGTCTGATCAAGCTGATAGCCATCCAAGTAAAAGTAGTAAAGTTTGATAGCGTGGAGCAATGTACTCAAGAACGTCAAAATAATAAATGGAGGTTCAAACTGATAATAAGTGTTTTTTTGTTGCACTACTGGAAAATGTCGCAATGGGATATCCAGACTCTGTGTTACCCCCAGCATTTACTGAAAAAGCATTCAGTAAATTGTCTCTTATCGAAAGATCATCTTTGCCTTTTCCGTGCACTAACAATGTACCTACTTGCCCACAGTTACCTCGATGCGCATAAATCCCAATTATTTACAGAGTTTATACTGGCTAGGAATCGGAGGACTTTTGTAGAGTTGCCATTAATGATTTACCTCCTTTACCGCAAAAAGTTGAACACAACATATTCTTTATCCTTATCAATTTTGACATTCAAGAAAGAGAATAGGTTGCAGAATCAGCCCGGTGAAGTACTGAAAACATTGATAAAACAGTCAAATTGCTGAGACTCAACAATCAAATACGAATGATATTACTTGTTTCTTTAAGTTTTTGCAAGCAGTTTAAGTTGTCACACTTGTGACTGCTTCTTTAAAAGATCAGACGTATTCCACAAACCTCAACGCGTACACACTACTGGAAACAATGATCGAGAAACTTGGCAGATTCTTTATTCCTCATTTGAAGGATTGCCATCCAAGTCACCCGAAAAGTTGTCTATGGTTTCATCTTCACGTTGCCTTGGTTTCTCGAATCTTTTGGTGGCCTTGCACTCCCGAGCCAAAACGGTTCAACAGTCTCTCGAAAACTTTTTTTGCAGTAGTCCGCTGAAATTGTTTTTTCGCCACCACGCAATTCAGGGCTGTCCCTTTCATTTTGATACTGAGCGCACTTCAATTCTGTCTTTCTGTCACGTCTCTTTCTTCAAAATGCAGCTTTATGACTTCTTTCCAGGTATCTATACAACCGTCGGATTCATCTTGTAACTTCAAGGTTTTTTATGATCCTTTTAGATTTTTCGCTGAGCGCATTGGTCATGAAAAATCTTGTGAGAACCGTATCCAGGCATCTGTTCAGAGGTTGAAACGCTGCGGCTTTGCGTTCCCAAGAAAATCCATTCTGTTCATTCTATTGTTTGAGGTTCTGGAACAGCCCTCCTGACAGATTGGCTTGGCTGAGCTCTTACCTGGTTCAAGAAATTCCAACCTGAGAAATCACCCCCTTCTACTCGCATGCGTCTGGCGCGGGTCATTCGTTCGCGCTTGATCTACTGCCAGTAGAGCCGCCTCAGCTAATCGTATGTTTCCTAGGCCTGTGACTCTCAGTGGCGCTGTTAGATGGTTTACCTCTTCCTCTCGTGGACCCATACGTCCTTCCTCTGTTTGAGTGCTCATTGAAGGTCACTCTCGGTTCTCTGCTAGCCTCCCTCGAGCGTTCCCCTCTATTTCTTGATCCGTTCCTGGAGACCACCCAATCTGTTAAGCATAGACTGAGTGCTTCATTCGATCAGTGCGTCTATCCTATTAACGAGAGTCCCAAGAGTCTGCTCTTGTTGATTCCGAAGTTGCTCTATGTCGCCTCTCAATCGTTACTCTCTTTTGTTACAAATTTCCCGCTCGGCATGCCGCATTTATCTCCTCCCGCAGACATTCTCTCTCAATGTGAATTGCTCTCTCTTGTTCGCTCATTCTGATCGAAATCTGTTCATTTTGCTTACCCATGCTATCCATAAAAAATGGTCATGACTTCTATTGATTCTCCGTTGTACACCAATTGAAACACTAGGGGTGGCGTCACCCTAGTCATGACAGGTATTTTTTGTGGCTAGTTGATACTCGCGCCGCTTCTCTCTGTCTCGAAGGTCCTTCATACCCGGCCTCTAATTCTAAGAGTGTGGTCCTTGAGTGTAGTCTTGGTATAATTGAAACGTCAAACTTATTATTCAAAACAAGTTACTGGTCTATGGATTTGCCGACTAAAAGTCTGTGAACACCATTTCGCAATCTGATGAAAAAAAATCTGACTATGAAAATTCTCAACAACTATGTTATCGTATACTAAAAATTTGCAAAAAAAAAAATTCAAAAATTTTATGTGTGCTTAGTTAAAAATTTCCAATCAAAAAAATTTCCATAATCTGTTTTCTTTTTCCTAGTAATTTTTTTTATACAAAACGAAAAAGACTAAATCATTTAGTGTAGAAAAAAGAGCTTTTTGTCCCGACAAGCAGAAATATTTGTTTGAAAAGGGGATAATGGCAGAGCATTAACAAAATCATTTATGTATATATATATATATATATATATATATATATATACACTATTTTATCATTATATTTATACTGGTCACTTGATCAAGATGGTGTTAAATACACAATAGAGAACGATGGACTTCAGAGTTCAGAATAAATGTTTATCAACCATTTGTTCTTATCTCAGGGCACGTTTTTTGGTTCACCAACCCTGTCGGATTAGCGTTTATTTTTTGATCAATCACTGAAGTATGGTGTGGCGCAGCCAGCATCTTTAAAAAAACCGCTAATCATAGCATCATTTTGGCAATGGGCATCAGCAGAGCCTGAGTTAAAATGGCCGAAGTAGGCAGCTAGCATGGAGATGGCCATATTTCCTAAGGATCGAATTGAGGGGAAAGTTTAGTCTGAGACAGACTAAACTAACTAATACCAATGTTGAATTAGCTTTGCGTGAAGACTGGCGATTGCAAGAAATAGGTGAAATTTTGTTCACTGCCCATATGAAAAAATGGGAAGTTGCTATAGAACTCCTAGCGGAGAGGAGAACGCATCAAGGTGCACATGAATCCTGGATCCGAGATATAAAGGAATTGATCACAGTAAGACAAGGAATGCAAACCCATTTGACTCATCGACATCAGCACCTTTTAAGCAAAAACTCATCTTGGGCTACAATTAACCACGAAGATGAGAAAGACAATATTAAAAAACTAGAATAATCCACGCGACCAAGGACAGAAAAATAGCCCAATTGGAAGTTATAGTATGTGGACGACAATTTAGACCAAATCAACCACAAATATGACCGGCAAAAGACAAAATTAGTTCCAATTGCGCTAAACGGGGACATTTTGCAAAAACATGGAGATCCTCACATGTTTGTTTATGCAAAAAGGTACGGGAGAACCGCCCGGAGTTTTGAGAAAACAATACGAAGCTAGAAGAGAACGACCGAGTGGATTTGCGGATTTCACATTCTTGAGCTGATAGGAAGATATCCCACGGTATAATTTCACAGTGATGACAATAACTGCAACGTTTGAAAAAAAAACTTCAAAAAAAATCCACAAAAAAATTGGAAATTGCTTTCCTTTTTGAGGAATCGGGGAAACCAATGTCCTTATCAGGCAGTAAAAAACAGTGTAAAGATTGAGAATGAACACCAGTTAGACAATTTTCTTTATATCCTACCGAAGATGCAGCTAGAAATCGCAGCAGGGAAGATGCAGCTAGAATTTATGGTTTCTAAAAGACGACTGATCATCGCAATAGATTCCGGTAGATGAATGCTTTTATCAGCTCCAGTTATCATTGATTACGAGAAAAAAGAATTTCCATAGGAGAAAACATCCTACCACAAATTAGCATTCAACTTCTACAGGACATAGGAAAAGCCATACCAGGACATACCAGGACATACTAAAAATATAACTTCCAGCAAAGCTACTTATCTTATTTGTAAAAGCAAAAAGTCCACGTGAGAAAACTTTATTTGTCAAGGTTATAATTCATATGCAGCAGAAAAAATGGATACCAATCAATCACCAGGAACGAGTGGATAAAACGGATTAGTCAGAAATACATTATCAAACATGTTAAGAGTCTAACACTAAGAATCCAACACAAAAGTTCTAACACACACGAATATAAAGTTCATCCACAGTTTTCAAATGGTCGGAACAACAAATATCAGTTGCCCAAAAGTGAATTAATTGCAGAAATAAAAGAAAAAAAACGACAATAAACAAACGCCACTCTCAATACTTGACATTTATTATGCATATTCATAGTTTTTCAGGATCAGAAGACTCAGTAAAAAGCATACAGTAAAATGTCTCTTATCGAAAGATCATCTGTGCCTTTTTTGTGCACTAACAATGTAACTACACGCCCACAGTTTCCTTGATGCGCATTGAACCGAATAATTTACAGAGTTTATACCAAAATCTGGCTAGGAATCGAAGGACTTTTGTAGAGTTGCCATTAATGATTTACCTCCTGTACAGGAAAAAGTTGAACCCAACATATTCTTTATCCTTATCAATTTTGATATTCAAGAAAGAGAATAGGTTGCAGAATCAGCCCGGTGAAGTATTGAAAACATTGATAAGACAGTCAAATTGCTAACACTCAACAATCAAATACGAATGATGTTACTTGTTTCTTCAAGTGCTTTCAAATTGTTTAAGTTGTCGCACCTGTGACTGCTTCTTTAAAAGATCAGACGTATTCCACACACCTCAACGCGTACACGCTACGGGAAACAATGGTCGAGAAACTCGACAGATTCTTTATTCCTTATTTGAAGGATTGCCATCCAAGTCACCCGAAAAGTTGTCTATGGTTTCATCTTCACGTTGCCTTGGTTTCTCGAAGCGCATCTTGTTTTGGTGACCTTGCACTCCCGAGCCAAAACGGTTCAACAGTCTCTCGATAACTTTTTTGCAGTATTCCGCTGAAATTGTTTTTTCGCCACCACGCAATTCAGGGCTGTCCCGTCCATTTTGATGCTGAGCGCACTGCATTTCTGTCTTTCTGTCACGTCTCTTTCTTCCAAATGCAGCTTTATGACTTCTATCCAAGTATCTATACAACCGTCGGATTCATCCTTGTAACATCACGTTTTTTTATGATCCTGCGCGCATTGGTCCTGGACAATCTTGTGAGAACCGTCTCCAGGCATCTGTTCAGTGGTTGGAACGCTGCGGTTTTCGCTGTTGCATTCCCAAGAATATCCTGTCTGATCGTTCTTATCTGTTGTTTGGAACAGCCCTCCTGTTATATTGGCTTGGCTGAGCTCTTACCTGGTTCAAGAAATTCCAACCTGAGAAATCAACCCCTTCTACTCGCATGCGTCTGGCGCGGGTCATTCGTTCGCGACTGACCTACTGCCAGTAGAGCCACCTCAGCTAATCGTATGTTTCCTAGGCCTGTGACTCTCAGTGGCGCTGTTAGATGGTTTACCTCTTCCTCTCGTGGACCCATACGTCCTTCCTCTGTTCGAGTGCTCATTGAAGGTCACTCTCGGTTCTCTGCTAGCCTCCCTCGAGCGTTCCCATCTATTTCTTGATCCGTTCCTGTTTCCCAGAAGACCACCCAATCTGTTCAACATAGACTGAGTGCTTCATTCGATCAGTGCGTCTATCCTATTAACGAGATTCCCAAGAGTCTGCTCTTGTTGATTCCGAAGTTGCTCTATGTCGCCTCTCAATCGTTACTCTCTTTTGTTACAAATTTCCCGCTCGGCATGCCGCATTTATCTCCTCCCGCAGACATTCTCTCTCAATGTGAACTGCTCTCTCTTGTTCACTCATTCTGATTGAAATCTGTTCATTTTGCTTACCCATGCTATCCATATTTCTGGTCATGACTTCAATTTAGCTCCGTTGTCCACCAATTGAAACACTGGTGGTGGCGTCACCTTATTCACGGCAAGTAGTTTTTTGCTAACTGATACTCGCGCCACTTCTCTCTGTCTCGAAGTTCCTTCATACTCGGCTTCTAATTCTAAGAGTGTGGTCCCTGACCTGGTGACCCATGTCGCTACAGTTTGAGTGTCCGATTTGGTCCGTGATGATTTCACCAGAATTGTGCAATCCATTTATAGCCGTATTTATTGTTCTGGCGGCTTCACATTGATCGGAAGAGCCATCCTCCGTTTTGACAGGTGCTGCGCTTTCATGGGTTGAGCTGCTGAAGCTCAACTGTGACCCAGTTTCTTCAAATCGTTCGTTTCGTCACCCTCTTCCAGTTCTAATTACCATGGTAATTGGAAATAAATTTCCCAAAGTTTTCTTGACTCGTTCTGAAAACGAGGAAGACTTCGCTGCCTTCCTTGACACCCCCTGCATCATAGTATGGTCAATAGTAAGTGAGCCGTCTACTATTGGTTTTACAATCATATTGTCGACAAATTCCGACTATTCGTCGGGATCAAGGGTCCCCGTCGAAGTGGCAAAATCCTGTCCCTGTTCTACGGGAAATGATTCATTCGTTAACCGCTTGGTCGGGTTCACTTCGATTCTACGTCCGCTGGATCCTCTTCCAGAGCAGGGCGTCGATTTATCTCTAACTCCAACGTTCATCTTTTGACTTCTCAGACCTTTCGGCGGCTCCTTGTTTTAATCATTTTGTCTAACACTTTCCTCCCCTTTTTGTTCTGAGCCTTCTTGGTTCTTTCCACCAAAAAGGTCATTCATCGTATTCTTTTGAGACTTCGGTATAAACTTCCTAGAGCTATCTCCGAGCGTAGGTATGCTAAACTTTGTCTAGACTCATCTTAACCTAATAATTGTTGCTGCTCACTAATTGATTTGCTTATTAATGTATTTGTTGTCTGACAAACATTTGCAATAACTCAACACAATAATGTTCCGGAGTTAACTAACACGGAACCACCAATCTGATTAAGTTATAACGATTCAGTGTATCTTCCAATTTATGCGCAGCAATGAATTATTGATCTTTTAATTTGAAATGCTAGCACAGTCAGATGATGTCAAGATGTCTAAAATATAGTGAACTCACTACTCATTTTAGAACAATAAGTAGATTTTTAAAAAAAAACTTCAACTTGAAGAAAAAAAAGAAAAAAATATGTAGGTTGCGATCGGTTTGTTGCAATTTAGTCAAACTGGCTTCTAGAGAAAGAGCTTTTCCTGTTTAGTGCCGCACAAAACAAACAAAACTTGAAGGCAGTATCTTTCTCTCAAGTGAGCGCCTATCGCATCCACCGAGGTTTGTATTGCTCATGTGCCTTCGGATCGTCATTGCTAGTATACCAAATTTCACAAGGCGAACACTCCTCCAAAAAAATCAGTTTCTGATTCCAATAACAATAATTCAATATCGTGTTTCTGTTATCGATTAGACCTAGAGTCGCAAATCTCCTGGAGTTTAGGTTTGTTGCAGTGCAATTATGGTTTTTCAGTTTTTATCTAAAGGCAACTTACCAATGCTGTTACTGATTTCTTGTCTTGCTTGGTCTGCCTGATCGTGCTAATAGCCTAATTTTTGTCCTCTAGAAGTCTGGCTTTCGTTTACGTACGTATTAAGATCCATACATTTCCGTTCGAAAATAAAAAGATTTCACTGTATTAGATCCCTCTTGATCTGCGTTCCGAATTGGCGAAAACAGGACCCCTCTGAATTGAGACACCTCCAAATTGGCAAAGATATGACCCCTTCGGATTGACGAAAGCAAAACCCTTCCGGATTGGCAAAAATAAGCCCCTTTCAGATAGGCAAAAACGGGATCCCTCCGGATTTGCGAAACTCTGAGGCTTTCGAATTTACAAAATGGGATCTTTCCGGATAGAGTCTTAGAGCTCTTTTATGCTAATTATTTATTTAGAATGGGATCGTTCTGACTTTAGAACCCTCCGGATTGAAGCGAAGCTGCTTTTTTAACAATTTCCATTATATGGGATGGGGTCTACTAGCCGGCCTATTTTCGACTTGCTTACTGGTTTTAAGGTTCCTTAAACGTTCCTTTTGTCCAGAATAACGTAATAACGCCATATTGTACCGTTGTTACCGTTTGGTTGGGGTATTAGGGCATTCCAAAAAATTATATAAACCTGGAAGGGTCTATCTTCAAATACGGGTGTTTTTGTTTAAAAAAATCTAAAAGACTTTCTATGCTTAATATTTTCACAAAAAATTTCTCACTTTTAAGCCTCTGTCATTCTCGTTCTCATGGTTTTAAATTAAATTGGATTGATCCAGTGATTCTCGAGTTGTAAAGCAAAACGCAAAATTTTAAAGCTAATGGTTTCCGCACAAATTTGCAGCATTTTTTGTCCTATAGACCTAAACAATCTCAATCTCTACTGAAAAGACATATTTTTTTCTGGTTCAAGGCAAACAACTCGATAAAAAATGTTTCAGCTGAAAAATTTTTTTCACAATAACTTAATAAATTCAAAAAATTTTCATATTCTGCGGCGTTTTGCTTTTCCAAATATCACGAAAAATTGGATTCCGGTAGCGAATTGGTTCTAACATCGTCCGCACAAAATTCAACTGGTTTTGTAGTTTTCTTAGTAAAATTACAATGTAACTCACTAACTTCATTTTATCTGTTTCGAAAAAAATGGATATTTCAAAAATAGCGCTTTGAATTTCTATTTTAACACAAAATAGCTATCACTATTTTGACACAAAAAAAAACGTTCTGTTTACGGTCTATTTGTTTGTAAAAAAAGTAAAAAGATATTAAAACGGGTAGTAAAAATATTTGTGATGATAGTAATATATACCTCCGGTTCTGATTAACATCCGAAGTATGGTTCTTAACTCGGAAAATTGCAACTTTTTAAGGGGCTCGCTACAGTACAGTCACTGTCCAGCTCCCCACAGAGTGATACCATGTTTTCTGTATCAAAGGGATACAAAACTTGAAACTTTACCAAACAGTCGATTGTTGTGGTTCATCCAAAATTCTTTGCCGCACCCTCCATTGCTCGCTGGATCAGCCTTCGACTCCAATCACTTGACCCTTCCGGATTGAGCTCAAATTAGCATTAACGTGCTGAAATACTACAACAACCCTACAGTAGAGGCGGAAAAAAAGGCTACAATTTTGATAGTAACGCTCGAGTTTGATATCAATGCCATAAACAACAGTAAATCTAACAACTACAAACGAACAAATTGGATCACATCTCGTCTGAGGTGATAATTTCTAACGATTTTACAATTTTTAAATACTGTTTTTGGTTTTTTCGCTTAATTTAAAGTTTTTTTCTAGAGACTATAAAACTTTTCGATTGTTTTTTTTATATCTCTAATTATGCTTGGTCATTTACCGCTCAGAGAACGACGGGACGGCCGATCCTTCCACCCTTCACAATACGTGAGTTTTCTTTCTTAACTATGATGAAAAGCTAAACCGGGGTATCGCGAAGGCTTCTGCGTTCCAAATCATCCTTCCAGCTTAAAGTTAAGGGCTTCATTTAGAGCATCGGCTCGGAGTGAAGTGCTTTCGTTAAAGGGTCCGCCGATCATGCATTTAAAAGAATAACACCCTGGAGCGCCATAAAAGCACGAAAGATTCGCCCAGTAGTACATACCGACGGAAACTTAAGCTAGTTTGAGAAATGACCGGCTAGCGTCTGAAGACAGCACAGCTTCACCTGCCGTTAACTGTCTCTACCCCAGTCAGTTCAATGGGTGGTTCACTATCATTGGGTCGACGAACGGATCACAACTTAAAAGCTTTCGGCCAACCCGCGGCGCAAATTAATTTAGTTATATGCGAAAATATTGAGATAATGGCTGGTGGGTCTCACTATCCCCAGAACACGAAGTCACTCCTGAAAGCAGGGATGCTGCTGTTTATATTCTGTTACTATTGTTTTTCGTCAGTAGATAAAATAATCATATCAATCGGAGATGAATCAATTCTTCCCCTCAACTCCTAGCTTCTCCTACTCTTAACATGAACTTGTAGTTGATTTATTTCAATTGAAGACATTCGTGGAAGCTAAAAGTTACTAAATTAAAAGTTCATAGTTCTTTCCCAGTACCGCTCCAAAATCTCTTGAATTCGGATGAAGAGATGTGTTCTTCACAACCAGGAAGGGTAGTAAGTTCTCCCGTTAGCGCTCTTGATTCTCATGAACTGCTATCTAAAAATTGTAGCTGCACAATCGTTACTACTCGGAGCGCTCTTCTTCAAATGTGAATGAAAATAATTTTTCCAGTGTGTTATGTCTGCTACACGTCTAATTCTGATTAGTGGAAATAGTCTCTCTGATTTTCGCATTTTTCAGTTGTCGCGAAAATAAAAATCGTTACGTGGCATGCAAGCCTAAATCAAAAAAATTTTTTCCAGTAATTCTTTGGAGCGACCTCGTGGTCTAGGGGCGACGACAGCTATACATGTGCTCACTAAACCGGCATGTAGATAAGTTTATTTCTGTAACCTTCGCCCGGAAGTACATATCGACGGAAAATAAAGCTAGGTTCTAAAACGACTGGCTAGCGTCTAAACAAAACTCTACATGCTTTTAAACGTCTCTGCCGAAGCCAGTTTTTTTTGGTGGTTTTCATAACATCGGGTCGACAAAACGTTACCGCTTTCCGGCCTCGACCAGAACACTCAATTTAACTTAATTATATGCAAAAATAGTTAGCTCATGGCTGGGTCTCAGTATCCCCAGACCATGAGGTTACTCCTAAAAACAGGGCTACTACGATTTTTTATGTTACGATTGTTTTTGTTCAGTAGATAAAAATCATCATCAGAGTGGTTTCTGACAATTTCTCTCCACAATTTCAATCTTCTGCCGTTTTTTGTAGTTGTTTCCAATGCAACTATTGTTGTTGGTGTGTTTTTACGTTCTTGTGTTTGCGAAATATAAAAAAGTTACGTGTCGTTCACGTCCAAATCGAAACCGAATCCTTTCAGGATTCTGGAATCCAGAGAATTCACGCTCTTATTTCTTTCTCGAAGGCTGGACTCGTCGCCCCAGCACTCTTCCTGGTTCTTTTGAACTGCTCTGTAACGATTGTAGAGGCACCATTGTTACAACTCGGCGTGGTTTCTGACAATTTCTAACCACAATTTCAATCTTCTGCTGTTTTTTGTAGTTGTTTCCACTGCGACTAAAGTTGTTGTTGTGTTTTTACGTTCTTGTGTTTGCGAAATATGAAAACGTTACGTGTCTTTCACGTCCAAATAGAATTTTTAAAAGTTAGCATGTCAATTAAAACTAACCCTTCCCGATTTGTCCAGTCGTTCAAATAACTTCGTTAAATAATTAAAACCATCAATCTCCCCGGTTAGATGTTATTTTTTCTTTTCGATAAAAATTCGATTGCAAAAATTGTCACATTCCATGGCTAGGCCGATAGTCTTCAACCAGTAACAGTTTCTTTCATCCAATTTTACGAAAAATCATTTTTGAATTTGTTCTGTTAGAGGCGGTTGAAAGCAAATAATGCTCTATCTTGACGCTGGTCAATCGTCACATGATTCAACCAATCTTTTTGTCGTGATGTACTTTCCGGGCGAAGGTTCGATAAAAGTAGGTACGGAGTAAAACATTCCATTGAAAGTACATACCAACATAAACTTAAGCTAGATCTTGAAACGACTGGCTGGCGTCTAAAAAGAGCTTTACCTGCTTTCAAATGTTTCTGCCATAGCCAGTTCGATGTTGTTCTCTTAGCATCGGCTCGACAATTTTGTAACTAATTAAAGGCTATCGGCCGAATCTCGCAAAACGATATTTTGCGTGCAACAAAACGAGCGCATAGCTGGTTCTCAGTATCCACAGACGACGAGGTTACTCCTAAAACAAGGGCTACTACATTATTACTATTAAGTTATCAAATTACTATTTTTTCTGTTAAGTAGTGAAATTCATCCTTTTCATCTGATATGGATCGACTCTTTTCGTTAACTACTAGCTTCTCATGATCTAAGAATGAATCTGATGTTAAAAGTTGATGTCAGGTCAAACTAGGAAGCTAAAAGTTGATTGAAATACGGTTTTTAGTCACTCTCCTAGATCCTCCGGTTTCTCGAATCCGCGTGAGGAAGCGTCTTCTGCACGTTCGGGAAAGATTGCGAGTTCTCCCAATAGCCTTCCTGGTTCACGGGATTTGCTCGGTAAGGAATGTAACTGTACACTCTTTACAGTACAGAGCGTCTTCTTCTTGAATTATACTTTCATTCGTTTTTCTACCTTCGTTTTTTCCCTAACACTTTCTATCTGCTTTACTGACCAACGAAAATCTTTGTTCCACTTTTCGCGGTTTTATATTGGTCGCAAAAAGTAAAATCGTTAGGTGTCATGCAGGACAATCGAAATATCGAAACTAAGTACTTTGGTCCAAATTAACCCTTCCAAATTCATTCTTTTTCACGGTTATGATTGTCAATTGTCAGAATCGTCATTTCGTGCGATCGAACTCCTCTAATTACAACACCGTTTCGTGGCACCAATTTTTTAAGGCGGTGCTCTGGTCGATTGCCACAGAGGAACCTAGGGCAAGCCGATTTTTAAAACAAAGAGTTTCAATGGCTAAACAGATTGCGATCGCCGCGTGTGTACTGGCCGCAAAAAGTCACAAAATTTTGTTATAAATAAGATTCTGTTTTTTCTTCTAGCGTCTCTTACGTGTTCCTAAAAAAGAAACGTAACCAGCATAGATTTTTTTTATTAAGGGTAATCATAAGGTCAAAAGTATAATAGTAACCGAAGTTACAGTCAGGAGTCCCTTAATCACGTAATCAAAACCTTTGGAATTTTCTAGATATGGAAGTGATAAAGATAAAAGAAGATGACAAGTGTTGAAATCTTTTTCAATTAAAATCGATACATGTTACGTTTCTTCAATAAAAACACGCAAATCGACACGAAAAAATTCAAAATACTAGTGTTACAGATAAAAAATTTCGTCGAAATTTACTTTGTCATTTATTGTTCCGAGTACGCAAGCGGCGTTCGCAATCTGTATTGCCAAGGGATTCTCTGTTTTAGAAAGCTGCCTGCTCTGGGTTCCTCAGTGCACATGCTTAGGTTCTTACAAATCTTGCTCAAAAAAGTTTCTGTGCTCGGGCCGTCCGCGCCCTGATTCTCAAAAGGTAGCGGTTGAAAAAGATATCCATCATCTACTAGATCTTTATACTTGTCATTTTTTCGCCCTTCCGGTTCAGCGGCTGTCGTACCAGGGTTAAAAACAGACCCGGCGTTAATCCAGCTAAGGAGTCTGACACCACTACATCTCACAAGAGCTGCTTACCAACAGCCCTTGGAACGAGTGTTAAAACGTCCGGTCGCTTCTAATCGGTCCTGTAGAGGTGTCGTGGTTCTAAACAGACGGAAAGTGAATAGAAGATAAACTCTGCTTTATAAGGGCATTCAGGTTTGAATGCCTAGAGAATCTCCCTGCACTTTTGAGGCAAGAACGACCATGCCAAGCGTACTCGTTAACGTCTTTTCCGCACACGCATTTATGCCGTCCGGGGAGCACGATACTATATCGATAGTATCGTTCGATACATCGATATATCGATACTCGATACCGATGCTATTTTTGTCTCCGATAGTTCGATACCGATAACAATACTCGATCTGGATGTATCGCAATTTTTGATAGAAACGATACTTGAAATTTCAAAACTCCGATACTTTGTCAGTTTTCGCTCGGCGGTCATTATAATTTTCACCTTAATTTCCTTAATTTCACCTTTTCAGTTTTCACCTTAATTTCGGTCACCTTAAATTTTTGCGTTCACGGAGCGCTCTATCTTCTTTTGATTTCTTTGTTTGATTTTTTAGAAGGCAGTTCTAAACTAGCTGTTTTTGTTTTTTGGTGATAACTGTGTGATAATGGATTATGGATGACACTGATAATAACATTGACGAAACTTTGCCAGGCGATGACTCGGATATCGAGAATTTGGATAATTCAATAATTGCCAATGTGGACGGCGACTGGAGACTTCCACAGAAACAGACCGAAGTGACGAAGCGGTATTTTGTGGAATATGTCAACGGCCGGAAGACGACAAGGCAAAAATGCAGAGACTGCGGACAAACTAAAGAAAGTTCTGGTAACACATCCAATCTGCAAAAACACACTGCTGTTTGTAAAAAACGGTTGCTGCCTAGTCAAAATCAGATTCCATTCAAGGTAGGGAAGGCTGAAAAACTAGGATTTATACAATGGCTAAACTGGTGTACATTGATAACTTCCCAATAACAAAATAGATTTACCGCTTGTGTGTTTTCCTATCATATGCGCGCTGGGCTTTCCTCTTCTGATTTTCTTACCAAATCTCACCGTCCCAGCCGTAGGCGAGTGAAGTTTCCCTGGCGTAACTAGACGCAAGAAGGAGTGAGCTGGTGAATCCAATTCGACCTCAGGTTGTACCACTCCTTTTTTTTCCTTTTCAACGCCTTTGCCTCAGCAATTTTAAACCCTAAGTGAAAGTACTCATAAGCTTCCTTTTTCGCCCCAGTTGTCTCGGGTTTCAGGTTGATGCCATGATTCCAGGCAAGACGCATCCCTGAGTTCTCACAGAAACTAGTTATCGGGACTTCAAGACCAAATATATCAAACCAGCTCTAGTAAAATCAACAATTCACCCCTACCGCGAGGCAACGCTTCATGATCTGTTTGAAAAAGTTCTACAATACAGACCAAAGCGCCTAAATACAGTAACAATAGTTGCTGGATACAATGACAACAGGCTGCATCCACACGAATTAGAACAGCAATGGGAAAAACATGATTAACCTTGTCACTATTAAGTTTCAGTCCAAGACACTGATCATCCCCTGAACAATTCAGAACTGTAATAATTCCGAAGTAAACCGGAAAATTTATATTCATAATCATGTGCTGTTTAATTTGATAAATAGATTTGTACACCCCCATACACTTATTGTTTCGCCTAACCTCAACCTAAATCTAACCCCTCAAATGTTCTGCCGTGATGGCATCCATTTCTCGTTCTACGGTAATGATTTCCTTACAAATTTTCGTGCAAATTTAATCTATAAATTCTCTCGCTAACTTTACACCGCCGTCCGTCCTAAAATGGCTACTCAAACACACTGCCTTTTTTGTAAAAGCAGCCTGCGAGGCGGAGGTGTTTGGTGCTTCACATGCCCAGGCTACATGCATGTAAAATGCAGCGGCATAGCCCGCAGCAGTGATCACTATGACGATTTCAGTTGTCATCGCTGCACCTCCCAATTTCATTCAGCTAACGACAAACATGAATGCAATCCCCCAACCCTAGCTACAACCACGCTCCCCCAAATGCACCCTCACCCTTCCACTGCCCCACACTCACAAAACTCAGGAAAGTCTTCCACTATAGAAGCCAGAACTATTTAAGACCCATGGTCAAACCCCTGTCCAGAACTCATAGAAACCACCAGGAAAATATACACCGAAGTGGTCCACTGGAAACCGGTCTTTGTGATCTTGTCAAAAAATAAAGTTGGTTATAACTTTATTGAAACCCTCAATAGAACTTTGAACAGGCTAATAGAAAACAACGAAAATACCTTTGCAATGCACGCAGCAATGATTTTTCTACACTTATTACTGTGCAAAACAAAGTCCGAAATTGATGGATCTCTATCCAAAACAATAGCAAGGCGACTTAAGAAATGACAAGACGGATACCTGGATGGACTATATAACGAAGGGAAGGCGCTGCAAATGCGCTTGTTGAAAGGAAGTAGAAGAAAAACTGAAACTGAAGCACAACAGTTCAACAAACTAATGATTACTGGAAAAACATCAAGCGCAATTGCAAAACTAACAGACACATCTAAAGGCGTTCTTTCGCTCGACGAGATTGTCAAAGGTAAGACAGTAGAACAGACTCTCATATCGAAACACCCACCATCTAAACCAATTAATGAGAACTATATTACACCAGTGTCAAACGAAACAATTCCTTTCCATCCATCGTTATTTGATCAGATAAACGGTCAACATATCAAGAGGGCAGCAATGAGAACGCACGGATCGCATGGACCATCCGGCCTCGATGCGAATGAATGGAGACGTATTCTAACACACTTCGGGCAACAATCAGTTGAATTTTCAAAAACAATTGCTAAAATTGGCAAAAAATTGGCCACAGAAGAACTAAATCCAGAACTAATGGAACCATATAACGCATGCAGATTAATACCCTTAGATAAAAATCCAGGTGTAAGACCCATAGGCATAGGAGAAGTTATGCGTAGGATAATAGGGCGAACAATAACTAAATGCCTGAAAAACGAACTCATGTCGCTCGGTTCAAACTACCAACTCTGCCTAGGACAAAAATGTGGCATTGAATATGCAATCCACACGCTAAGAGATCAATACAGCAAAACTTCCGCCGATGCTATTTTACTGATAGATGCCGAAAACGCTTTCAACTCGCTGAACCGAAAGCTGGCATTCAAAAACATCGAAAACACCTGCTCTTCCCTTTTAACAGCGATTAAGAGCTCCTACTCCAATCCATCTAATTTATTCGTTAACAAAAAAACAATCTACTCTCAAGAAGGGACAATCCAGGGGGATCCACTAGAAATGGCCATGTACGGTCTAGCCATAATACCCCTCATAAAACTCTTACCAGTAGACGATGTAACCCAGAAATGGTACGCAGACGACGGAAACGCAGTCGGTAAATTAAGAAATCTACGAACCGTCCTCGATAAAATTGTATCACTGGGTAAATTTTTCGGCTACCACGTGAAAGCATCCAAATGCCAACTCATTGTCAAAGATGAAAAACTCGGTGAAGCTCAGAAAATCTTCGCAAATACAGGAATCACTATAAAGGCAGGAGCCCGAGTGCTCGTTTCAGTTATAGGAACAGAATCTGAATGGAAAAAGTTCCTCGAATTTCAACAGAATGAGCAAATCAAAATTTTGAAAAAACTAACGAAAATTGCTAAAACCTCCCCTCAAAGCGTTTATGCCTGCTATACAAAAGGAGTTCAAGAAAAGCTTTCATTTCTTGCCAGGACAACGCCTAACACTATGGAAAACTTAGAAATATGTGAAAACTTTATCAAAGAAGAATTATTACCTATCCTAGTCGGTAAAGACACTTTAAATCCCCAGTTCCGTGAGATATCTTCCTTGCCCCTTAAAATGGGCGGACTTAACATCAAACTGCCACCCGATCATGAAAGCTACCTAGAATGGTCTAAGGAAACATCACTGGTACTGGAATCTCAAGATCCTATTACAGCAGTAACACAGCGAGAAAAAATATGTACGAAAAATAAAAAATTGAAAACTGATAGAACAAATCGAAAAAAAAAACAAACCTCATTAACTCCTTAAATGAAACAGATAAATACACAATCGACCTGGCCTCTGAAAAGGGAGCCGCTAACTGGCTCAATGCTCTACCACTGAGCAGATACAACTTCAACTTGAATAAATCAGAGTTCAGAGATGGTATTTACTTAAGATACGGATGGGAACCAGTCAAAACCCCACTCACATGTGCATGTGGTGCTGATTTTAACTTGACACATGCGCTTCACTGTGCAAAGGGTGGTTACACACACATACGACACAATGAAATAAGAGACACATTCGCCAACCTCATGAACGAGGTTTGCCATGACGTCGAGATTGAGTCGAAAATTCAGCCGTTGCAAGGCGAAAGCTTTGTCAACAATTCAACTTCACTTGAAGATGAGGCACGACTTGACATTAAGGCAAACAGACTCTGGGGTTCACGATTCAGCCGCCTTTTCTTCGATGTGAAAAGTTTCAACCCCATGCCAAAACATCGCGAAAACTGCATAAGGATGCATACAAATACCACAAAACGCTGAAGAACTCCAAATATCAGCAAAGAATATTAAACGTAGAGCAGAGTAGCTTCTGCCCGCTTATTTTTGGATGCACCGGTGGCGCTGCTCCAACAGCCACGAAGACGATGCAGCGATTAGCCGAAAAACTAAGTGAAAAAAAAACAAGAAAGCTATCCAGAATCTATAAACTACATAAGAACTAAAATAAGCTTCGCGCTCCTGAGAAACTCTATACTTTGTATAAGGGGTGCAGATCGCTACGCAAAGCTCAATTTATCGACAACTCCATAAGCGCTATTGTAGAGGAAGGACGGCTAAGATAAATTAACATTACGACGATGCATTTAATGTTGATTTATGACTTCATTGCTGATATATATGCATTTTTATATCGCTGGTATGGCCCTATCAAGCTTGTGCACTTACCGTTACTAAACGGAAGGGCCCCTTTTGTAATTTAGTTTTTTTTTATAACAAAGTTCGTCAACTCGCCGATACTCCAGCTCATGTATCGACAACTGAACTACGACAAACCTACTTATCAATCTCTTGACAACTACATCGAAGGCAAGTACCACGAAGCATTTAAAAAGTTTCGTGAAATTTTCACTGCGCGGTCGAAGTCCGATTTGCTGTGCATAACGTTTGATAAATGGTCTGCAATTGACAATCATAAATATATCAAACAAGGTCAGATGAGCCCGGCTACCCACTCGCGCAATGTATTTCTAAGTAAATGTCATCATTTGCTTTTTATTTATTGTGTCATAAATAAAAATGTTCGAAAAAAGTTTTTTTATTTCTGAGTCTATTTTAAGATACAATACAAAACAATACTTTTCCCGATACTCAAAAGCTATTTTCCGAAAAAACGATACCGATACCGATACCGATACCACTTAAACAGCAAAAACGATACCGATATCGATACTTCAAATTAAACAACAACAACAGAAAGACTTAAATTCCTTCCATGAAGGTATAAAGAAATGTAATAACAAAATCAAGACGTACAAGTAGAACAATTACATTTAATAAACCGAGAGCACGAGTTTTGCATTGAGTATGCATTCGCTGTGATATTGAATAGAAAAATTTTAATGTTTCTCCTGAAGGTAACGGGACTAACATAAATGTCGATTCCAAGACTAGGATGGGCGAGAAATTGATTCGCAAGTTTCACCACACGATTAAAGAAGGACTCCCCAGTTCGTCGTTTCCTATTGCGTCGGATCTCAAACATAACTTTATCGGAGGATCGGTGACCGGTCATTTCCGGTGCATAAGAGACAAAGTGGAACAAATCAAAATCTAATTTGTCGTTGAGAAGTTTGTTGAAAAGGGTGAGATCATTGAGTGGGTGGATGAGAGAAATAGGCAACATATTTTTCACACGAAGTAGAATGTTGTAAGGAGCTGTGTAGTTGCGTGTACTCCATCTGAGCGCTCTACATTGGAGCGCTTCTAGCTTGCGGATGCTGTTACGGTCTGGGAACCAGGTTTGAGAAGCATAAAGAATAACTGAGAGAACACATGACTTATTAATTTGGAGTATGGTAGTGGTGGGGCAGGTAATTGGGATGGTTGTTTAACACGAACAAACTCCTGTTGGCTGAAGCTAACTTTTTTTTCAATATGCGGTCTCCACGACAGGTCATCGGCCACCCATACACCAATGTCTTTGATGCATGAGGCGGTCGATATCTGATGATTTCCAATTGTGAGTTGATATGTGTCGTCAGTTTTTCCAAATAACATCGTTTTACACTTGTCTGGGTGAAAAGTCATTGAGTTCTCGATAGACCAAGCGACGAAATTATCAATATCGTGTTGTAGATTCTTTGCTATGGGTGATTCTGTCGAAATCATTTTGCTATCATCGGCAAACAGAAAACAGTCTGAGTATTTACAGTAGTCTGGGAGGTCATTAATGAGTATAATGAATAACAACGGACCTAGGACGCTCCCTTGAGGAACACCACTAGTAACCGATGCAATGTTAGAGAGAACCCCGTTAATTTTCACATATTGAGTTCTGTCAGCGAGGTAACTCCGGATGAGGTCAATGAAACTTGGGTCGAGGCCCATTTTTTTAAGATAGGCAAGATATATTGTCAAGATAGGCTAGTAGTTGAGTAACCGTGGATCGATGTTTTCGGAAGCCGTGTTGTTGCTTGGACAACTGCGACTTTATTCTAGGATAAAGAAAGTTGAAAATTAGTCGCTCCAGAATGAGAGAGAGCCGAGGTAGAATGCTAATGGGGCGATAATTGGAAATAAGAGACCGAGAGCCATCTTTGAAGATAGGTGTTATGTAACAGCATTTCCATGTAGTGGGCCACACACAAGAGGGTAGAACAAAGGAGAAAAGAATGTAAGCAAAAGGGGCTAATGCTGCTGAGGCGTTGTGATACAGGCAGAACGGAAGGCCATCGGAAGACGGAGAATGTGAATCAGGGCATTTCGACAAGAGTGTTTCAAGTTTTTTTCTACATCGAAGTTTAAATCATTCAGAAATATACTGGGTTGTGGGTCACCGGGTGGTTACTAGTATAATATCTAGAAGATTGCTTTGTTTGTGGGTCGGGAAGGGCAGAACTTGCTGGAGATTATTCTCCTGGCACCAGTTAAGGAAACGAAGGTCAACAGCTTTGGTTGAGTGATAGGTCGGCCAGTCAATATCAGGGAAATTGAAGGCACCGAGTATTAAAGTTTCATAGTGAAGACTATTTGAGGAATTGAAAGATTCTCCAAAAAGGGTAAAATATTCAGATAAACAGCTACTCAGAGTCTGCGGCGAAATAGCATAGTTGCTGCTTCTTGGCGGATTATAAACCGTGATAATCAACAATATTGAAGAGTGGAATGTGATGATACAGGCACAGGCAAAGTCTTTGTCAACTCCAATGCTGGTGAAGTCAACACTATTAAATACAGAATTATTGGCAGCAATGAGGACGCCTCCGTGCGCCCCATTTGTTCGATCTGACCGACTGATAATATTATAGTTGCTCGCAGGAAAGACACTCATATCAAGATGGTTACTGTCTAGCCATGTTTCTGATAGTAAGAGGATATCAGGGTTGTAAGCAGTGAAAAAATTCAGATATGCTAATCTTCTCTGAAGACTAAGAAGGCTTTGGACATTCATCATCATCAGGAAAATATTGTTCCTCGGAGTTGTCAGTCACAATTGAGAGACTGTGGAATGGAGAGTGTCAACATCGGCTAGTTCAAACATAGCTGTTTGTCTTTATAGTAGATTTTTGATTTTCATGTCTTCTTTCCTGATGCCCTTTTGAGAGAGAAGGTAGCGTGTTTTAAGCAGTGCTTCCTCTTTTTTTCTTTCTTCTTTGGTGCAGTCGCCTCGAAGGAAGAAGGAGGAGTCCTTGAGCAGGCCAGAGGAAGCCTTGACCCGTTTGGCGGTTATTGCATTGTGAAATTGGACGATGAGAGGACGAGGCTTTCTTGCGTTTTTGATAAATGAGCCTCTACGGTATACATCAGTGATGACAGCATCCGCGCACTTCACAATATTCTGAACTTTTTCTACATTTGAGTTTTTTTTTGAGGAGTCTATCAGATGGATACTTGAAATCTGTCACTTCGGGCACGTTCAGTATTACTACTGATTCTTTTCGATGTTCATCGTTGTCGGGAGGAGGAACATCAGCTGGTTTTGTGGTGGAGGTTAATCCATTGACTTTGGTTGTGATTTCCCTCAGAGACTCTTTCACTCCTTTGCTTTCACTTTTGGCTTCCGCTGAGCAAACTGCTTTGACCTGGGTGGAAAGATCATAAATGGCATTTTCAAGTTTGGGAATGTTCAGTAGAAGTTCTTGGTGCCTGTTTGCCGTTCGTAACTGTGATATGGAATCCGGTAGGAGGCATAGTAGGCTTTCTTTGGTTTGCTTGGATGTGATTTTATTGAAGAGTTTGGCGTTGGCGTGTACAAGTTCTTCTATTATTGGAAAGAAATCGCGTTTCTGGTGACCATTCATTGCAGTGCAAGAAGATAATCCAGTAGGAAGAGAGGAAAAAGAATAAGAAGTGAATGAGAGAAGGTAATAAATCATTTCACGAAAATTACTGGGCCGCACTGAGACACTGAAGTCTCAAGAAGCTACCCCGTAATTTCTCCTTCAAAAACACTAAGCCCTAATCTGATTATTACTGGCCGCTCTAAGACAATTAAGTCCCAAGAAGCAACCCTTGTAATTTCAGAAAAAAAACTTACTTTATAGTCTTTTTTTTTGTGGCAGGGTTGATGCTCAATCCTCCTACTGATGTCTGGATGGGGAATATTTTTCGCTGGAAATTTCTAGGGAATGCGTCGATGGCCGCACGAAAAGAGCTTGCGCCAACAAAGTGCACCATAAATCTTCACCTGCAACACCTAGAGCAGTAGGACCTTGCTATTTTTTCCGTTCAATAAAAGCTATTTTAGATTTATCTCCAGGGCATATATCTGTAAATACACAGTTTGTATACGGGGAAAGACCTATTTAATAAGTTTATCACAACAATTAGGCTATAAATTAATTAGATGCCCGATACCGATATCGGAAGTTTGTCGGTATCAAAGTCCCTGATGCCGTCCGCATTTTGAGCCTAATCGAAGTTCTATCGCAATTCTGAATTGTTGGTTCGACAGTTTTAACCTTATATTTTTGCACGGGATGACGTTCAACCATTTGGAGCCGAATCTATCTTGGAACGGGTTGAATCTTTTTACGTCCGTTGGCTCGCGTCGTAAAATCAAGTCTCCAATTTCGCTGTCAAAAATTGGCTCTTGTGACATTCGACCAGAATGTGAAAAATGCAATCTCTGCAGAATTCGAATTTTTGGCAGCGAGTTTTCCGGATTGGTGATTATTAAGAATTAAGAACGTTATTGGAACGATCGGCCAAACGGTGAGGGCTAGAATATTCTGGTATTTTAAAATTTTAAAAATTCGAATTTTGACGTCATATTTCTGAGAAACGTCAGAAACGGCCATTTTGGCTAATACGAGAAAGAAGAACACAACAACATTAGTTGCGCGGACGATAACTACGAGAATCGTCATAAAAAGACAACAGCAGATTGCAGGAACAGCAGAGAACGTTCCGAGTTGCAACTATTGTGTCGCTACAATAGTTGCAAGGCCGTTGCAGACGACGGTGAAGGGTGGATGACAGCCTTCCGGATTAAGAAGAAATCAAGATTAACGAGCTTGATTCAGTGGATTCAAGAATCCGGAAGGACTTCGGAACTGAAACTTTTAGCCTGTTATATAGACTTTTAGCTTCTTGTCATGTCCTGATTTGAATTTAATTAACATCTGGATTCATTTTGATAAGGATGAGAAGCTAGGAGTTGGGGGAAAGGGTTGATCCATCTTCGATGGAGATGATGATTTTTATCTACTGAACAAAAACAATAATAATATAATAAACAGTAGTAGCCCTGTTTTTAGGAGTGACCTCGTGGTCTGGGGATACTGAGACCCAGCCATGAGCTCACTATTTCTGCATGTAATCTAGTTAATTTGAGTGTTTTGACCAAAGCCGAAAGCAGTAACGTTTTTGTCGACCCGATGCTGGAAAAGACCACCGAAAGTACTGGCTTGGTAGAGACGGTGAAAAGCATGCAAAGCTCTGTTTAGACGTTAGCCAGTCGTCTTAAGACTTAGTTTTGTTTTCCGTCGATATGTATCTTCCGGGCCGTCCGCATTTTGAGCCTAATCGAAGTTCTATCGCAATTCTGAATTGTTGATTCGACAGTTTTAACCTTATATTTTTGTACGGGATGACGTTCAACCATTTGGAGCCGAATCTATCTTGGAACGAGTTGAATCTTTTTACGTCCGTTGGCTCGCGTCGTAAAATCAAGTCTCCAATTTCGCTGTCAAAAATTGGCTCTGTCCAATTTTTTTGGAGTTCATTTTCCGCAGCCAAATGCGCTTGTTGAAAGGAAGTAGAAGAAAAACTGAAACTGAAGCACAACAGTTCAACAAACTAATGATTACTGGAAAAACATCAAGCGCAATTGCAAAACTAACAGACACATCTAAAGGCGTTCTTTCGCTCGACGAGATTGTCAAAGGTAAGACAGTAGAACAGACTCTCATATCGAAACACCCACCATCTAAACCAATTAATGAGAACTATATTACACCAGTGTCAAACGAAACAATTCCTTTCCATCCATCGTTATTTGATCAGATAAACGGTCAACATATCAAGAGGGCAGCAATGAGAACGCACGGATCGCATGGACCATCCGGCCTCGATGCGAATGAATGGAGACGTATTCTAACACACTTCGGGCAACAATCAGTTGAATTTTCAAAAACAATTGCTAAAATTGGCAAAAAATTGGCCACAGAAGAACTAAATCCAGAACTAATGGAACCATATAACGCATGCAGATTAATACCCTTAGATAAAAATCCAGGTGTAAGACCCATAGGCATAGGAGAAGTTATGCGTAGGATAATAGGGCGAACAATAACTAAATGCCTGAAAAACGAACTCATGTCGCTCGGTTCAAACTACCAACTCTGCCTAGGACAAAAATGTGGCATTGAATATGCAATCCACACGCTAAGAGATCAATACAGCAAAACTTCCGCCGATGCTATTTTACTGATAGATGCCGAAAACGCTTTCAACTCGCTGAACCGAAAGCTGGCATTCAAAAACATCGAAAACACCTGCTCTTCCCTTTTAACAGCGATTAAGAGCTCCTACTCCAATCCATCTAATTTATTCGTTAACAAAAAAACAATCTACTCTCAAGAAGGGACAATCCAGGGGGATCCACTAGAAATGGCCATGTACGGTCTAGCCATAATACCCCTCATAAAACTCTTACCAGTAGACGATGTAACCCAGAAATGGTACGCAGACGACGGAAACGCAGTCGGTAAATTAAGAAATCTACGAACCGTCCTCGATAAAATTGTATCACTGGGTAAATTTTTCGGCTACCACGTGAAAGCATCCAAATGCCAACTCATTGTCAAAGATGAAAAACTCGGTGAAGCTCAGAAAATCTTCGCAAATACAGGAATCACTATAAAGGCAGGAGCCCGAGTGCTTGGTTCAGTTATAGGAACAGAATCTGAATGGAAAAAGTTCCTCGAATTTCAACAGAATGAGCAAATCAAAATTTTGAAAAAACTAACGAAAATTGCTAAAACCTCCCCTCAAAGCGTTTATGCCTGCTATACAAAAGGAGTTCAAGAAAAGCTTTCATTTCTTGCCAGGACAACGCCTAACACTATGGAAAACTTAGAAATATGTGAAAACTTTATCAAAGAAGAATTATTACCTATCCTAGTCGGTAAAGACACTTTAAATCCCCAGTTCCGTGAGATATCTTCCTTGCCCCTTAAAATGGGCGGACTTAACATCAAACTGCCACCCGATCATGAAAGCTACCTAGAATGGTCTAAGGAAACATCACTGGTACTGGAATCTCAAGATCCTATTACAGCAGTAACACAGCGAGAAAAAATATGTACGAAAAATAAAAAATTGAAAACTGATAGAACAAATCGAAAAAAAAAACAAACCTCATTAACTCCTTAAATGAAACAGATAAATACACAATCGACCTGGCCTCTGAAAAGGGAGCCGCTAACTGGCTCAATGCTCTACCACTGAGCAGATACAACTTCAACTTGAATAAATCAGAGTTCAGAGATGGTATTTACTTAAGATACGGATGGGAACCAGTCAAAACCCCACTCACATGTGCATGTGGTGCTGATTTTAACTTGACACATGCGCTTCACTGTGCAAAGGGTGGTTACACACACATACGACACAATGAAATAAGAGACACATTCGCCAACCTCATGAACGAGGTTTGCCATGACGTCGAGATTGAGTCGAAAATTCAGCCGTTGCAAGGCGAAAGCTTTGTCAACAATTCAACTTCACTTGAAGATGAGGCACGACTTGACATTAAGGCAAACAGACTCTGGGGTTCACGATTCAGCCGCCTTTTCTTCGATGTGAAAAGTTTCAACCCCATGCCAAAACATCGCGAAAACTGCATAAGGATGCATACAAATACCACAAAACGCTGAAGAACTCCAAATATCAGCAAAGAATATTAAACGTAGAGCAGAGTAGCTTCTGCCCGCTTATTTTTGGATGCACCGGTGGCGCTGCTCCAACAGCCACGAAGACGATGCAGCGATTAGCCGAAAAACTAAGTGAAAAAAAAACAAGAAAGCTATCCAGAATCTATAAACTACATAAGAACTAAAATAAGCTTCGCGCTCCTGAGAAACTCTATACTTTGTATAAGGGGTGCAGATCGCTACGCAAAGCTCAATTTATCGACAACTCCATAAGCGCTATTGTAGAGGAAGGACGGCTAAGATAAATTAACATTACGACGATGCATTTAATGTTGATTTATGACTTCATTGCTGATATATATGCATTTTTATATCGCTGGTATGGCCCTATCAAGCTTGTGCACTTACCGTTACTAAACGGAAGGGCCCCTTTTGTAATTTAGTTTTTTTTTATAACAAAGTTCGTCAACTCGCCGATACTCCAGCTCATGTATCGACAACTGAACTACGACAAACCTACTTATCAATCTCTTGACAACTACATCGAAGGCAAGTACCACGAAGCATTTAAAAAGTTTCGTGAAATTTTCACTGCGCGGTCGAAGTCCGATTTGCTGTGCATAACGTTTGATAAATGGTCTGCAATTGACAATCATAAATATATCAAACAAGGTCAGATGAGCCCGGCTACCCACTCGCGCAATGTATTTCTAAGTAAATGTCATCATTTGCTTTTTATTTATTGTGTCATAAATAAAAATGTTCGAAAAAAGTTTTTTTATTTCTGAGTCTATTTTAAGATACAATACAAAACAATACTTTTCCCGATACTCAAAAGCTATTTTCCGAAAAAACTATACCGATACCGATACCGATACCACTTAAACAGCAAAAACGATACCGATATCGATACTTCAAATTAAACAACAACAACAGAAAGACTTAAATTCCTTCCATGAAGGTATAAAGAAATGTAATAACAAAATCAAGACGTACAAGTAGAACAATTACATTTAATAAACCAAGAGCACGAGTTTTGCATTGAGTATGCATTCGCTGTGATATTGAATAGAAAAATTTTAATGTTTCTCCTGAAGGTAACGGGACTAACATAAATGTCGATTCCAAGACTAGGATGGGCGAGAAATTGATTCGCAAGTTTCACCACACGATTAAAGAAGGACTCCCCAGTTCGTCGTTTCCTATTGCGTCGGATCTCAAACATAACTTTATCGGAGGATCGGTGACCGGTCATTTCCGGTGCATAAGAGACAAAGTGGAACAAATCAAAATCTAATTTGTCGTTGAGAAGTTTGTTGAAAAGGGTGAGATCATTGAGTGGGTGGATGAGAGAAATAGGCAACATATTTTTCACACGAAGTAGAATGTTGTAAGGAGCTGTGTAGTTGCGTGTACTCCATCTGAGCGCTCTACATTGGAGCGCTTCTAGCTTGCGGATACTGTTACGGTCTGGGAACCAGGTTTGAGAAGCATAAAGAATAACTGAGAGAACACATGACTTATTAATTTGGAGTATGGTAGTGGTGGGGCAGGTAATTGGGATGGTTGTTTAACACGAACAAACTCCTGTTGGCTGAAGCTAACTTTTTTTTCAATATGCGGTCTCCACGACAGGTCATCGGCCACCCATACACCAATGTCTTTGATGCATGAGGCGGTCGATATCTGATGATTTCCAATTGTGAGTTGATATGTGTCGTCAGTTTTTCCAAATAACATCGTTTTACACTTGTCTGGGTGAAAAGTCATTGAGTTCTCGATAGACCAAGCGACGAAATTATCAATATCGTGTTGTAGATTCTTTGCTATGGGTGATTCTGTCGAAATCATTTTGCTATCATCGGCAAACAGAAAACAGTCTGAGTATTTACAGTAGTCTGGGAGGTCATTAATGAGTATAATGAATAACAACGGACCTAGGACGCTCCCTTGAGGAACACCACTAGTAACCGATGCAATGTTAGAGAGAACCCCGTTAATTTTCACATATTGAGTTCTGTCAGCGAGGTAACTCCGGATGAGGTCAATGAAACTTGGGTCGAGGCCCATTTTTTTAAGATAGGCAAGATATATTGTCAAGATAGGCTAGTAGTTGAGTAACCGTGGATGGATGTTTTCGGAAGCCGTGTTGTTGCTTGGACAACTGCGACTTTATTCTAGGATAAAGAAAGTTGAAAATTAGTCGCTCCAGAATGAGAGAGAGCCGAGGTAGAATGCTAATGGGGCGATAATTGGAAATAAGAGACCGAGAGCCATCTTTGAAGATAGGTGTTATGTAACTGCATTTCCATGTAGTGGGCCACACACAAGAGGGTAGAACAAAGGAGAAAAGAATGTAAGCAAAAGGGGCTAATGCTGCTGAGGCGTTGTGATACAGGCAGAACGGAAGGCCATCGGAAGACGGAGAATGTGAATCAGGGCATTTCGACAAGAGTGTTTCAAGTGTTTTTCTACATCGAAGTTTAAATCATTCAGAAATATACTGGGTTGTGGGTCACCGGGTGGTTACTAGTATAATATCTAGAAGATTGCTTTGTTTGTGGGTCGGGAAGGACAGAACTTGCTGGAGATTATTCTCCTGGCACCAGTTAAGGAAACGAAGGTCAACAGCTTTGGTTGAGTGATAGGTCGGCCAGTCAATATCAGGGAAATTGAAGGCACCGAGTATTAAAGTTTCATAGTGAAGACTATTTGAGGAATTGAAAGATTCTCCAAAAAGGGTAAAATATTCAGATAAACAGCTACTCAGAGTCTGCGGCGAAATAGCATAGTTGCTGCTTCTTGGCGGATTATAAACCGTGATAATCAACAATATTGAAGAGTGGAATGTGATGATACAGGCACAGGCAAAGTCTTTGTCAACTCCAATGCTGGTGAAGTCAACACTATTAAATACAGAATTATTGGCAGCAATGAGGACGCCTCCGTGCGCCCCATTTGTTCGATCTGACCGACTGATAATATTATAGTTGCTCGCAGGAAAGACACTCATATCAAGATGGTTACTGTCTAGCCATGTTTCTGATAGTAAGAGGATATCAGGGTTGTAAGCAGTGAAAAAATTCAGATATGCTAATCTTCTCTGAAGACTAAGAAGGCTTTGGACATTCATCATCATCAGGAAAATATTGTTCCTCGGAGTTGTCAGTCACAATTGAGAGACTGTGGAATGGAGAGTGTCAACATCGGCTAGTTCAAACATAGCTGTTTGTCTTTATAGTAGATTTTTGATTTTCATGTCTTCTTTCCTGATGCCCTTTTGAGAGAGAAGGTAGCGTGTTTTAAGCAGTGCTTCCTCTTTTTTTCTTTCTTCTTTGGTGCAGTCGCCTCGAAGGAAGAAGGAGGAGTCCTTGAGCAGGCCAGAGGAAGCCTTGACCCGTTTGGCGGTTATTGCATTGTGAAATTGGACGATGAGAGGACGAGGCTTTCTTGCGTTTTTGATAAATGAGCCTCTACGGTATACATCAGTGATGACAGCATCCGCGCACTTCACAATATTCTGAACTTTTTCTACATTTGAGTTTTTTTTTGAGGAGTCTATCAGATGGATACTTGAAATCTGTCACTTCGGGCACGTTCAGTATTACTACTGATTCTTTTCGATGTTCATCGTTGTCGGGAGGAGGAACATCAGCTGGTTTTGTGGTGGAGGTTAATCCATTGACTTTGGTTGTGATTTCCCTCAGAGACTCTTTCACTCCTTTGCTTTCACTTTTGGCTTCCGCTGAGCAAACTGCTTTGACCTGGGTGGAAAGATCATAAATGGCATTTTCAAGTTTGGGAATGTTCAGTAGAAGTTCTTGGTGCCTGTTTGCCGTTCGTAACTGTGATATGGAATCCGGTAGGAGGCATAGTAGGCTTTCTTTGGTTTGCTTGGATGTGATTTTATTGAAGAGTTTGGCGTTGGCGTGTACAAGTTCTTCTATTATTGGAAAGAAATCGCGTTTCTGGTGACCATTCATTGCAGTGCAAGAAGATAATCCAGTAGGAAGAGAGGAAAAAGAATAAGAAGTGAATGAGAGAAGGTAATAAATCATTTCACGAAAATTACTGGGCCGCACTGAGACACTGAAGTCTCAAGAAGCTACCCCGTAATTTCTCCTTCAAAAACACTAAGCCCTAATCTGATTATTACTGGCCGCTCTAAGACAATTAAGTCCCAAGAAGCAACCCTTGTAATTTCAGAAAAAAAACTTACTTTTTAGTCTTTTTTTTTGTGGCAGGGTTGATGCTCAATCCTCCTACTGATGTCTGGATGGGGAATATTTTTCGCTGGAAATTTCTAGGGAATGCGTCGATGGCCGCACGAAAAGAGCTTGCGCCAACAAAGTGCACCATAAATCTTCACCTGCAACACCTAGAGCAGTAGGACCTTGCTATTTTTTCCGTTCAATAAAAGCTATTTTAGATTTATCTCCAGGGCATATATCTGTAAATACACAGTTTGTATACGGGGAAAGACCTATTTAATAAGTTTATCACAACAATTAGGCTATAAATTAATTAGATGCCCGATACCGATATCGGAAGTTTGTCGGTATCAAAGTCCCTGATGCCGTCCGCATTTTGAGCCTAATCGAAGTTCTATCGCAATTCTGAATTGTTGGTTCGACAGTTTTAACCTTATATTTTTGCACGGGATGACGTTCAACCATTTGGAGCCGAATCTATCTTGGAACGGGTTGAATCTTTTTACGTCCGTTGGCTCGCGTCGTAAAATCAAGTCTCCAATTTCGCTGTCAAAAATTGGCTCTTGTGACATTCGACCAGAATGTGAAAAATGCAATCTCTGCAGAATTCGAATTTTTGGCAGCGAGTTTTCCGGATTGGTGATTATTAAGAATTAAGAACGTTATTGGAACGATCGGCCAAACGGTGAGGGCTAGAATATTCTGGTATTTTAAAATTTTAAAAATTCGAATTTTGACGTCATATTTCTGAGAAACGTCAGAAACGGCCATTTTGGCTAATACGAGAAAGAAGAACACAACAACATTAGTTGCGCGGACGATAACTACGAGAATCGTCATAAAAAGACAACAGCAGATTGCAGGAACAGCAGAGAACGTTCCGAGTTGCAACTATTGTGTCGCTACAATAGTTGCAAGGCCGTTGCAGACGACGGTGAAGGGTGGATGACAGCCTTCCGGATTAAGAAGAAATCAAGATTAACGAGCTTGATTCAGTGGATTCAAGAATCCGGAAGGACTTCGGAACTGAAACTTTTAGCCTGTTATATAGACTTTTAGCTTCTTGTCATGTCCTGATTTGAATTTAATTAACATCTGGATTCATTTTGATAAGGATGAGAAGCTAGGAGTTGGGGGAAAGGGTTGATCCATCTTCGATGGAGATGATGATTTTTATCTACTGAACAAAAACAATAATAATATAATAAACAGTAGTAGCCCTGTTTTTAGGAGTGACCTCGTGGTCTGGGGATACTGAGACCCAGCCATGAGCTCACTATTTCTGCATGTAATCTAGTTAATTTGAGTGTTTTGACCAAAGCCGAAAGCAGTAACGTTTTTGTCGACCCGATGCTGGAAAAGACCACCGAAAGTACTGGCTTGGTAGAGACGGTGAAAAGCATGCAAAGCTCTGTTTAGACGTTAGCCAGTCGTCTTAAGACTTAGTTTTGTTTTCCGTCGATATGTATCTTCCGGGCCGTCCGCATTTTGAGCCTAATCGAAGTTCTATCGCAATTCTGAATTGTTGATTCGACAGTTTTAACCTTATATTTTTGTACGGGATGACGTTCAACCATTTGGAGCCGAATCTATCTTGGAACGAGTTGAATCTTTTTACGTCCGTTGGCTCGCGTCGTAAAATCAAGTCTCCAATTTCGCTGTCAAAAATTGGCTCTGTCCAATTTTTTTGGAGTTCATTTTCCGCAGCCATTTCAATTTTTCCAAGTTCAAACCACCGTTTAAGCGCATCATCATAGGTTTCATCTACATGCTTCAAACCAAAGATTTCGCCCAAAGCATTGTTTGCTCCTGCTGAGGCTAAGAAAGCGGGTAAAGCGAGTAGACGAGCGGAAGAAACTCCCAAGCCACCTTTTGCTTTCGGGAGAACTGCTTGTAAAAACTGGTTATCATCCATTTTCACATTAGTGACCTTGCATAGCGAATTTCTTAGTAATTTGTCGTAGCGTTCCAAAAAATCTTCAAACCGGCAGCATCGAGTTTAATTTCAATCAGATTAATTCTAATCATGTTTTCATCATTTTGACTGGAATATATGATGAGAGTACTCCTGACTGTAGCCTCTGTTAGTATGGTGCTTGTTGACCTTCTGATTATTAATAAAAAATTAAGAAAAGAAAAGAATGTAAAAAACAACTCAAGCGAGGTTAAAACGACTCGACAGATGGTGTATATGCCATCCATTTATGACTGTTCCAAACGAATGGAGTAATCAATAAATAACTGTGAGTTACTTTCAAAAATTAAAATATGCATAATTGTGTATTGCAGATCTGATGAAGAAAAAAGTCAAATTCCTTCATGGAGTTTTATATTGAGTTTATACGAAATGAATTTAAACGATAATGATATCGTCTCTGTTTGGAGTAGCAGCTGCCAAAGTTAATTCTCTGTCAGAATCGATTCAACAGCTGAACCCCACAGAGACGTTAGAGAATGCCCTGAAAATACCCCAAACGCCCGTGCCTTCTAATGCCCCACCACCGGCAACTACAACTCGGACAGGAGCGACCCCAGCACCTGTGCCGACAGCAGTTCACCAACATCAGCCGCGAACCGTTTCAGCGTCTGTTCCAGGAGCTTCTGCGAGATCAGCATCAGTGCCTCCTAGTGTTCGGAAACCTCTGTAGGAGCTTACTATTTCTGCATGTAATCTAGTTAATTTGAGTGTTTTGACCGAAGCCGAAAGCAGTAACGTTTTTGTCGACCCGATGCTGGAAAAGACCACTGAAAGTACTGGCTTGGTAGAGATGGTGAAAAGCATGCAAAGCTATGTTTAGACGTTAGCCAGTCGTCTTAAAACTTAGTTTTGTTTTCCGTCGATATGTATCTTCCGGGCGAATGTTACATAGATGTTTTTATGGCGCTCCTGGGTGTTATTCTTTTTTAACATCATGACCGGCAGAACCGTTAACGAGCACTCCGCGCCGAGCGGATGCTCACATTAACGCCCTTAATAAGCCTAAGCCGCCGGGGCGGAAGGGTAGTTCGGAACGCGGAAGCCTTCCGGATTACCGTGAAAAGCTTTTTAACTTAGTTAAGACCGAAAATTCACGAACCAGGAAGGGTGGGGGGATTCACGGTCCCGTCATCTCCTGAATGGTTTGTGACCAAAAACACTTAAAGATATATATAAAACCAAACAAAAAGTAGTATAGTACCCAAGAAAAACAAAAACATAAAAAATAACCGAAAAAACCAAAAACAAAAAAAAAAGTAAAAAATCAGTAGAAATCATCCCCCCAGACAAGATGTGATCCGACCCTCCCGTTTGTTGTTGATTGATATATTGTTGTTACAGGCATTTATACGTCCACTAGTGAATCTACAAGTTTTAAAACCCGCTACCCGAAAGCCTTCCGGGTTGCAGAGGAATCGAACTTAACGTGTTTGATTTGGTGGATTCAGCAATCCGGAGGGGTCCAGGTAGCATAGTTTTTCGCAAATTTCTTCTACAAAAGCGTTTTAGAACGGGTCTTTTAGATTGAACTAGAAGAATATAGGCCTTCTGAGCTCGGATCAAAAATTTTTAGGACGAAAGGACCAGATTTGCGGAAAAAGTTAGGCGGAACCTATAGTAGAGAAAATTTTTGAGTTTAGAAAAGAGACGTTTTGGTTAATAACTTTGGAACTACTGAGTGTATTGAGTTGATGTTGGTACCAATAGATCACAAATTAGCTGAGCTTACTGATAAAAGTAAGCGTGAAAATTTTTTGAGATTGTTTTTAGCAAATTCCTCAATTTGGAAGGGTACACCCTTCAAGTTTTATAAATTTTTTTTAGAAAAGCCCTTATACCCCTACCAAAAGGTAATAGCGGTTGAATAAAGTAACTTTAGGCTGTTTTAGACGAAAAGGGAAGGCTAAAGGCACAGCAAAAGCTTAATCGAGCCGAAGTTAGGCGAGCAATAAGACCCTTCACCGTTTGTGTGAATTGTCAAATAAGAGGCTTAACTTCAATCCGGAAGGGTCTAGGAAAGTAGTACATACCCTTCCTAGTTAATTGAAAAAGCAAAATTGCATCTGAGAACGTATCCGGAGGGGTATAGGTTGAAAGAAGGAAATCTCCGAAAAGCTACTTTTACAAAACCGGAGGGCTCCCAATCCGGAGGGGTCAAAGATTTTTCAAGTTAGGAGGGGTCCGAATCCGGAGGGGTCTTATAGTTGCTAATTCGGAGGGGTCTTATATTAACTAACTCAGGGGGGTCCCAATCCGGAGGGGTCTAGATTCTGTTAGTCCGGAAGGGTCCAATTTGTGCCAATCCGGAGGGGTATTATTTTATTAAAGGACTTAAGTAGACGAAAGAAAGAAAAAAAGTGAGAGGTATTTGGTTATTAGCACACAGGCTAGGTATCAGTGACTGCACTGGTAACTTGCCTTTCAATAAGAACCAGACCAAAACAAAACAGGTCCGAACTCGGATATTCGCGACACTAGGTCTAAATTAAAAAGAGCGTGATTCATTGGTGTGGATTGTAACATAATACGTTTTTGGGAAAAGTGACTGCCCTGAGGATTTTAGTAGGTCTAGCTCGGGCAGTCCGAAGGCAGATAGGTAACATAGTACTCGGTGGGTGCAATAGACGCCCACTTGAGAAAATTACTGCCTTCAAAGTTTTGTCTGTTTGGTGCAGCACCGAGCAGGGAAAGCTTTTTCTTTAAAAGACAGGTTCGACTATTGTACTGCGACCGACTAAGAGTACATTACACATACGTTTTTTTATAGAGGTATTCATATTCTGACATTAAATTTATATATTTTGTTTTTGATTTTAAATCAACATAAACTGTGCTTGATTGGGTGGTGAGTACACTATTTTTTTTAAATTGACGTCATATTGTGCTAGTTTTCAAATCTTACGACCGATAATCGGTTGGTGTGAATAAATTTTATACAAACTGTACTCTGATAACATACAGGGATTCGTGGTCACTATTTAATAGAATCTTGTGAAATTTATTGTGTTGTGTCATTATTATTGTTAATAAAACTATAAGGTCTCTAGCAATCGAGTTAAGTGTATAGGCATTAAAAAGTGACAAATAGAGAATGAGTCTAGACAAGTCAAGGATACCAAAACGAGGTAATAGCTCTAGGAAATTCATACCTGAAAAGCAAAGAAAAACGATGACCGATCCTTTTGTGGATTGGATCAAGCGATCCCGGTCTGATAAAGGGGAGACGGTTTCAGGCAGAATGGTTGAAACGAGAAGTCAGAAGACCTCAGAAGAGCAAAAAGAACTGTTAGAAGTGGAGGTCAATACGGACCATACCATGAACGACAACCAGGAAGTAAATGGACTGGAAGGGAGAGGCAGAAGGCTGGCGAGTGAATCTACCCCGGTAGAACAAGGCCATGATTTTGCCACTTCCACCGGGACATTGGATCGAGAGGAGATGTCGGAACTGTCCGACATCTCAACTGAAGTAGCGGCAAATAGAAGATCTCTGACAGACAACACTATTATGGCAGGCGGAACTGGGAAACAAACAACGTCATCATCATTCTCAGAAAGAATGAAGAACACCTTCGGAAACATCTTTCCATTCAGCATGGGAGGAGGAACAGGAAACGACGGTGAGTCCCAGGAGGAAGAGGATGAAGAGGAGCAAGGGGATCTCAAGTCAGCCTCAATAGTTCAATCCAGGAAAATGAGGCACACGTCGGAAGAGAGACTGGAACCATGGACAAATTTGCTGTAGTGACAACGATAAGCAAAGAGGCAAACACACCGGGCCAGTCAAAAGACTTCGCGATTAGGACAAGTTCAGAGCCACAACCTGGAGAGAGTAGAACCAGAGGGATAGGCAACGCGTTAGTGGATCCTGAAATAGATAATGAAAAGACGTTGAAGCAGAGAGTCAAGGCCCGGATCTCGACCAGCACGAAGCTACCTGGGACCGACAGGGTTACACCACCACTAGTGACGCCACTCGTGGATAACGGGGCAGCACTAGAGGAAGCCTTAAACAACATAGTGGACAGTTTAGGAGAACAAAACGAGCAGATGTCAATAAGGATGAGTGAACTAGAAAAAGCAGTTCACATTGAAAGAGAAAGTCTGCGGGAAGAAATAAACCGCAACAGACAAGAAGTTGGCAGGAGCGAAAAAACGCTTGAAAGAAAGAACGGACGAACATATGACGAGAAACTTGTCGCGAATGACAAGAGAGGCGGAACAGAAAGAGTTACGCTTAAGAGACGACATGGAGAAGTTAAGAATTCAGCAAGAGCAGTCTCTTGGGACTCTTGACACAAAGATAGACGCGATGATGGAGAGGCGAACTCAGGCTATCATGGATAGGTTGGACGGGCTACTAAGCAGCAAGAGTGGACCAAAAGAAGGAGAACCGAACTCGGGAGGTCCCAGCAGGGAACCGAGGGTGAACTTCAATGAACATCAAAAGAGGAAGACGTATGGATCCACTAGAGGCAGGGGCAGTTCATCAGGCTATGCCACAAGGGGTAATGGAGCATGGGGCCCGAACAGTAGAGCAAGTTTAACGGGGAACAGACAAACCTCTAACGAACGACCAACGCAAAGCACACATGCAACTGGGAGAAGTGATTCCGGCAACAGGGGGCATGCAAGCCCGAGGAGGAGTCATGTGGGCCAAGCGGGAAGCGCTCACGGTGATTCGGATTGCAGGGATGCACCGCACACAGAACCTTCGACGAGGTGTGAGGACACTCAAGCGGGACACTCAAGGGATGCTACGGCAATGGCCACAGCATTTGAACCCCTGGACAGGTCTTTGGAGACATTCCTGACGAGGTTATCTAGAACCAATGAACGCAGTGAGAAGTCCAGAAGAGTCTTTAAGAAGCCAAGATGCTACAAAGACGAATCTGATGGCTGTATTGATACCTGGATAGAGGTAATGAAGCTGCATTTCGAGGAAGAGGACTTGTCGGAGAGACAGGAATGCAGCGCGCTCACCAGCAACTTAGAAGGGACAGCCCTGAACTTTGTCATGGCCAAGAAGCAATATCAACGTGACACTGCTGAGAAAATCTTCGAAACCTTGTTAAACCGTTTTGGATCAGGGGTGCAGGGGCACCAGGCATGATGCGCTTCGAGAAACGGAGGCAACGAGAGGATGAAACCATAGACAAGTTTCTCGATGATTTGGAAATGCTGAGAAGACGCAGCCAACCGGTGCCGTAGCCTCAAAATTCATCGATGGTGTGAAAAATGATGAACTTCGTACGATGCTAGCAACGCATTACACACCACTATCAACTAATGCGCCAACACCGGAGGAGTTAAGGCTCAAATCAAAGGAGTATCTTTTGTTGAAACCTCCTTCGAGATCTGGATATTACAAGAACAATTATGGAAATTTTAACAACGGACCAGCAAACCAAGGGAACAATTGGTACAAACCGAGGGATGATATGGACAAGAGACGCTCTTGTGCTAATTGCAGTTCAACGGACCATCATGTGTCAGCATGCCCAGCTTACAAACAAGGCATGAAAGCAATAGGCTTTAGCCTCGAGGACGAAGATGCGTCGGAGTTGGACCATGAGGATTTCATGAGAGGAGTAATTGCGAAATTCGGCCCGAGGTGTTTCTTTTGCAACTTGGAAGGTCATTTTAAATCAGATTGTCCGCAATTCTGGGATGCAGTGGCAGACATCAAGCATCCAAGACATGAAGAAGCTTTGTCAGGAGTGAAAGCCAGCAAGGCTCGACTTTTGAGTGAAGCGGATGCACGCAGAAAGGATAAACCTCAAGAGCTGGCGGCAAAGAAAATGCAAGCGGTAATAGGGGAGACACGTGAGCCGGAACCAGCAACTGCGGCTCATGACTTCAAGATCGATTATAAGGCAGCCGCGAGGGATGCTCTAAATAGAGTGCAGCAGGAACTAGTGACGAAAGAGATCGAACAAAAAGTGAAACTTGAACTGGAGAATGAAAAACTTCAGGAGCAACTGAATACCTTCGAAGCAACGGAGTTCGAGGAAACTAAACCACCAAGCAGTTTGAGCATGAAGCTTAATGTGATCTCCGGTCAGAGGTTTGGCATGGTGCCGCAAGGAAGCAAGATACAGTCGATAATCTCAGTGGCTGGACATCAGGTGATCAGAAATCTGAGTGAACCATCCGAGTTCACTTTGATGCATTTGGACACATATGCAGATTATCTGAGGCAGATGGAGCCACGCACCGAGTCGAGAGCTGTGCGAGCACTACTAACGACGGGTGGCCCTCGCATGAAGAAACTTCATGGACGCTACCTAGAGGTCTATGGGCCGTATCAAGTAATGCTGAACGTGGATGGAATCAGTATCTACACCAGGACTTATGTAACAACAGATGATAACCAAATGGGGCAGATCTATTTGGGTGAAGAGGAACTCAAAGTCCGCAGGATAGGCCATGACGCCATGATGGAAGAAGACGCGGTACACATTGGATATGAAGCAGATGTGACAGCACATCTGCTCGACACCAACGGAACAAAAATCGGAGTCACAGGGCTTCTGGACACAGGAGCGGTAGTGAGTGTGATGCCGATAAAGACTTGGGAAAGAATGGGCTTCACGCGGGAAGATCTAATTCCAACGAATCTCCGACTGGCCGCAGCCAATCGAGGAGCTATCTACGTAGCCGGAAGAACACCAATAACGGTCCTCCACATGGGAGGACGAGATCTTTGGATGAGCTTCCTGGTGGTAGAGAATCTGGACGACGCCGACCAATTCATCCTGGGCAGAGATTTTGTCAGAAATTTTGACGTGATGATTGATTTGAACAACGGTCTGATACGGATTAGAAACCCGGACCGAAAGTATGTTAAGAGACCAATTAATAGGATAATAACAGACGAAAACAAGGTACCAGTTTTTTTGGATAGAAAAGTAAAATTACAACCAGGACAAGCTGTGGTAGCAATTTTTAGAATGAGAAATTTAAATTCGTTAAGTGATAGTAAACAGGTTTGCTTAGTACCGAATCCAAATAGTCAGAGTTCGGTGATTTTAGGCCGGAGCTTCTCGGTAACGCGAAACGGACTGTGTGTCAGTGTGTTGTTGAACACACTGGACACCACGGTTTCAATCCGGCGTGGAAAGAAGCTTGGCTACGCTTTGCCGATGAGGACCGACTATGAGGAGACACAAAACTTGAAGAAACATAGTGTGAAAGACTGTCCTTATCATGCCAGTAAAGATAAAATTTTAAAGAGAATTAATGAATTAAAATCTATTCATAAATTGTTTTCAATGAAATCCGAGACGGACGACGGCTTATCAAGCTGCTCGAATTTTCCGGAACGCCCCTCGTCATATGAACTAGAATCTGACAAACCGGTTTTGCCGGAGATAGAACATTTAAAAGGGAAAATAGGTGAGGGAGATCGGAACATCTGCGAAATCGGAACGCAGATGTATTTTCAAAACGTAAGGCGGATATCGGTTGCTGTAATTTCGTCGAACACGATATCGAACTAGAAGAAGGCGCCGTTCCCCATAGGGAAGGCGCAAGGCGAATGACGCCACACAAATCGGAAGCGTGCCGAGCGGAAATAGAAATGTTGCTTGAATACGACATGATAGAACCCTCTAAATCGCCGTGGGCTTGCGGGGTAGTAATGGCGAAAAAGAAAGGGGTCAGCTTAGATTTTGTTGCGACTTTTGTTACTTGAACGCGGTAACGATAAGAGATGCGTACCCGATACCGCGAATAGACGAGAGCCTATCTAAGCTTGGTGATGCCAAGTTCTTCACCACACTGGACTTAGGTTCTGCCTTCTGGCAGGTCCCTCTGCGAAAGAAGGACAGAGAGAAGACCGGATTCGCGTGCGAGTTGAGATTGTACCAGTGGAAGAGGATGCCCTTCGGCTTGTGCAATGCAACGGCCACTATTCAAAGACTGATGGCTCAGGCTTTGACGAGAGTGACCAAGAAGTACGGGAATCTCGTGATGTGTTACGTGAATGACGTAGTCATAGCGACACCGACCCTGGAAGACCACATTGATAGGCTCGATGAGGTCTTTGGATGCATGAAAAGAGCAGGATTGAAGTGCAAACCATCGAAATGTGAAATCCTTAGGGATTCGATAAAGTACCTGGGAAGAATGGTGGATGGGCATGGTGTGAGGCCGGACCCGGAAGCAGTGGAAGCAGTATTGACATGGAAAGCTCCCAGAACGGACACACAGCTCCTGAGCTTCCTAGGGTTTGCCAATTACTACCGAGATTCATAAAAGGATATGCGGACAAGGTGTATCCGATGCAGAAGCTGATGCGCAACAAGGGGAAAAAGTTCGAATGGAACGATGAGGCACAGGTTGCTTTCGAGAACATGAAGCGGGAACTGTGCGAAGCGCCAGTGCTGGGCATGCCTACAGAAAAGGGCATGTATGTTCTCGACACAGACGCATCGGTGGTGACCATCTCAGGAATCTTGCATCAAGAGCAAGAATGGAACGGAAGAACAGTTCTCCGTCCCATTGCATACGGCAGCAAGGTCTTGAGTGACACAGAGATGAAATATGGCGCACCAAAAGCAGAAATGTTTGCAGTAGTCACCTTCGTGGAAAAGTACCGTGCATACTTGGGGAACGCTCCCTTCAAGTTACGCGTGGACAACAGAGCGTTATCCTGGTTGAAAACCTACTCGATGTATCAGAGTTATATTGGTAGATGGATAGTAAGATTGGATGGCTACCATATGATAATCGAACATAGGATGCGTGATAAACACCAGAATGCTGACAGCCTCAGCAAGAAAACTGAGTTCTATGAAAGATTGGAGCAGAAACAGGCCAGTCAGGCGGAAATAAAGGAGGGATTCTCGTTTCTGGACAAAGAAACTTATGAAGCGCTTCCCTTAACGAGAACTTAACCAGTACTTCTTACGGACAGAAAGAACAGGGGAGCAGCAAGCGAAAGAAAACCGTCACCATTGTGGACCAGGACAAAGAGGGTGAAGAGGTAGAACAAAATCTGCTGCAAGACTATTTGTCCGGGGAGAAGGACGAGGAGAAGAACCAGCGATCACAAGATCAACACCCGGGACAAGAAAATTTGTCCGGGGAGTCTGAGATAGATCCTGATGAGAAACAGGACCTAGAGAACAAGGTTTTTTCCGGGGAGTTCAGATGGATGCGAAGAAAGCACAGACATGATCTGGAGGAGCGTGCAGTCTCCAGCACAACCTCTTCAACGGCGGATAATTCAGGAAGCTTAGGAATGGACACCTATTCAGACAGGAATTCGAGCTCGGGATCGGAACTGTCAGAACTAGCGATACACACGCTACTAGTGGAAACTCGGGCAAGGGACCTGGACAGAGAAGTGTACCAGGATCCTGACAGCGATCGCTACCTTACACCAAGCGAAAGAGTCTTTGACAACGCAGCGGATGACTTGGAGACAATAGCGGTATCGAAACGCTCGATAAGCCTGTTGCCGCAGAAAGAGGTAGTCAGGACTGATCTTCTGCCGTTTGAACAAGAAACACAACCGTTGGCGAGGATTTGGTGCGTTAAGATGGAAGAAGACACACATCAGCCCAACGAGCTGAATAGTCAGATGAGGGCCATGAAGACGTACTTGAAGGCGAGATACAGACTCTCGGACCTTCTAAGGGCGCAGAGAAATGATCGCATGACAAGTAACCTGAAAAGGTGGATCGAGAATGGTTCTTCGGATAAAGGGGACCTCGAGGAAGATAGTTATCGCATCCTGAGACAATACTTCATGCAGAAGGAAGGGAGGTTATATTTGAACAAGGACGGGATTGTGGCTTGCAAAAGAAGGGAGGAAGACAGAGTCCTATACAAGTATAACGAGACAGTGTTACCGCAACTCTATCAAACAGAACTATTATTCAGGTCACATGATCAAATGGGCCATCAGGGGATCGACAAAGTATATCAGAGGATCCTGGAGCGCTTTGAGTGGCCTGGGATGAAAAAGGCATGCGAGAAATGGGTAACAGCATGTCTGTCATGCCAACAGGTCAAGGATCCAAGGATGTTGCGATTTCCTTTACAATCGATCGAGTCGTCTGAATTCAACGAGGTGGTGCAAATAGATCACTAAAAGATATGCATGACAGACAATGGTTACAATCAGGTGCTGGTAATGATAGATCTTTTTACGAAGTATGCAGAGGCCGTGCCCTGCATAACTGCCTCGGCGGAAGAGACATGCGACCACCTGATCAATACGTGGATAATGGAACAGCTTTCGTAGGAGAGCTTACGAAAGAGCTAATGAGACGCTCACAGGTCGCTCAGGCTCACTCCACGACATACCACCCTCAAACGAATGGCTTAGTGGAAAGACAGAATAGGACGTTAGTGTCGATGCTGAGAGTATATTGTTCCAGGTACATGACCGATTGGGACAGATACCTTCCACAGGTGATGGGAGCATATAACAGCACGCAACACTCCACCACTGGAGTCAGTCCACACATGATGCTAACTGGACACGAAAAGTCATTACCCTTAACCTTCTTCTACCCAGAATATGAGGGAAAGAAAACGTCCCCACAGGTCTACGTGAGGGATGTGATCAGACGCCAACAGGAGTTGAACGATTTGTGTAGACGAAATACTCAGCAGGCACAGGCAAGGCAGAGGAAAAGACTCGACAAGAAAGCAGCTGGTGCAAAGGCTTACTCGGTGGGAGACTACGTATGGGTATTCCAGAACGTTATACCACCGAAAGGGACAAAAAAGCTCCTAAAAAATGGAGGGGACCCTTCATGATTACAGAGGTGCATCAGGAGGGACGCTTTTATAGACTGAGCACTGGCCGAGCCGCCCACTACGAGAATATAAAGCCACACAATCCACCGACAGAAGACTGGTGTATACCTGCAGACATGGAAGAAGGGGATTATCTAATGATGGATCCTGCTTGTGAGGTCAATGAAAAAGGCACCAGGGAGAAGAACGATGGAAACGAAGTCGTAGAGGAAGGTACGGATACACCGCTGGACCTGGATCCAAACGAACAGATCGAAGCGGACGATGAAACTTTACCCACGCAGAGGAAGATTGGCAGGATCCCGAACAGATAGAGGTTCCCAAGAACTTGGAACCGGATCTTCCGTTCACCATACAGACTCGACAGAAGGATGGGATGAGACCAAGAAAGAAATACAATCCTTACGGTGACGACTTTGTAGTGGATAGGATAGATCTAAAGAAGATAGTGGAGGAAGTAGTGGGTCTAGAGGAAATAACTGTGTCACAAGACATTGACATAGTCGATGATCACGACGATGAGTGGGTTGACGACTGGTCAAAACCCGAGGTAGAATTCGACGACGAGCAACAGCAGTCTTACGAACAAGACTTGACGAACCTGCGTGTCTTAGAGTGGCTGAATGAAACGACCTCGAATCCTGAGGAGACAAGTGTCACGATTCAAGACGTAGATCGTGAAAGCATGAAATACATCAAGACCGAACGAGATGATGCTTCCTGGGCTGCCCAGGAAGGACGACTACTAATTCCAGCTTCTAACCTTGACTTGATACCCGGTATGCAATCGACGGGGACGTCGATGGATATTTTTGTCCGGGGAGTGGGGGTAGGACTTACCCACACTGAAAACTTGATAATAAAAAAATTAAGAATAGCAAGAGAAACAGGAGACTTAGAAGCAGAAACAGGCGAAGAGCCTAAGAAACCTGACATAGGTAGGGTAGTTGAGTCATATTTTAACTTACCAAATGAATATTCAAGTAACATAATACTAACAGACAGTGATTTCATACTAACAAACAGAACATGTGCGATAGCAATCACCGCAGACATGAGTTTTAGGACAGCGTTAGCGGCAGATTTTAAGAGAGAATACAAAAACGTGGAATTCCTTTGGAAGCAAAGACCAGGGATAGGGTGCGTGGCAGCCTTACATCCGGCGACGTCGCAGATACCGGGAAAATACTTGTGCTTCTTGGTAACGAGGGCGACGGAGAAGCAGCACGTGGATCCAGAGAACCTAGTCTTGTCTTTGACGAGGCTGAGGGACTTCCTTGTCGAAATGGACGTGAAGGAGCTCTCGCTTCCAGTGTACGATCCAAACAGAGGAAGACTGCATCCTCGGGAATTGTACGCGCTTGTACACATGCTATTCTCTGATACGAACATACAAGTATATCTACATAAGAAATATTACTTAAGTATAGGCTGAGTGATGTGCGAGAGAGTGTTAGGCCAAAGACTAAGTTGTATGTAATATGTGATATGTGTGTTATGTTATGTTATGTTATGTTATGTTATGTGTTAGGTTATTAAGATCATGGGTAAGTAGGGGTTAGTGACCATGAACAACTAAATGACGATCTTGGGAATAGATCCAAAGTTTGGACTGTCCAATCTTAGGTCGAATTCCAAAATTTTAGAAACCAATTGATTTTAATAAATTTTAGGATAAATATCTTTTTATCTGAACTGTTTTTAAGCGAATTTTAACGATATATGTTAAGGTGAAACAGACAAGTGTGATATTTGTGACTTCTTTTCTAGATCCTGATTGATCATTTAATAACTCACTTGAGTGAAATATCGAATCGAATCAAATCAAACTTGAAAGAATAGAATGGACAACTTCAACTTGGATGAATTGATGGACCTGGCAGAGGCATATGTAGGACCGATGGTAGATGCGATCTATCGTCGGCTGATCGATCGAGACTTCGCTCTGGAGGACCCAGAGGTAGTCATGTTGCTGACCGCCCTAATCAACATCTTGGGGCACGACAACCGTGGGGACCGCCCCACGGAAGTCCTGTTGATGGCAGCATATGGAGAAAGAGGAGTACTAGACCGCCCGAACATGAGAGTGATGAGGTGGAGAAACGGGGCTCTCTCAGGGAGTGACTTGGCGAATGAGCCTGGATTGGGAAGTTCTAGGACTTACCAACCAGGTGAGATGCCAATGCCCTCCAAGCCCAAGCCTGGGCTGACGAGAATGCATCGGGAGATGAACAGCGAGGCGACCTCGTCTGGTTCACCACTGAGAGCAGCTGTGACACCAAAAAGGGCGAAAGTAGGACAAGAAGTTCAGACGAACCAAACCATGCAAGGTCTGGATGAGATGAACGAAGAACTGAAAAGTATGAAGAAGGAGCTGGACGAGATGACCAGAAGCATGCTCCAGATGGAGGAAGATCGGGACATGTGGAGAAAGTTGTTTGAAGACTGCAACAAAAAGCAGGGTCAAGAGATTGAGCGCTTAAGGCAGGAATACAAAGAGCGATCGGAGCAGACGGCGTTGACAACAGCCGTGGAGAAAGTGATACCTGCAAGGGATATTCCTCGTGGGCAGTCCCCGATGGAGCTCTTGACGCCTCGAGAAATGAGTCAAACAACGGAGACACGATCTCCAGTAGAGACAAATCGAGTAACGATCCCGGATCCTAGTGACACCTTGGGTGACCCCGTCGTAGAACAGACAGTGAGGAAACTGATAGAGACAGCTGGACGACTGGTCGCTAACAAGAATGCGCCAGGTTCCGGGGTGACTGCACCCTATGGAACGATTGACGATACGGGCAGAGTACAACTCTCCCAGACCGTGATCAGACAAGGGATAAGTAACGTGACACCACTCATGGGGAGCTCGAGAAACCCAGAGAGGAAAGTACGAAAGATGCCAGCGAAGAAAGTGTCTCGCATAATAGACGTGCAGAAGAATAATCAATTGAAATATAATTTCAAGGGAGTTCCGGAGACAGATCCGAGGGCCTGCTTCAATCGAGCTACCTGGAGCCCAGCTGTGAACCTGCAGCAACCACCACTCGGGACATCTCATCTGATACTGGGAGACAGCTTGGTCAGAGTGCTGTCAAATTTGAGGACCTCGTGGGTCACCACGGTGATGGCCTTTGGAGGAGCGACGATAGCCCAATTATATCGGATGGTGGAACTGATGAATCCAGGGAGGATTCCCAATGTGATGATCTTAGTTGGGACGAATGACATCTCCAGAGGTTCAGACGAGCAGGAAGCACTATGGGAGTCAATGATGGTATGTTTGTTTACTACCCTCTGGTAGAAATTCAGTTGCGCGGTACTGACCGTTTGCACTGTGCCAATGAACGCGAGAAGCCTGACAGCCTCAGGAAGAAGGCACAACGAGGGAGTCGTAAGATGGAACAACATCTTGAGGAACTTAGCAAGTCGAAATGCCGGAAGAATGATCCTCATGGACATCGAACATGAGTTGAGAGTCATGGATCAGGCCAGACTGACCACAGGCGGCATCCACTTCGACAGTATTGAAGGACAAGCTTGGTTGAACCGAGTCTTCCAAGAGCGGTTGGACGAGCTGGAAGCAGAACTTTTTGACACAGGAGTGCTGAAGGAAGAAGGAACAGTGAGTGACGCGGTGATTACCACCTTTGTGCCTCCTAGCTTGGAAACACGCTTGGGTACGGTCCCGGCCGTCACGAACTACAGGCAACAAAGCTCCAGCGAACCAGGTCGAAGAACAGACGTACAGGATTGATTGGGAGAAGCACCGATGAGGAGGACTATTCATCCTAGGAGAAGAATAGGCCTGTCAACCCAATCGAATAGACAGCAGGCACATCTAGATCGGACACTAGATCGGAGACGACGAGTACCAGTCGAGAGGAGAGACCGAGCAGAGGCTCATTGATATGGTCGAGACCCATACCGTCTCCCTGGCATATATACAAAGACGAACTAATGAAACTGGATCTCCAGAGAGTAAGCTTCATCGAAGATGCAAGGAGGATGCTGAATGGAGCGATGCTATCCGTCAGCAGATTGTACTCGATAACCGTCGTAGACTGGTTGATAGCCGCTAGCATAAATTTCAGCTCCACGACGGCCTTGAGATTTGCTGACTTAGAGGGACTGCCCTCTAACAACACGATGGGACCAGTGAATGAGAGACCGTTGCAAGATGTAAGACTGAATCATGATGAAGGGAATCGTGAAGAGAGACCAGGAAGATTCCTGACGACGAGGGCGCCGATTGGACAACACGTGAAGATATTCAGGCAGCTGACGACACCCCCTGGTCATGTGAAGGAAAGAGTCTACCCAAAACTAGTGAACCAAGATGGTGATGCCCAGAGATATGGCGGATTGACAGCGATAAAGAAAGATGAGACCATCTTCGCCGCCTATGACAAAGCAGTGATGAGGAAGGCCAAGATTATGGTAGTAGCGAATTCAGAGTTCGTGTACACCTCCAAGTCTTTGTTTTGGCCGGACGTCATAATGTTGGCAGCGGTCGACCTAGACCTATTGCAATCAGTATCTTTGGCTATAGGGGTACAAAGGCAGACGGACATGAACCCAATTACGATTGTGTTTGCTGGCATCAATGACCATCTACACAGTAGAGGTTTTCTGAGCAGACTCAGAGATCCTACAACAGCAGAAAACGCAGTATGGCCAGCGATAAAAGACATCCTGGAGTCGATGGGTGAAGTGGTGGATGCGACGAAGGAGGGGTCATTCAATAAAGTAGCATTGAGAGTAGTATTTGCGTTGTCTCCGGGAAATGCACATCTCCCGGATGGACTGAAATTCGTGTATGCAATTGTGGCCTTACTCTCGGAAGGAAAATATGATGTGATCATATCAGCCCCGAATCGCATGATAGAAATGGAGAACCTGAGGCCACTTAAGGCGGAACTGCTTGCAGTATGGTCAGATATCTCAAACGCGATGAGAGGATTCAAGGACCACGCGCTACACATGTTAGTGTTGGACGAAGTGCTGGGGTTGGAACTGTCCAATTTCAGTCGACAACTCAAACTGAAACCGGGAATAGACGACGACCACCGAGTGATCACGGCAAAGTCCAACGACTTATGGTTCCGAGCAATGGAAGTGGCAGGTGAAGACACAAGAAGGAAAAATTTACTGGAGACGAGAGCTCATCTGGAGGCGATGGTTCTGAGAACCAAGCCGGAAGCCAACCAGTGGCTACACCTGAACCCTAGAGTAGCGGCATTGGGTGCAGATGCTTTTGAGCAAGGCCCCGTGATGATCACGAAGATGCATGCCTACTTGTTGAAGGAGGTGAACCTGGCGGAAAATGCCGGAGAAAAGACCGCTGAGTTTGTAAACAGAATGTGTCAGATTACTCTGGAAACCTTCTGGACCCAGGAAATGAAAGGACAGGAGGGCTTTGAAAGGACAGACAGCATGCTAGAAGGGTTGGGAGCCGGATGGACCGCGTCCTTCTTGGCAAAAGTTTACCCGAAAGTCTCGCACTATTTGATATAGGAATTCCTCCAAGCAGTAGTGAGAGTATCGATAGTGGAACTAATAGCCTTGTTCGTGACATTCGGAGCGGAGAGTTTCGTGAAAGGACCGGCGATGCTGCTCACCGATGGAATTCAGAACCTGCGGCTAGACGGACTTCTGACATTGATTGCAATTACCCACGGAAACTTGGGAGGACTAATGGAACTGGCACGTTGTCCAGAGCAGATGAAAGAGAGAGTGAGGAACTTGGATATGAAGAAATCCACGGACTCGTGGAACAAGATAAGAGACCTGAGACACACTCTTATCCAGTATCTCTTACAACAAAATCGCTTTGGAACGGGAGAAGACGAGACGATTGAAAGAGAGGAAGATGTTAGACGACATGTTGGAGGCACGCCGCTGTTAACCGACCTGAGTTTGGCTATGACAACAGATCCCTTGGCGTTGATCAGAGGAGTCATGGAGTTCGTGACAGTGATCTATGGACCAGCAGTCACGTTTGCGTTCCCTGACGTTAAAGTGGAAGCATATAGGAGGTCGGTGCCGCACCTGAACCTCACAGTACACACGATTTGCATACACGGATCAAGCGACGAGAAGGCGAATAAGCAACGCCGCGACTCCCAAGCCTGGAAGATTTGATGAGGAATGGAAGGGATTAGGCTTAGCTCCGATGAGGATGAGAGGCATGACCGAATTGCCTGAAGCCTCATTAATCCTGACTAGTGTGAAAAAGGAGATGAAAGTGGGAGGAATACTGCAGACGAGAACCTTCCTAGCATCCTTCGGCTGCGAAGAAATCAAAGTGGTCCATGGAGAAGAGGAAGGTAAATCGGCCGGTACATTGCTCATACCGAGATTCCAGGAGGAAGCCGACAATGACGAACAAGGACCATCGAGCTCGAACAAGGATAAGTCAGAAGGAGATGACGGACAGGGTGGAAGCCGTCAAACCGAAGAACCCATGCAACAAGATCAAGCTGGTGGGGAAGACGACAGGGCATCGACAGGAGGAACATCCAGCCTGGATTTCAATATCTTCAGTGATCTTGAGAATAATGCAGACACGTTGGAAACGGCTGAGCCAGCGGATGAAGGCATCTCGACACTGGAGCCTCCGTCAGCCTTTATGGAAATGAAACGGAATTTGCCGGAGAGCAGCTCTCCTGGCAATTCAAGAAATAATGACCAGAGAATCCTCATGGAATCACCTCGGAGGAGAAGAATAGAGGCCTCAGCCAGAGTACCTTTCTTGGGAACGCTGCCCGAAGAAGAATGGGAAGTACATCACCGAGACCACGAGAGTAGGACGGGATGCAAACTGGACAGAGTGGCGTTTATGGAAGAGGTCTGGACCGTAGTTCAAAGCTATGGGACCCAGTCTATTCTGAAAACGGGTCTCAACCAACCCTTGATGAGAGAAGTACTGGACAAGCTTGATGAGTGTGAAGGGAGACTGAGTGAGTTGTTGATCGACTCAGCCACTGATTAGAGTGAAGCGAATTCTCCCATCAAGATGACACCGCAGGACAATGAAGGAGAGGTGGTGTATGCGACGATGCGATCAAGAGAGGGACGATGCGATCAAAAATGGTGATTGATAAAATCAATGCGATGAAAATGAAGTTAGGCAGCAGAGTGATGCCGAGGAGAGTTGGAAAGACGAAAGTGGATTCAGAAATATCGATGAAAGCTGGTAACTCAGCGAAAAGGAAACGAGTTGAGGAGGTCATGGATTTGGGGCAAGGTGATTATCAATTGTCTGGCACAGATAGAATATTAACTGATATAGCGATGGTGCCACCCATTCTCATGGCGGGGATAAAGTCAACCGGTTATAAATTCAAAAGGAGTGACCGCACTCTGACTGGAGCAACCTTAGAAATGGAAATACTCAGCCAATGTGGAGAGAGCAAAATGAAAGACTTCAAGCCATCTCCCATGAATCATGGAAAGGGAAGTGTCGCAGGACAACTAACACCAGTGGAATACTACCGACTGACAGTGTCGGAGACTGTGTCGATAGATGAACCCACCGGTGGATACATGGAGATGTTGGAATACCGAAACTCGGCTAGAGGGTATGTAATGGCCCTGGAAGACGAAAAAGCCATGGAGGGTTATCTGGAAACGATGTTGCATGGCACCACCCTCAAGCAGAAGGCGTACGGGACTTTGGCGTCGTCTGACATACAGAAGGAAACGATCGAGCAGTTAGTGAGCCTTCCATGGAAAGCAGTAGTGTTGAGGTATTTCGAAGAAGAAATGAGGACTACGCCAAGAATACATGCTCTCGTGGCAGTACCTTACGTAAGAACAGAGTTACAACTCAGGTTCGCCTGGTGCATGATGGGACTGACTCGCGAAGAATATGACTCGGAAGAAAGGAAGAGATCAAAAGAGGAAAAGGTTTTCCTTATGACGAACCTGAGGGATCTGATAAACCAGGAGGGAGCAGCAGTAGCGTGTGCGCAGCGGAGAGACGCTCTCTGTTTCATTCGATTCCTGATAGAGCATATTTCAGTACCTGAATTAAACACTTGTGTTAAAATGTTGAGGGAAGGCGATGAGCGAACGAAAGCCTTATTCTTGCTAGCACTGCTGGATATGCAGCAAAGTAAACCGATGAGGGTGAACATGAAAGAACCTGAGGAGTTGGAACCCATGAAAAAGATAGACGAAATCAGGAGATTCTCAAACAAGGAGCTGAGACTCACTAAAGAATCTATGGGAGCATTGCCAAAATCCAGTGAATACTGTGGACCGATCAAGAAGAAATCGTATGGCAACGTATTCGGGATCATAGGGATCGCGTACAATCCTTTCCTGAGTGAAGACATACGCGATTGCTTCTTCGATTATGAGCAGGCGGTGTTGCTAAGATTCTGGACGTCCAGAATTGTAACGATTAAGAGCGTTAACAATCCACAGGCCAAATTGGGACTGGTCTTGGAAGAAGAGGTGACTGCACCTTCAGTACTAAAATCCGACAAAAGAGTGGAGTTTGGGTTGGGATTCTCAGATGAATTACTGAGAACGAGCTTGATGACAGTGTGGGAATTGATGAGGCCATCATGGTGTCCTAGTCCCAACGCTGACTCAATATTACGGGCGACACAAGACGTACAGAGGGAACTGAATGCAGACTGTAACCTGCGTGACCTCAACATCGTATATAATGTGATGATAACAGCCTCTAAGAGCAACGGAGAAGATAAAGTGGAGTTGCCTGGCTGGGGACCAGAAGACTGGGTCAAATCTGGTAGCTGTCTGGCGGAAGTCTGTGGACTGGAGGGTCACGTTTGTGGAGGTCTGGACTGTGTGAGGACCCTGGAGAAACAACACAAGCAATTGACGGTATTGTTTGGAAATGTAGTGATGAAAGCTAGAACAGAAACGGAACTGATAGCAGATTGCCATGGAGGAACCGATGTGAATCTAGTGACTGCACTAGGATTCTACAGCATGTTTGGTTCTTTAGAGTCACTATTGAATCTGGAACAGAAACATGAGGTGGTCACAGCCATCAGTGTAGAAGTATTCCCAGGAGTTCTGCAGACTGAACAGAAATACATAGGGAAATGGAGGGAAGCAATCGAGACAGAAATGAACATCAGACACAGCGAGACTTATTGTAGACCATCAGGAGCACGATATTTGGTGGGTTCAACGTTGGCTCCAATGTGCAGGAGCAGATACCCTGTACATTTCGTGGCTGTGGACGTGAAGAGTACAAGAACGATCGTGGATCAAGCCTTCTCAGTGCCGAAGTGTGTGAGATTGGCGAGAATGTCCGAGAAGTCTTACGAGTTACTATGTAAGATGTTCTCAGCAGTTCCAGAGAGAACCAAAGAAGAATTGGAGTCGATACTAGGAAAGAAGTTCATGGGATATGTGAGTGGGAACTTCAGTGACTTTGAGAGACAGAAACAGGGAGGATCAACTGTCACAGATTACAATGCAGTGGATGAGAATGATGAAGTCCACCGAGTGATGATGGAAGTGGAACCATTGCTGGAAGCTTCGGGAAAACGTAATTGGAGGAGCATCATGTTGACACATGACGAGTTTCCTTGCCACTGCTTGCTGCAGACCTGGTGGTATCCCAAGCGTGGTAATCTGATGTTGATCTGGGACTCTGGAGAGCTGCTCTCCATGGGTTTACCAGATTCATCACAGCCCGTAACGATAATGATAGTGGGAGTTATGATGGCGATACGATGGCTGGAAGCTCATGTGAGAGAAAATAACAGACAGGAAGCACCGACGAGAGAACAGTTGCGGAAGTTAGATTGTCTAAAAGATTTAGATCTTTTTGAGACAATGTGCAAAATTCTAAACATTCCGATGGAAGTGAAGAAGATATGGGCATGAAAACGATTGATGCCATGGTTCAGAGCTAACATGACTGCATGGTTGTACGAGTATGCGAAAAAGCATATGTCGAAGCACGGCAGGGTGTACAGTGAATATCAGCTGGACATTGGAGCAGGAGCTTTCAAGCGAACTCTCGTGACTCATCGGAATGCAGTGACCACCGCTGTGAAAAGAGTTTCCAGGACGAGTGAACGTAGTGGAAAGGAGAAGGCAGAGATGTTAAAGGAGGATTTGGAGAGAAACTTGACGTTGTGTCTCCACAACAGCTTCTGCAGGAACAGAGAATCTAACGTGGATCCCCTACCTTGTTGTAAACAGAGGGTGGAAGAGCAGAATCGTTGGAGGGCGGCTTCCAGCAGCGTCAGGATAGCTAAAGACGTGTTACAAGATACAGAAACTGAGAGTGCAGAGTCAGTATCACAGGAGGAAGAAATGGAACATTGACGGATGACCAAAAAACAAGATGAAAGAAGAGATGAAATTAGAAAAATTTAGAAGTTTTAGAACTTCTAAACGACGAAAAAAGAAGAAAACAAAGGCGTGATGAAGAAAAGTTAAAACTCAGAATTGTTTTATGTGTGTGAAAAACTCAAGTGAGAAACCAAGCAACCAAGTTCTAATTGAAAACTGAAACATTAAGTTGAGTTTTGAAATTGTTGCATTTATAAATTTATATTTTGATTTTAGTTGAAGTGGCTTTAGAGACACTCACTTACTATTTATTTAGGAAGGCTTAAGTGAAGGAGTATATTTAAATATTCCAGCCTGCATGACTGTTTTTAATCAGCTAGGAGAACTGATCACTTTGTGATGACATGGAAGGCTTGAGTAATCTCTCGAAGAGGGAGATTGTTTCATTGTTCTTTCTAACCACAGAGTTTTTTAGTTTTAGTATTCAGGACAATAACAAGCAAGATTTCCGAAGGGAAAAGCGTAGTAGGATAATTTTAGCTTGTTGGTTGGCAGGACTGTCCTGCAAGCCAACACCTTTTAAATCTAAGAGAGAAAGTTTTAATCGGGACATTGACACTGGAAGTCAGAAAATATGTTTTATCTCAGGTCATATCCTCAATGTGCAGATTAATGAAAGAATTTGAAGGCTATAGTGATGTGGTATGATGCCATTTATATTCTGCAGTGAGTCGATGTGACGTGGATAAAAGTAATTTCGTGCATTTTGTAATTTCTGTTCGATGACATTGTAACCATTTTACGAACATTGCGTGATTCAATGAGGACATTGACCGGACTGTCCGGGGAGTATGTGACATTCGACCAGAATGTGAAAAATGCAATCTCTGCAGAATTCGAATTTTTGGCAGCGAGCCTTCCGGATTGGTGATTATTAAGAATTAAGATGTAACATTCGTCTACTGCAGTCACACATGAGGCTTAAGAAAAATAGGCCCTATAACCACTGGCTCAAGGGTCAGGGACACTATCTCTTGTGTTTTTCTACCTCAAGAACGGTCGGAGCCAGTTCGGTTCGCTTGTGACATGAGACTACGACCCGTTACAGCTTAAAGGCTACTACTAAAATATCCCCCCACTCTAGAATTAGAAACGTCCCCATACTTAGGTCTCTAGATACCCAAAATACATGAACGCCGTTAAAAACCGGGTTGGAACAATCCGTTAAGTTACTTTTTATTAGACAGTGGAACTTTGATCCATTTCAGATGGATCAACCTAAAACTCGCCTTACCTCAACATAACAATTATAAAACACACTCTAGAATTTAAATTAAGTACTCACATTGTAGCACGCTCAAGAACCAGGAAGTAAATAAGTCGGTAAACAACTCAAGAATTAATAAAGTAACTAATATGAGTTTAATGTTAGTCAGTTTCAACAACAAGAACAAGTTTTTACTCTAGACTGCAAGTTCTCGTGAACCATTGGGACACTCTAGCTGTCCACCTTTCCACCGAAGGTTCACTCTGGTCCAGTCAAGAATAGTATTCCAATCGTAATAATCCAACTCGAGGGAATGCTCTCGTCTCTGTCACAGATGGGACAGCTCTACTCTCGATTATTATAGTGATGGAAATTGCGAATAGCAATTTCCTACTGTTTTTTCTTGCGACTTTCCCGCGTGTGTGTCTTAATCGTTCTGAAATCGTTCTGAAATCGTTCTCTGATTTTCAGTTCTCGCGAGAAAATCGTGCATGACAGGTTCCATTCGAAACTTTGAAAAATTAAATTTCACTCCAAAATCAAGTGTTTTTTGCTTCTCTCAAGGTCAAACTTCCAAATATGACCGACTGGCACATACTCCCCGGACTCGAGATCGATGTCCTCATCGCGCGCTGTCTTCTGCCAGTGAGTCCCAGAAAAACCGAGTGTTGCTCAAGATACAGTGCCAGTGGTCATTTACAGAAGTTTGCAGCAGATTTAAGCTTATCTACACCCCAAAATTCACAGCCATTTAAAATTTTCACACTATTGCTAAACAGCAACCAAAATCTGCATACACCTGCACCCTTGAATTTTCGCTTTTCAAGCCAATCATTTTAAAATCTCTTTTGTCCTATTCAATCAGGAAATTGTCATGCAGCATTTTCGATTTATATAATAAATATAGTATATTAGTAACAATATTTGCTTTGTTAAAATTTCTTTTTCGTGAATCCAAGTTTCACTCAGATCCACGCTCAAGCCCCCCTTCCCTCTCAAGACTCAAGATCCATCCGATTTGCCCATTCATCTCGTGCTCTTCACCTTGGAGGTACTGCATCCTGAAGTGCTAGATGCGGCAAACTGTCTCAACAGTTCCTCTTCATCATCGGAACTAATCACAATCTCCTCCCAAGCCTTCAGCTGTTCATAGGATCGCATCCATTCTCTCTGCTCCTGCAATCTCTTTGCTTGGTTGGGTAGTGCCTTCACCCTAGCTTCTCGGTTCAAGCAAAAGGAGTTGTGCAGGCTCAAGCTCACGTTCTTCGCCAGGTCTTCCTCTAGTATCGACTCCCTCGCTTTGGTATTGTCTCTAGACATCTTACCCACTCTTTTCCATCCTGTCGTGATCGCATTACGATGGGTTAGCAGGGGTCTCTTGAAAGCTTCCGGCCCAATCTCGGCCTGGAACTGTCGATACTCTTTTTGATGTTTTCTCATGTGATCTTTCGTTGTCATGTACAACCAAGACGTCAGTGTCGCCCGAAACCATGGAAAGTACCTCAAGCGACTCCATACGTGCCTGACTTCCGTCGGTATGGCGAATACTTTGCACGCAGTCTCAAACAACTCGAGTCTCCTGCTGTAGTCTATCGCGTATATTGACTCAGCCGTTGGCGTCGTCGCCTCCCGATACTTCGTTATATTCTCTTCTATCCATCTCAGGGCTAACATCGTACTCACTACTAAGAGCGTCACCTTCTGCCGGTGATCCGGTAGTCCGATCGACCGAATCTCTTCCACATCCCACACCAGGCAAAGGTTCTTGTGATCTGGATACCACACCGTTTGTGCCAAGCAGTGGCATGGGCATTCCCCATGAGAGATCTCAATGCTCCTGAGATTACGCTCCCCTGAGGCTTCCAAGAGAGGCTCAAGCTCCATCATTTTCTCGTGCATCGTGTCGTTGTCTTCCAGGTTCGGAGTACTTCCCACAGGTTTCCCGATCACGTTTTGTCTCTCGTGATCGCTCGTGTTTTCTCTTTCCAACTTCAGAAGATCTTCTCCCCAGATTTCGCTTAAGTCATCTCTCAATTCTTTTGGTACTGTCCCTTTGATTTTTCTCAACAACTTGTGCGAGTGATGCGACATCCGAGCCAACCTCACACACTTGGGCACTGAGAAGGCCTTGTCCACCAGTATTCTCTGGCTGGACACTTCCACCATCGCCATGTGTAGCGGGTAGTGACTTCCGCACAAGTTGGCCATCATTGACCCTATCAGCGATTTCGCGTTCAATGGCAAGCCATAAGCTTCGCTCATGGGAAATCCCATTTCCGCCTCAAGACCAACCTTCCAGCTCCGGATGTGTTTTTGAGTCACCTGCAACACCCCGGGCCATGATTCTACGCTCAACGCCGTCACTAAATGATGTTCAGACTCCAGTCTCTCCAGTGCCTGCAGACCACACATTCTCGAGAAGAATCCGAGAGCTGTCGCTATATTCACCGTGGTTCTCGCGTAACATTCCGCTATTATTTGCACTTCACTTTTCTCCCTTTCTGTGATGTCTTCGAACCAAGTGACCAGGTCTTCTTTTTGAAACGACAGTATTCTGACGCATGACCGTCCATCGCAGATGTGCTCTCCGTTCCCACACGTCGAATCCAGACAGCTACCCGGCTCCAATTTCTTTGCTGACCCGGGGTCGCTCGTCCTTTCGCTTGGCTCTTGCATCTGGGGTGTGATTAGCTTATGTAGCACACTCAACTTCGCCAGATCTTCATCTTCCGTTGGTGCTAACCTCACTCGCTCGGTGGTTTCCTCGATTAGACTCGCATGGGGATGTGGACACCAGGAGGGTCTTAGTAGCTTCCATATCACTCCCAAGTTCGTGGTTAACAAGCCATCTCCACCGCCCATGTTCACTTCAACTCTCTTGTTTGAGCGCGGTATGCTTATCACCTCTGGTGTTTTCTCAAGAATCAGGCCCAGGCTCGGCCCCTCTTTCTCCACCGCGTCTATCTCCATTATTCTTTCTGTCCAAAACTTCAGTAGCTCCGCTACCTCATGGTTTCTGTGGGCTCCTCCAGCTTCCGAGTCTAAGAAGGGATTGTAGGCTATTCCCATCACTCCAGACACATATTGGTATTCCCCCTTCTCACTGAGTCTCGAGTACTGTTCTGACGAGGCCAGGTTACGGTGAACATCATGTTCTTCCTCGAACTTCTTATTAGAGAACCTCCGTACCTCGTCCAGCTTTCGATGGTTCTCTAAGGATAGTCTGGAACCATCTTCTTTCTCTATTCCTGTACTCTGATATACGTTCAAGATGATCGTTGAGACTCTTCTCTCCATGGTTTTACTTCCACTTGCTCTCTGGTGGCATGCCAGGATGGTGCTATCAGACATCATTGACATTGTCCATCTCAAGAAACATGTGGCATCTTTTCTTCTAGCCAGGCTCAAGCCTGAATTGTCCCTGGCCACGTGTTGCATCAGTGCCTGATACACCTCTAGCTTCTTGCTTCCCAACTTCAGCCTGTCATACGAGGTCAATGTCTCCAACTCTATTCCCACCAGACTCCAGGTGAACATTAATTGTCCCGCAGTTCTAACGAAGGGATTCGCCATTAGTGGCGGTGCTGATGAGGATGTTCTCATCGCCTCTTCAAAATGATCCTTCAACAAACTCTGCCAGGACCTCTTCAGATGACTTGCCATCTCTATCTTATTAACCTCGGCTTTTTGCTGGGTGGCCCAATTGCGTCGCCTGCGAGCTATTCCACTGTCCAACTTCTTCAAGCAGTCCTCCATTTCCTTCAATGTTTCGAGGGCCACCCACCACGTCCGGGAAGTGTTCCTCGTCTTGCTCCTCTCCAATGGATCACTCGTCACTTGTTTGCCCATGTCCTGATGTGCCTTCGAGATCCATTCTTTGCCGATCTCCACTTCCCCTACCTGTCCGTTCGTTGAACCTCTCTTCACGTTTACCTTCTGAGGCTTGAAGTCTTCTTCTGACGTCGAACTGGTGGAAACCTCTATTTCCTTTTCTACTTCAAGTGGTTTCCTGAGCTCCGAGCTGTTCTTGTATGCCGCCGTCTTGCATCGGGCCAAAACGATGGGCGCCGTCTCTCTCAAGTTTCCTTCCGAAACAGCATCCACTGAAGGACTACCCCATCCTTCCACTTCTCTCTTCCTCTTGCGAGTCTTCACATCTCTGCTCGAGGGTGTTGTGGCTATCATCATTGATTCGACCTCTCCATCCGCTCCTTCCAACTCTTGCCTCCCCCCTGCTCGAGCCTTAAGGATATTAGTACTTTTAATCATATTACTAGTCCCAACCTTATCCCTTTTTATACCATCAACCATTTTATCCACAGTTTTTTGTTTCAGAGTAGAGCTGTCCTCACATTTCTCTTTTCTAGTCTTCGATCGTGCGTTCCTCAGCTCCACTAGCTTGTTCAGCAGCTCTCTTCTTGCTTTCTTATCCAGGCCCGTTCCTATCAGGAGCGGTTCCCCGAATCTCACTACTGCGTCCCACAGTTCCTTCTTGAACTTGTCCAGCGTCGTCTCGCTGCCCACTTCTCGATTGAATTCCCCCAGGAATTCCTGCCAAGCGTCATCCTCGAGAGATCCCAAGAATATGTCCCTGTTCCCTTCGAACGTGTTCTTCTCCCTTTCCTCCGAGCTCAAGAGTAACATCCCCATATTGAAGGTCTCACCTGCCAATGGCAACTCTAGGTTCTTCCGCGGGGACGGGTTCAGAGGTGGTGTGGCAGTATCTGCCCAATTCTCTTCGCTCAAGTCTTTCAACAGCTCTTGAGTGGTGAGTTCCTCCCCTGATGGCCCTGGTTCAGGTGTATTCCCCACCTCCATGTCTTCTCCAGCTTCACTGAGAGTTTCATCCATACTCTCTTCCTCTGATTCATTTCTTCTTCTCTCGAGAATTCTTTTGAATCGATCCTCAACGGGTCCACTCCTCTTGTCTCCAGGCGTGTCTACAGACAGTGGTGACGGTGTCGTAGGATCCAGCTTTTTATATTCCGTCAGGGCTACATGCAGTTGACCTGCTGCATCTAGTTCTGTTCCCTCCTGTGTCACTTCTACTTGTTCCAAGCCATAGGGTGCCTTGTATTTTCTCGTGGCAAATTTCATTTCGTCCACCAATGCGACGTGTCCCTCCATCACGATCATCCTGCCATCATCCCATATGGGTAGCATATTCTCAAGTCCTTCCTTTTCAAGAGTCCTCAAGACTTTCCGCACCTCATATCCAGGGGGCTGCGAACCTCTACTCTTTTTCGCTTGCGTCGTCCACGAATTTACCTTCCTCTCGCTGATGTGGAAGTAGACTGCCGCCGTGTAGCCGATGAACAGGGGATCCCAGCCATCCGTGAAATGCCTCTGCGTTTCCTCCGTCATCATCTTCGCCATTATGGAGGGAACCACCAAGGGACTATTCATTCCCAAGGTCATCCTCCTGACTGTCGGGAACTCAGGCATGGTGGCTGGTAGGATTTCTTTCTCCATTATGGCCTCCAGCTCCCTCTTGACTAGTGCAAAGCACTCCTTCCAGGCGGGGATTCTCAAGACTTCTCGTCCGTTGGCCGTCAATGGGTTTAGGTTCCAAAACTTTGGATACATTTCAATGGGGCCCTCTCGCTTGCCTCCCATTCTGCATTGCATTTGTCCCCTGAAGTTGCACACCATCATCTCAGCATCTTTCACTTTTCCGAAGAGTACCGTGTTGCTCATACGCGCCCTGAGCACCTCCTGCTGACACCAATTCAGCGCTGTACCATCCAGTACGCTGATGAGACTCAAGTGCGTCACCGAGTGACGATACGTTATCACCAGGGGATCTGGAAACGCGTACGTCACTGCTGGACCATAGATGCAGGTCACCACCTCCTCTAGACCCCGGATTATCCCCATTGGGTCCGACCTCATTGCCAGGCACAGGTCCGTCAACAGAGGCATCCCTCTGTTCGCCTTCTCCCATTCTTCTCTCGAGGTTGGGTTCTCATCTTCACCCGTCATGTATCGATTCTGCATCATGAGGTATTGCACCAGCAGTGTCTTCAACCCTGCGGCACACTTGTAGGAGCTGGTTTCAATGCTCGTGTGGACTCTCCCCATGGACAGAGGTTCTCCATATTCCATTAACCGATGAAACGATACCAATTCCCCATGGGTCAAGAGTACTAGTGCCAGATACCCATCAACTCGAAGTGTCTCCACTCCTCGACTAAACATGTATGCTGGGCCCATGTTGAACAAGTATCTGGGGTAAACCAAATACAGGGCCAAGAGCAGGCTGATGGACATGCCCAGTATCTCCTGTACGAAGGCTCCGAAGATAGTCGCCGTGGTGCCGAACACTCCTGCCAAGAATTCTCTCTCCCAGCAAGGACTCAAGAACTTGAGAATCTCGTAATCTCTCCTAGTCTTCAATTCGCCGTTGGCGTGCTCTCTCCAAAATCCTCCAATCGTCACTTCATTGGCGGCCGAGACAAATCTAACCACCGTCATGTCTCTCGTTTCCGCTAGCTCCAGTTGCTTCTCTAGAAAACTCCAGATTTGTTTCACGAGGAGTGGTGCTTCCTCCCTCGTCTTATTCGTGACGTTCTCCAGCCTTGGTGTCAGGAATGGCCACCAGCCATTCTCTTGAGTCAAGCGATATTTCATCGATTCTAACTGTTTCTCCGTCTCGACCACATTTCTTCTCTCGTTGTTGGGACCTCTAGTCCTGCTGGTGGAATTTGCGACTTTCACATCCATACTCCGGAACCACAGGCTGGCCGTCAACTGGTTTATCGCCGGGTGGTCGTCCCCGATGACTGGGCTGAACTTGAGTTGTCTAGCAAAGTTCGATATCTCTAGCAAGAGTACCTCATCCAATACAATCAGGACGTCGGCCAGTCCGTAAAAGCCCCTCAGTGCATGAGATATGTCAGCCCATGCCGCCGGCAATTCTGATTTGTAAAGCCTCAAGTTCAATGGCTCCAGCTCTCGATTGGGGGCTGCCATCAGAATCCGCCATTCACTCCCTTCTGCTATCAGGATCAAGACCGCGTACACGAATTGTAGGGCGGGTGGCATACTTGCGTATCCCGGGGATGTGGTAAACACCACCTTCGTCTTGGACCCAAATCTCGAGGCTACGTTCTCTTGTACCTCATTCATCGCCGCAAATAACGCCTGAATAGCCTCCCATATCTTCTTTGATGTCGGAATCTCCTTGCCCTTCAGTTGCTCAAGAAGTCCCATCGCGTGCAGGTGATCATTCATTCCTGCAAACATTAGCAGCTCAGGTTCACAGGGCATCTCCGACTTTATTGCCACCACTAGAGTCAACATCTGGTTCAATTTGGCTCCTGGCAAGGAGTATACCAGAGTCTCCGGCCAGAACAACTTGGGAGACGTTCCTTCGAAGTCCGATCCCGCCACAATGACTACTCTTGCAGCAGCTGGATCTGCTCTATCATAAACTGCCAGAGTTTTGGCCAGTTGGGTGCCACCACAGGGCTTCCCGTACCTGGGATCTTCTGCCAACTTCGGACCTTCGTAAGCGGCATCAGGCAATTCCATTCCCCCCGGATTGAGTAGCTTGTCTACCACCTTCAACTGCGCCGGTGTTGCCAACCTGATCCTAGCGATGCCAGTTCGGTGCTTGGGAGGTTCTGTTATAAGTCCAGGACCCCCCAACAGTTTGAGAGGCCTGTAGTTAATGGGTCCCATGATCGTTTTTGTGGGAATTCCAGTCAGGTCTGTGGTCTCCATTAACTTCGCTCTCGAGAAGTGCGCTTCGTGAGCTTTCAACCAGTCTATGCAATGATGTCTATTCAGATCCTCGTGCGACACTCGTTCGATCCCCAGGGTTTCCGCCAACTCTCGTCTGCATTCCAAACTCTCTAGATCCAGTTCCTTCACCTTCTCAGGATATCTCAAGCGGGCAGTCTCCATAGACTTCTTTTCTCTCTTGCCATCTGCCACCACCACAGAGGACATCGCCGAGCCCGGAGGTGTTGATGACTCTACCTCCTCCGACTCCATTGGCGTGGCACTCTGCAATCGGGTCTGATTGCTCCTTGAACTGTCTCTAGCATCAACTCTCGCTCCCAAGCGACCAGCCAAGGCCCTCGAGGCAAGGAATGGTGGGTTGGGAGGTGGTCCTAAAGTGAATTGGGCTGTCTCCAGCAGGTCCGCCTCTAGCGTGTTAATGTGTTCCTGGAAGACGTCGTTCAGCCACTCCGCTCCCCTTGGCCTATCGAAATGGATTCCATCTTTTGAGGTGTCTTCAGGGAATCCCTTTTTCTCCATACGTTCTGCTATGTCCAACAGCCTGAGAGGAAGCACACTCTTCCGGTGTATGTCTCGGATCATCTTGTTCAGGCTCCGCACCTTCTGGTTCATCTCTAGGGCGTGCTGATCAAACATCATGTTGTAGGGGACCATGCATACCGTCAGCAGGATGGGGTCCATCTGGATCCTCAGTTCCTCAAGAAGGCAGCTCATCTTGTCGCACAGCCTCGCTACTTTCCTCGCTTCTCCCCTTGACACGTCGTTGGTCCCAACCATCAGGGTCACTGTGTAAACTTTGGTCATCCCTAGCATGTCCAGGGTTGCCAACATCTGTGGCGTGGCAGCTCCAGCGAAACTCAAGACTCCTGTCTGCCAATGGGACCGTATCTGGGTCAACACCCGCACCAGGCTATCCCCTATAATTAGGTGAACTGCACCCTCTGGCACACGAGGTGGCGCTAGATACTCCACCCAGGCTGCGTCATGGAAGCAGTCCCTCCTGGCTCCCTGTTCCGCACTCCAGTCCAGCCGATTGTGCCTGTGGTAGTTCCCTTCTGTATTCTTCTTATAGCTTGCGATCACGACATTCCTGACCGGCTGTTCCCTCCAAGTTGGGGGAAGCTCTGGCCTTGTCGATCTTTCACGACTCTGCTGTTGCAATTTCTCGCCTAGCTCCTTCAGGCGCGATGAGGCGCCACTCACCTGACTGCCACTCGAGGTCGAGGTTGGGGTATATCCTGGTAACACCACATCCATCAGAGGACGTACAGGTTGTGTCTCTAGGTTGCGCAAGGAAGGCGTCACGTCATTCGGTATCCAGACCTCTAACCCTTCGCTCATGTGTTCTCTGGCCTCGCGGTCAAGGTTGAACCGTCCTCTAGCCCTGGGAGCTTCATCCACCTCCATGCGCGACTCTGGCCTCGAGCTGGTCACCACTCGTTCGTTTGACCTGGCTCCCTTCTGTGCGTCAAGCTCGCGTTGTCGCTGTTCTATCCTTTCCAACTCCGACTTCAGTTGATCACGATTTGCGACGTTCTCCCGCACCCTCAGCTCCTGCTGATGTTCAGCCCTTAGCATCTCAAGTAATTTCGACGTCTGATCTCGCTCGTCGACTGCCTGGTCTCTCTCCAGCTGAAGCTTCTCCCTGTCCAGCTTCGCCTGATCCCGATCGAGGTTCGCTTTATTCCTCTCCTTCAGCGCCTTCTCGAGCTCTTTCTTTAGAACCCCCAGATCCGGATATGCCTCTGTCGTCTGTTGCGCTCGCGACATCGACGGCACCTTACTCGAGCTCTGGCCTGTGGATCTTGCTGTTGGTCTCGTCGGTAGCGGAAACTCTCCTGCGCCGTGTTCGGTGTTGTTACTCAGGCCAGGATTTCTTGCCAAGTCAAAGCCCCTTACTCCTCCATCCGCATTCCAAGATAACCATCTGGTCTGTTCTCGATTTGATATGCCCTCGGTGGTGTAGCCGACCATCAAGACAGCCTCCGTCGCAGACTCCCTGCACTCACCCTGGTCCTCCAACTGGAGGATCGCATTCAGCATCACCGCCATTCTCTCGTCTATCTGGGTGTAGTCCAGGTCCCTCAAGCGTCTGTACAGCTCGTCAAGAGTGGGCTTCTTCAGAGCCGCGGGCACGGAGTTCCAGAATCGGTCTGCCATTTTTGCAACTTCGGGATGTATATAGGTAGATGTTAACCAGCTCAAGAATTACCTTACCAACTCAAGAATTACCTTACCAACTCAAGAATTACCTAGAACTGTTCTCTTGCAAGTACTTGCTGTAGATTCGGATTATCGCGTGTTCAATCAAGATTCTCTCTTTCTGTTACTCGCTTGAGTGTAGTTGGATTTTCAACTTTGTTTTTCAAACTTGATCTGAAAACAGAAAGCTCATTAAAACTTAGCATGTCACGTTCCTAACCTAGAGACCCCCCTACTACCCATATGGTTAAAATCTTATCATTCTCATATCACTTGAAGCAATTCGATCGGATTTTCCCTTAAGAACATGCAGATTCATTTTATGTTTTAGCACCATCAATTCTTTCTTTTAAAATTCAATTGTCATGCCAATCACATCTTAAGATCCTTTTACCTGCGCCGCACCCCAGTAACCAACTCAAGACTCCTCCCTCACACCCGACCTGATACCTCCATGTACCCGACTCAGGCGATGCTCAAGTAGTACTTCTTGTGAAGATGCACCATTATCTCTGTTTCTGCAAAGACCACATGTAGGATAGCGTACAATTCCCTCGAGCTCAGTTTGCCCCTGTTTGGGTCGTACACCGGCATCGAGACCTCCACTATTCCTCTTTCAATCATGAAGTCACGTAGTCTTGTCAGTGCCAATATCACGTGTTCGGGATCAATTGTGTTTCTGTCGTTGACTCTCGTTACTAGGAAGCAGAGGTATTTGCCCGGGACCTGTGCCACTGACGGTGGAAGCGCTGCCATGCCTCCCAGTCCTGGCCTCTGTCTGAACAGAAACTCTACGTTCTGGTACTCTCTTTTGAAGTCAGCCTCCAATCTTGATTTGAAACTTATGTCCGCCGTGATGCAGATCGCGCTGGTCCTGTTTGACAGGATGAAGTCGCTATCCGTTATCATGATGTTCTCTGAGTATTCATTGGGTATTTCGAATTTCGTTTTGAAATTCCTTCCTATGGTAGGCTCTGGTTCTTCTTCCTCCAGTTCCAATCCGCTTGTTTCCCTCACTTCCTTGAGCTTCTTTATCATCAAATTTTCGGTGTGGGTAAGTCCTACCCCCACTCCCCGGACAAAAATATTTATCGACGTCCCCGTCGATGTAGTCGGGTCTGAATTGTCCTTCGGGATGTCCAGTGGCCTGTCTGTTGCTGTCCATCCGAAAAGAGGGTCCTCTGTCTTCATGTAATTTGCTGCTGATACATCGATTTGCTGAATGCTTTGTCCTTCGCGGCTCTCGTCCTTGACATCACGCATCCACTCTAGAATCCTCAAGTTCGTGTTCTCCCTCCTTTCTATCTCACTCTGTTCGAGATCCGTCTCCAATTCTGGCGTCGAGTAATCATCCTGCGGATAATGTCCACCATCGTCAATGACCTGCCATTCCTCTCCGGCTTCCAGTTCGCCTGCGCTTAGTAGTTCATCGCCCAACTTGTCTGGCTGTATCTTATCGATCAAGAAGTCATCCCCGTACCTATTGTACCTCATGCCTGTGCGTTTACGATTGCCAGTCCTGGTTTCCGGTGGTGTTGGTCGATCCGGCTCCATCCACTTCGGTACCTCGTTTTGCTCTGGGTCGTTCCAGTCTTCTTCTACAAATGAACCTGCATCCGACTCCACTTCTATCTTTTCGTTGTCGTCCAAACTCAAGTTCTCATTACCATCATTTTTCTCTCTAGTGCCTTTCTCATTCACTTCGCACGCTGGTTCCACCACCAGGTACTCAAGACCTTCCATGTCTTTTGGTAAGCACCAGTCCTCCGGGGACGGGACATGAGGCTTCAGATTTTCGTAATGTGCTGCTCGCCCTGTACTCAAGCGATAGAACCGTCCTTGTTGATGTACTTCCGTAATCATGAACGGTCCTCTCCATTTCTTGAGTAGTTTCTTTGTTCCCTTGGGCGGTATGACATTTTGGAAGACCCACACGTATTGGCCCACTTCGTATGGCTTTGCTCTTAGTATCTTTTCGTCATATTTCTTGCGTTGCCTCATTTGCGCTTGCGCCGTGTTTCTCCGACATAGCTCGTTTAGCTCTTGTTGTCTTTTGATCGCTTCCTTCACGTATGCTTGAGGTGACGTCCTCTTCCCCTCGTACTCCGGGTAGAAGAATGTTATAGGCATTGCCCTTTCCCTGCCTGTCAACATCATGAAAGGACTGATACCCGTCGTTGAGTGCTGAGTACTATTATAGGCTCCTACTACCTGTGGCAGGTATTTGTCCCAGTCCGTCATGTATCTCGAGCAGTACACCCTGAGCATGTTGACCAGTGTCCTGTTCTGTCTCTCTACCAACCCATTGGTCTGTGGATGATAGGTCGTCGAGTGCGCTTGAGCAATGTGTGATCTCTTCATCAATTCTTTTGTCAAGTCCCCCACAAAAGCCTTGCCGTTGTCCGACTGGAAAGTCATTGGACAACCATACCGCGATATCCAATGCGTTATCAGGTGATCACATGTCTCCTCTGCCGAGGCTGTCTGGCACGGAACCGCTTCCGCCAACTTGGTGAAGTGATCTATTAGAACTAGTATTTGGTTATAACCCGACTCCGTCATGCAGATTTTCTGATGGTCTATCTGCACCACTTCATTGAATTCCGAACTCTCGACAGACTTGAGGGGAAACTTCATCTTCCTTGGGTCTTTTACTTGAAGGCATGCTAGGCAGGCATTCACCCATCTCTCGCAAGCTTTTCTCATTCCCGGCCAATCAAACCTGTGAAGTATCCTTTGTTGTACTTTATCTATCCCCTGGTGGCCCATCTGGTCGTGTGATCTGAAAAGCACCTCCGTTTGGTACAATTGTGGTAGTATGATGAGGTTGTGTTTGTGTAATATTTTTTCCTCATCTCTTCTCTTGCACGCTACCACCCCTTCAGCTGTGTGATAAAGTAAATCTCTCTTTTCTTTGTAGAACTGGCTCAAGATCTTGTAGCTGTCTTCCTCAAGTTCCCCCTTCTCCTTGACTCCCGAATGGATCCATTTGGAGAGGTTACTTGTCATTTTGTCATTCCTCTGGGCCCTTATTAGGTCAGACAGCCTGTATCTCGCCTTAACGTGCTCCTTTAGCGCCATGATCTGTCCATTCATTTCACCAGGGTTGTGGATGTCATCGCTCAGCTTCACACATATCATCCTTTTCACGATTTTCATGTCGTCTTCTGGTACCAGATTCGTTCTGACGTTTGAGTTGCACGATAGTTCCCTTAGTGGTTTTCTTGAAACTGCTGTTTTCTCGAGCTCTTCACCACCTCGTACCTCTTGTATTTCCAGATTGTACGTCCCTGAAGATGGATCCGTCTGTAACTCCCTGTCGTGCTGTCTTATCTTCTCTTCCGCCAGTATCATGCATAGACTGTCTTGGTCTTCGCTGCTCTCATCCGAGTCTTCATCCCATTCTTCACGCTCCCCGGACAATTTCCCTTCTCCGGTTTCGTCTTCTTCCATGAATCTGGATCACTCCCCGGACTCTTGATCTAGTCCCAGGTGTTCAACTTCTTCTCTGAATGTTACTTTCTTATCCCTGACTTTTGTCTGCTCCAGAATTTTGTCGGGGATTTTTTCAACTAGTGATCGCACAACTTCCTTGCTATCAGTGATGCTTCCTTTTGAGACGTCAGTATTGTTCACTGTTTCTTCTCTCCGAAGTATGGTTAGTTCCGGTGCCTCCTGACCTTTCCCTTGGATCACGGGCTTGTCATCTGATAGTTTCTCAAGCAACCTCATTAAGTCTTCATCTATTCGGACCGTTCCCTCCTCTACCTGGATGAGATCATAACCTTTTGCCTTGAGTGTTTCCCTCACGATCTTGGACTTGAGCATTATTCCTACCGGAATCCCTCTGCTTCTCTTCAAGATGGTCTTTTCAAGAGGCTCTTTCGGCAATTCGGGATGATCTTCAATCGGTTTGCCTGATTTGTCCAGCCATCTCGTGAGTGGAAGACTGTCGTACGTTTCTTTGTCCATAAAGGAGAAGCCGTCTTTGATCTCAGGTCTGTCCGCCTCTCTTTGTTCTTGCCTCTCGTAGAACTCCGTCTTCTTACTCAAGCTGTCAGCATTTTGATGTTTATCTCGTGTTCTGTGCTCAATTATCATGTTGTATCCATCCAAGCGAACTATCCACCTCCCAATATAGCTCTGGTCCATTGAGTACGTTTTCAGCCAGCTTAGTGCTCGGTTGTCGACTCGCAGCTTGAAGGGCTCACTGCCTAAGTATGCTCTGTATTTTTCGACAAAGGTGACCACCGCGAACATCTCTGCTTTCGGTGCTCCGTACTTCATTTCTGTGTCACTTAGGACCTTGCTCCCGTATGCTATTGGTCTCAAGACTGTCTTCCCATTCCATTCTTGTTCTTGATGGAGAATCCCAGAAATAGCGACTACTGATGCATCCGTGTCTAGCACGTACATCCCTTTCTCAGTCGGCATACCCAATACTGGTGCCTCACACAGCTCTTTCTTTATTCTCTGGAATGACTCTTCTGCCGCGTTGTTCCACGTGAACTTCTTGCCCTTATGTCTCATTAATTGTTGCATCGGGTATACTTTGTCCGCATATCCCTTGATGAATTCTCTATAATAGTTGGCGAAACCCAGGAAGCTCATCAGCTGGTGTTCCGTCTTCGGTGATTTCCAGGTTAGGACTGCTTCCACGGCGTCTGGGTCAGGTCTGATACCGTGTTTATCTACCATCCTGCCCAAGTATTTGATCGAGTCCTTGAGTATCTCGCACTTTGATGGTTTACACTTCAGCCCCGATCTTTTCATGCACGCGAACACCTCGTCAAGCCTCTCGATGTGGTCTTCTAGTGTTGGCGTTGCTATTACCACGTCGTCCACGTAGCACATTACCAGGTTGCCGTACTTCTTCGTCACGCCTATCAACGCGTGTGCCATCAGCCGCTGAAACGTGGCTGTTGCATTGCAGAGTCCAAACGGCATCCGTTTCCATTGAAACAGACCCAACTCACAGGCGAACCCTGTCTTGTCCCTGTCTTGCTTCCTTAATGGTACCTGCCAAAAGGCCGAGCCTAAATCAAGAGTCGTAAAAAATTTCGCATCACCTAACTTCGAGAGGCTCTCATCAATTCTAGGTATGGGATAGGCATCCTTTACCGTGACGGAGTTCAGGTATCGAAAGTCACAACAAAACCTTAACTGGTCGCCTTTCTTTTTGGCCATCACTACTCCACACGCCCACGGTGACTTGGATGGTTCTATCATGTCATACTCTAGTAACGTTTCGATTTCTTTTCTACACGCGTCCGATTTGTGTGGGGTCATGCGCCTCGCCCCCTCCCTGTGTGGCACCGCGTTTTCCTCAAGTTCTATTTCATGTTCAACAAAATTACAACACCCGATATCCGCCTTATGCCTTGAAAAAACCTCCTCGTTCCGCTCTAGTACGTCCTTGATAGCTTCGAGCTGTTCATCTTTCAGTTTGCCCCTTAAATGTTCAATCTCCGGCAGAACCGGTTTATCAGTTTGCATTTCATCTAGTGTGGGTCGCTCTGGAAAGTTCGAACAGCTCGAAAGCCCATCGTCCGTTTCTGACTTAAGTGATTTGATAAGACTTGAAGAATCTTTTATTCTCTGCAATCGTCTCAAGATACAAATTTTGTCCCTGTGATTAGGACAATCAACAACTTCATTTTGTTTTGAGTTTTCAATTGTTTCGTATCGAGTTTTAACTGGTAAAGCATATCCCAGCTTCCTCCCTCTCTGTATCGTGATCGGTATATCAAGGGTATTCAACAAGACACTGACGCAGAGGCCGCTCTTCGTTATCGAAAATGATCTTCCTAAAACAGCAGCGCTTTGACTATTGGGATTCGGAACTATACACACTTGCTTGTTGTCACTTAGTTCATTATAATTTTTCATCCTCAAGCTTACGATTGCCGCTTCATTAGCTTTTAACCTCACTCTCCTACTCAAGAATACCGGTGCTTTGTTTTCATTCGCCATTATTAAATTTACCGGTTTGATTGCGTACCTCCTATCCGGGTTCCGTATCCTGAACATTGCATTATTTAGATCAATCGTTACGTCGAAATTCCTGATGAAGTCTCTGCCCAAAATGAATTGGTCAGATTCATCTAGGTTTTCTACCACGATGAAGCTCATCCACAGGTTACGTTCCCCCAAATTGAGGGCTATTATCGGCGTCCTGCCCAGCACCCGTAGGGCCCCTTTGTTTGCAGCTGACAGCCGTATTCTCGAGTCTATCAAGTCACCTTTGTCAAAGCCCATCTTTTCCCATGTTTCGATTGGTATGACGCTCAAGACTGCTCCCGTGTCAAGTAATCCACGCAACTGAGTCTTTTTGCCATTTATGTCTAGCACGTGCCCTGTCACGTCTGCTTCCGTCCCGATGTGCATTGCATCTTCTTCAAGCATGGCACAGTGTCCGATCGATCTTACTTTCAACTCTTCTTTCCCTACATAGATTTGTCCAATTAGGTCTTCGTCGCATGTTATCATCGTCTTGGTATAGATGTTGATTCCATCTATATTTAGCATGACCTCGTGTGGACCATAAGCTTCAGTGTACCTATTATCAACACGTACCGATTTGCTGCCCCCTCTCGTGAGTAGTGCCCTGAGCGCTCTAGAAGTCGTTTGTGGACTTATTCCACTCAAGTAGTCTGCATACACGTCAATGTGCATTATCGTCTGGTCGCTCGGCTCGCTCAAGTTTCTGGTTACCTCGTGTCCGCCCACTGTGATTATCGACATTATTCTTGCTCCGATTTTCGATATTCCAAAAGGTTTACCTGTCACCATTTTCACGGTGTTACAATTCCCGGTCTTCATTGAACCCGTTCTAGCCTCTGGTATTGAGTTCGATCCGGTTAATGCTCCGTTAAAATTCTGTCTTTCGATCTCCAACTTTAGTCGTTGCTCTATTTCTTTCGCAGCCAGATCTTGTTTCACTTTGGCAATTGCTTCCGTCGCCGCTTTCTCATAATTTATCTCTAGAGAGCTTCCGGCCGCGGACTCTAACGCACCGCTAACATGTGTCACAGCTTTCACTGTCTTCGTCGGCAATTCGGTGTTTGGTGCCCCCAAGTTCCTAGATTCAAACTCGTTTTGCCTGTTCCGCTGATTCTGCACCGCCGCTAATGCCAACTTATGTTTGGGGTGATTCTGGTCCTTGACCGCTTCCCAGAACAAGGGACAATCCATTCTGAAGTGCCCCTCCTGGTTACAGAAGAAGCATCTGGCGCCTATCTTGATGATTAAGCCATTATAGTACTCGTGTTCCTCCATCTGGCTCATATCCTCTTCATCCGGTGCATAACCTAGGCTCTTCATGCCTTGTTTGTACGTTGTGCAGTCAGCCACATGATGATCCGCTGACCCGCAGTTCGCGCATGATCTGCGCTTGTCCATATCATCTCTAGGTTTGTACCATGATGACCTCTGGGGTTGGCTTCCCCCTTGCGTGTTCCTGTTTTCGGAATATGAGTACTTCTTAGGTTTCATCAGCATGTATTCTCTTGATTTCTGTCTCATTTCTTCTGGGGTGGGTGCGCTGTCCTTCGACAATGTGTAGTATGTTGCTAACATTGTCCTTAAGTCATCACTTTTCACCCCATCGATGAACTTCGAGGCAATGCTAAAGTTCCGTCTATTTGTCGACTCCTCTGGGTCACTCCTCCTTCTCAAGCTCTCGAGGTCATCTAGGAACCGATCTATTGACTCGTCGTCCCTCTGCCTTCTCTTTTCAAATCGCATCATCGCTTGGTGACCCTTCATGCCTGACCCGAACCGATTCAGCAATATCTCGAAGATCTTGTCCGCGGTGTCGCGTTCTTCCTCCTTCTTTGCGACCACGCATTTTAATGCCGTTCCTTCCAAGTTGCTCAGTATGGCTGTACATGCTTGTCTTTCGTCACTCAAGTTATCTTGTTCTAGATGTAATCTCATCACTTCCACCCAAGTGTCAATGCATCCATCGGAGTCGTCCTTGAATTCTTTTGGCTTCTTGAATGTCTTTCTTGATTTTCCCTCTCTCCTGTCGCTCGAGTCAGTGTTCCTCGTGGCGAAGGCCTCTAGAGTCCTGTTCATCATCTCCCAAGTGCTGGCCCATGTCATAGCATCCGGTCCTGTGTTGCTGTTAGCTGTTGAATCTCCCGGAGCAGTCGTTGTATTCGACGTTCCATTCTTCATTATTGTTTTCGCAGCTGTTGGTGCTATGCTTATCGCATCCCTGGTTAAGGGCAACGGTGTCGATTGTCGTTTGTTCCTTTGTGGTTCTGCAAAGTCAACTCTGGTGCCTTGCGTACGATCCGCTGCCGGTCTTTCTTGTGGAGTAGAACCTCTCAAGATTGCATCCAATTTCGCCTGTATTGCACACGAACTTTCGGCCTGATTTTTGCTCATTGTGTCCATTCTCTTTTCCAGGCTACCTAATTGGCTGTTGACATCATCATATCGGTTTTTCAACTGTTGCATATATTTTTTGATGTTCCTATCTCGTTCTTCATTGGTGGCTTCTACCTTATCTGTCATCTCCTTGAGTCTCTCGTCTGTTGCCTTAGCCAGGTTGAAATAACTATCCAGATACTCGTGTTTGTTGTATCTTAATTCTTTTCTTATCACTTCTCTGTCCTCTTCGCTGTGCTTCAGTTTTTTGTCGATCTGATTCAGTTTTGCCATCAAGTCACCTAGCTCAAGAGTAGCCTCTTCATGGTCAGCCGTCGGTCTCTCTTCGGCCGTAGCCTCTGCTTTAGCTTGTTCCTCTCTTGGAGTCGACAGCTGCGAGTCGACAGCTTAGTGCTCGGTTGTCGACTCGCAGCTTGAAGGGCTCACTGCCTAAGTATGCTCTGTATTTTTCGACAAAGGTGACCACCGCGAACATCTCTGCTTTCGGTGCTCCGTACTTCATTTCTGTGTCACTTAGGACCTTGCTCCCGTATGCTATTGGTCTCAAGACTGTCTTCCCATTCCATTCTTGTTCTTGATGGAGAATCCCAGAAATAGCGACTACTGATGCATCCGTGTCTAGCACGTACATCCCTTTCTCAGTCGGCATACCCAGTACTGGTGCCTCACACAGCTCTTTCTTTATTCTCTGGAATGACTCTTCTGCCGCGTTGTTCCACGTGAACTTCTTGCCCTTATGTCTCATTAATTGTTGCATCGGGTATACTTTGTCCGCATATCCCTTGATGAATTCTCTATAATAGTTGGCGAAACCCAGGAAGCTCATCAGCTGGTGTTCCGTCTTCGGTGATTTCCAGGTTAGGACTGCTTCCACGGCGTCTGGGTCAGGTCTGATACCGTGTTTATCTACCATCCTGCCCAAGTATTTGATCGAGTCCTTGAGTATCTCGCACTTTGATGGTTTACACTTCAGCCCCGATCTTTTCATGCACGCGAACACCTCGTCAAGCCTCTCGATGTGGTCTTCTAGTGTTGGCGTTGCTATTACCACGTCGTCCACGTAGCACATTACCAGGTTGCCGTACTTCTTCGTCACGCCTATCAACGCGTGTGCCATCAGCCGCTGAAACGTGGCTGTTGCATTGCAGAGTCCAAACGGCATCCGTTTCCATTGAAACAGACCCAACTCACAGGCGAACCCTGTCTTGTCCCTGTCTTGCTTCCTTAATGGTACCTGCCAAAAGGCCGAGCCTAAATCAAGAGTCGTAAAAAATTTCGCATCACCTAACTTCGAGAGGCTCTCATCAATTCTAGGTATGGGATAGGCATCCTTTACCGTGACGGAGTTCAGGTATCGAAAGTCACAACAAAACCTTAACTGGTCGCCTTTCTTTTTGGCCATCACTACTCCACACGCCCACGGTGACTTGGATGGTTCTATCATGTCATACTCTAGTAACGTTTCGATTTCTTTTCTACACGCGTCCGATTTGTGTGGGGTCATGCGCCTCGCCCCCTCCCTGTGTGGCACCGCGTTTTCCTCAAGTTCTATTTCATGTTCAACAAAATTACAACACCCGATATCCGCCTTATGCCTTGAAAAAACCTCCTCGTTCCGCTCTAGTACGTCCTTGATAGCTTCGAGCTGTTCATCTTTCAGTTTGCCCCTTAAATGTTCAATCTCCGGCAGAACCGGTTTATCAGTTTGCATTTCATCTAGTGTGGGTCGCTCTGGAAAGTTCGAACAGCTCGAAAGCCCATCGTCCGTTTCTGACTTAAGTGATTTGATAAGACTTGAAGAATCTTTTATTCTCTGCAATCGTCTCAAGATACAAATTTTGTCCCTGTGATTAGGACAATCAACAACTTCATTTTGTTTTGAGTTTTCAATTGTTTCGTATCGAGTTTTAACTGGTAAAGCATATCCCAGCTTCCTCCCTCTCTGTATCGTGATCGGTATATCAAGGGTATTCAACAAGACACTGACGCAGAGGCCGCTCTTCGTTATCGAAAATGATCTTCCTAAAACAGCAGCGCTTTGACTATTGGGATTCGGAACTATACACACTTGCTTGTTGTCACTTAGTTCATTATAATTTTTCATCCTCAAGCTTACGATTGCCGCTTCATTAGCTTTTAACCTCACTCTCCTACTCAAGAATACCGGTGCTTTGTTTTCATTCGCCATTATTAAATTTACCGGTTTGATTGCGTACCTCCTATCCGGGTTCCGTATCCTGAACATTGCATTATTTAGATCAATCGTTACGTCGAAATTCCTGATGAAGTCTCTGCCCAAAATGAATTGGTCAGATTCATCTAGGTTTTCTACCACGATGAAGCTCATCCACAGGTTACGTTCCCCCAAATTGAGGGCTATTATCGGCGTCCTGCCCAGCACCCGTAGGGCCCCTTTGTTTGCAGCTGACAGCCGTATTCTCGAGTCTATCAAGTCACCTTTGTCAAAGCCCATCTTTTCCCATGTTTCGATTGGTATGACGCTCAAGACTGCTCCCGTGTCAAGTAATCCACGCAACTGAGTCTTTTTGCCATTTATGTCTAGCACGTGCCCTGTCACGTCTGCTTCCGTCCCGATGTGCATTGCATCTTCTTCAAGCATGGCACAGTGTCCGATCGATCTTACTTTCAACTCTTCTTTCCCTACATAGATTTGTCCAATTAGGTCTTCGTCGCATGTTATCATCGTCTTGGTATAGATGTTGATTCCATCTATATTTAGCATGACCTCGTGTGGACCATAAGCTTCAGTGTACCTATTATCAACACGTACCGATTTGCTGCCCCCTCTCGTGAGTAGTGCCCTGAGCGCTCTAGAAGTCGTTTGTGGACTTATTCCACTCAAGTAGTCTGCATACACGTCAATGTGCATTATCGTCTGGTCGCTCGGCTCGCTCAAGTTTCTGGTTACCTCGTGTCCGCCCACTGTGATTATCGACATTATTCTTGCTCCGATTTTCGATATTCCAAAAGGTTTACCTGTCACCATTTTCACGGTGTTACAATTCCCGGTCTTCATTGAGCCCGTTCCAATCTCTGGTATTGAGTTCGATCCGGTTAATGCTCCGTTAAAATTCTGTCTTTCGATCTCCAACTTTAGTCGTTGCTCTATTTCTTTCGCAGCCAGATCTTGTTTCACTTTGGCAATTGCTTCCGTCGCCGCTTTCTCATAATTTATCTCTAGAGAGCTTCCGGCCGCGGACTCTAACGCACCGCTAACATGTGTCACAGCTTTCACTGTCTTCGTCGGCAATTCGGTGTTTGGTGCCCCCAAGTTCCTAGATTCAAACTCGTTTTGCCTGTTCCGCTGATTCTGCACCGCCGCTAATGCCAACTTATGTTTGGGGTGATTCTGGTCCTTGACCGCTTCCCAGAACAAGGGACAATCCATTCTGAAGTGCCCCTCCTGGTTACAGAAGAAGCATCTGGCGCCTATCTTGATGATTAAGCCATTATAGTACTCGTGTTCCTCCATCTGGCTCATATCCTCTTCATCCGGTGCATAACCTAGGCTCTTCATGCCTTGTTTGTACGTTGTGCAGTCAGCCACATGATGATCCGCTGACCCGCAGTTCGCGCATGATCTGCGCTTGTCCATATCATCTCTAGGTTTGTACCATGATGACCTCTGGGGTTGGCTTCCCCCTTGCGTGTTCCTGTTTTCGGAATATGAGTACTTCTTAGGTTTCATCAGCATGTATTCTCTTGATTTCTGTCTCATTTCTTCTGGGGTGGGTGCGCTGTCCTTCGACAATGTGTAGTATGTTGCTAACATTGTCCTTAAGTCATCACTTTTCACCCCATCGATGAACTTCGAGGCAATGCTAAAGTTCCGTCTATTTGTCGACTCCTCTGGGTCACTCCTCCTTCTCAAGCTCTCGAGGTCATCTAGGAACCGATCTATTGACTCGTCGTCCCTCTGCCTTCTCTTTTCAAATCGCATCATCGCTTGGTGACCCTTCATGCCTGACCCGAACCGATTCAGCAATATCTCGAAGATCTTGTCCGCGGTGTCGCGTTCTTCCTCCTTCTTTGCGACCACGCATTTTAATGCCGTTCCTTCCAAGTTGCTCAGTATGGCTGTACATGCTTGTCTTTCGTCACTCAAGTTATCTTGTTCTAGATGTAATCTCATCACTTCCACCCAAGTGTCAATGCATCCATCGGAGTCGTCCTTGAATTCTTTTGGCTTCTTGAATGTCTTTCTTGATTTTCCCTCTCTCCTGTCGCTCGAGTCAGTGTTCCTCGTGGCGAAGGCCTCTAGAGTCCTGTTCATCATCTCCCAAGTGCTGGCCCATGTCATAGCATCCGGTCCTGTGTTGCTGTTAGCTGTTGAATCTCCCGGAGCAGTCGTTGTATTCGACGTTCCATTCTTCATTATTGTTTTCGCAGCTGTTGGTGCTATGCTTATCGCATCCCTGGTTAAGGGCAACGGTGTCGATTGTCGTTTGTTCCTTTGTGGTTCTGCAAAGTCAACTCTGGTGCCTTGCGTACGATCCGCTGCCGGTCTTTCTTGTGGAGTAGAACCTCTCAAGATTGCATCCAACTTTGCCTGTATTTCACACGAACTCTCGGCTTGACTCCTGCTCATTGTGTCCATTCTCCTTTCCAGGCTCCCTAATTGGCTGTTGACATCATCATATCGGTTCTTCAACTGTTGCATGTCTGTTTTGATGTTCTTTTCTCGTTCTTCATTGGTGGCTTCTACCTTATCTGACATTTCCTTGAGTCTCTCATCTGTTGCCTTAGCTAGGTTAAAATAACTGTCTAGATACTCGTGCTTGTTGTATCTTATCTCCTTTTTTATCACCTCTCTGTCTTCTTCACTGTGCTTAAGTCTTTTGTCAATCTGATTTAATTTCGCCAACAAGTCACCCAGCTCAATGGTAGTCTCTTCATGGTCAGCTGTCGGTCTCTCTTCGGCCGTAGCCTCTGCTTTAGCTTGTTCCTCTCTTGGATTGGCTTCTGAGGTCTTCGTGCTCACTGTCCCAAACGTTCGTGCTCTTTCTGCTTTTGGTTCTTCAGTCACGTTTTCTTTTGTTTTTATTCCGAACATTATTCCCAATTTTTCCGTAAAAGATGTCCTCTTTACTTGAGAGTCTTCTTTCACCGTTTCTTCGGTGTTGCCTATTGCATCTTCCGCGTCATCTATCGGTGAGAACTCTATGGGTTTCTGGTTCGGTTCCTCTGCATTGGGCATTGGAGTTGACTCTGTCGCCATCTTCCTTGTTTCATCCACACTTTGATCGGGTGTCTCTAGATCAATCTCGATGGTGGGTTCTACTCGCTCCCCTTCCGTGCCCTCTTTCGCCCTGTTCTCCGCTGTACTCCTTGTGCTGACCATGTTAACTGAAAAGTTCGTCTTCGTTATCTTTGGGCCCGTTGATGTCGTTCCGCGCAGCGATGAATTATATTTCGTGTTTGATCCACTTGACCTTTTTTCGAGCACCGGTACCCTACTCCGCCTCATTATTTCTATTTACAACTGCTTCTATTTACAATTTTATTATATACACGATTCTATTCTAAGGGTAAAAAAAATATTTTTTGTGGTAACAAATTCTGTACAACGTGTTAAAAACCTTATCCAATTCTCTTTCTAAAACCTCCGAAAAATTTTCCTTAATTTGGTCTTAACCCTACCTATTTCGATTTGTCTTATTCTGTCTTAAAACGCACTTGTTGTAATTTGACTTCAATTTCTATACCGTCCCAAGACTATTCGTCACTATCACAGTACTCTCCGTTAGTGTCCTAAGACCCTTGTACCAAGACCACTGTTCCAAGACTACTGTCCCAAGACTAGTGTCCCAAGACTACTGTCCCAAGACCAGTGTCCCAAGGCTAGTGTCCCAAGACTACTGTCCCAAGGCTAGTGTCCCAAGGCTAGTGTCCCAAGACTACTGTCCCAAGGGTAGTGTCCCAAGACCAGTGTCCCAAGACTACTGTCCCAAGACTAGTGTCCCAAGGCTAGTGTCCCAAGACTACTGTCCCAAGACTAGTGTCCCAAGGGTAGTGTCCCAAGACCAGTGTCCCAAGGCTGGTGTCCCAAGACTAGTGTCCCAAGACTAGTGTCCCAAGGGTAGTGTCCCAAGACCAGTGTCCCAAGGCTGGTGTCCCAAGACTAGTGTCCCAAGACTAGTGTCCCAAGACCACTGTCCCAAGACTGTCCCAAGACCACTGTCCCAAGACCCTGTCCCAAGACCACTGTCCCAAGACCCCTGTCCCAAGACCCTGTCCCAAGACCACTGTCCCAAGACCCTGTCCCAAGACCCTGTCCCAAGACCCTGTCCCAAGACCACTGTCCCAAGACCACTGTCCCAAGACCCTGTCCCAAGACCACTGTCCCAAGACCCTGTCCCAAGACCCTGTCCCAAGACCACTGTCCCAAGACCACTGTCCCAAGACCCTGTCCCAAGACCACTGTCCCAAGACCCTGTCCCAAGACCACTGTCCCAAGACCCTGTCCCAAGACCACTATCCCAAGACTGCTCTGTCCCAAGACTTCTTCGGTCTTGTCCCAATACTCGTCACGGAGTGTCTTCCTCGTTGTAGGGTCTTCTTGAACCACCGTACCTTGTACCACCACTCAAGCTCTAGTAAAACTTTCCCAAAAACCCTCTCTTAAAAGCCAAATGCTGACCCCCCTCTTCTTTTTGGTTGTTTCTATTTCAATGTAGGTGCGCAGGTATCTTGTGATCACCTGTTCGTATAAAACCAAACACAAATCCTCAATAAAATGCAACAAAAATTTTAAGTAAGAAAAATAATAAAAACAGAAAAATGAGCCCACCTAAAATTTAAAGGTGACCAATGTCTACCTTTCGTCTAAAAAAAATGTCTGGTACCTAATTGCCACGCGTTTTCCTCCCCCCACTAGTGATCTTATGGGGTATCACAAAAGCTGTCTATATCCGGTCCCCCCTACCAAACCAACCAGCGTACCAGCCTTAACTCGAGTTGGATTTTGGATCTCCACCTAATATTACCAACGCGTGTTAATTTCTAATGTAACTAAGTCAACGATGTCGACTAATTAGTTACTCTAATTTCCCCCTTTTTGCAATTTACAACCGCCAACCTCTAGCCTAACCAGTCCCCCTTCTAACCTCCCCCCTTTCTAGCCCCCCTTCTTAAGCCTAAAAATTACTTTAAGCGCCGGGTGCTAAACCTCTCAAGAGAAAACCGTAGACCTGTTTCCAGGCCTGCTCAAGTAAAAACGTTCCTCAAAACTGGGGGATTTCGCTTATCCAATTTTACACTTATCTCCTATAATGTAATGTGGATTCTAACGATACCCGTTCTGCCCAACTTGAGAACTCGAGAATTGCCAAATCCTTCTTGGCTGCTTTCCCACTCGACTGGTCACCTGTTCCAGTCCAGTCTCCTATTGGTTCAGCCAAGTGTCCCTGAACCACTTTCCCACTCGGCTGGTCACCTCTTCCAGTCAAGTCTCCTATTGGTTCAGCTCAAGTGTCCCTGAACCACTTTCCCACTCGGCTGGTCACCTCTTCCAGTCAAGTCTCCTATTGGTCCAGCTAAGTTCCAAGCTATCTGAAAACCCTTGACAACGCCCCACTTCGGGCACTTTATTCAGTTTACTGGTTTAAATTGCTAGGTTGATCGAAACGATCGAACTTGTAAAACAGTATGGGTATACTATTTAATTAATATAAAGGTTTGATCCAACTAATCTGGTGTCAAAGTCACTGTCTTTTTTCGTTTTATGGTTTTTGTTCCTTTTTCTATTCTTTTTTGGTTTTTGTTTTGCTTTTTGTCTTTTTGCTCGTGTTTTTGTCCCCCTAGTTGCCCCCCTTTACTCGGTTAGCTAAGCCTCGTTCGGAGAGCGTACCAGGAAATTTTCTCGAGTTTTCTTAAAAAGCTATCACGGTACAACCGGAAGGTTTGCACGTTCCTGTCGAACCGTACCGCCGGTACTCTAGAATGGGCATTCAGCCCGAAGCAGTCTCAAGTGGGTTCGACTCCGTAGTCTTGATGTCGTAAACACCCAGGAGCGCCATAAAAACACTATGTAACATTCGTCTACTGCAGTCACACATGAGGCTTAAGAAAAATAGGCCCTATAACCACTGGCTCAAGGGTCAGGGACACTATCTCTTGTGTTTTTCTACCTCAAGAACGGTCGGAGCCAGTTCGGTTCGCTTGTGACATGAGACTACGACCCGTTACAGCTTAAAGGCTACTACTAAAATATCCCCCCACTCTAGAATTAGAAACGTCCCCATACTTAGGTCTCTAGATACCCAAAATACATGAACGCCGTTAAAAACCGGGTTGGAACAATCCGTTAAGTTACTTTTTATTAGACAGTGGAACTTTGATCCATTTCAGATGGATCAACCTAAAACTCGCCTTACCTCAACATAACAATTATAAAACACACTCTAGAATTTAAATTAAGTACTCACATTGTAGCACGCTCAAGAACCAGGAAGTAAATAAGTCGATAAACAACTCAAGAATTAATAAAGTAACTAATATGAGTTTAATGTTAGTCAGTTTCAACAACAAGAACAAGTTTTTACTCTAGACTGCAAGTTCTCGTGAACCATTGGGACACTCTAGCTGTCCACCTTTCCACCGAAGGTTCACTCTGGTCCAGTCAAGAATAGTATTCCAATCGTAATAATCCAACTCGAGGGAATGCTCTCGTCTCTGTCACAGATGGGACAGCTCTACTCTCGATTATTATAGTGATGGAAATTGCGAATAGCAATTTCCTACTGTTTTTTCTTGCGACTTTCCCGCGTGTGTGTCTTAATCGTTCTGAAATCGTTCTGAAATCGTTCTCTGATTTTCAGTTCTCGCGAGAAAATCGTGCATGACAGGTTCCATTCGAAACTTTGAAAAATTAAATTTCACTCCAAAATCAAGTGTTTTTTGCTTCTCTCAAGGTCAAACTTCCAAATATGACCGACTGGCACAAGAACGTTATTGGAACGATCGGCCAAACGGCGAGGGCTAGAATATTCTGGTATTTTAAAATTTTAAAAATTCGAATTATGACGTCATATTTCTGAGAAACGTCAGAAACGGCCATTTTGGCTAAAACGAGAAAGAAGAACACAACAACATTAGTTGCGCGGACGATAACTACGAGAATCGTGATAAAAAAGACAACAGCAGATTGCAGGAACAGCAGAGAACGTTCCGAGTTGCAACTATTGTGTCGCTACAATAGTTGCAAGGCCGTTGCAGACGACAGTGAAGGGTGGATGACAGCCTTTCGGATTAAGAAGAAATCAAGATTAACGAGCTTGATTCAGTGGATTCAAGAATCCGGAAGGACTTCGGAACTGAAACTTTTAGCCTGTTATATAGACTTTTAGCTTCTTGTCATGTCCTGATTTGAATTTAATTAACATCTGGATTCATTTTGATAAGGATGAGAAGCTAGGAGTTGGGGGAAAGGGTTGATCCATCTTCGATGGAGATGATGATTTTTATCTACTGAACAAAAACAATAATAATATAATAAATAGTAGTAGCCCTGTTTTTAGGAGTGACCTCGTGGTCTGGGGATACTGAGACCCAGCCATGAGCTCACTATTTCTGCATGTAATCTAGTTAATTTGAGTGTTTTGACCGAAGCCGAAAGCAGTAACGTTTTTGTCGACCCGATGCTGGAAAAGACCACCGAAAGTACTGGCTTGGTAGAGACGGTGAAAAGCATGCAAAGCTCTGTTTAGACGTTAGCCAGTCGTCTTAAGACTTAGTTTTGTTTTCCGTCGATATGTATCTTCCGGGCCGTCCGCATTTTGAGCCTAATCGAAGTTCTATCGCAATTCTGAATTGTTGGTTCGACAGTTTTAACCTTATATTTTTTGTACGGGATGACGTTCAACCATTTGGAGCCGAATCTATCTTGGAACGAGTTGAATCTTTTTACGTCCGTTGGCTCGCGTCGTAAAATCAAGTCTCCAATTTCGCTGTCAAAAATTGGCTCTGTCCAATTTTTTTGGAGTTCATTTTCCGCAGCCATTTCAAGTTTTCCAAGTTCAAACCACCGTTTAAGCGCATCATCATAGGTTTCATCTACATGCTTCAAACCAAAGATTTCGCCCAAAGCATTGTTTGCTCCTGCTGAGGCTAAGAAAGCGGGTAAAGCGAGTAGACGAGCGGAAGAAACTCCCAAGCCACCTTTCGCTGCCGGGAGAACTGCTTGTAAAAACTGGTTATCATCCATTTTCACATTAGTGACCTTGCATAGCGAATTTCTTAGTAATTTGTCGTAGCGTTCCAAAAAATCTTCAAACCGGCAGCATCGAGTTTAATTTCAATCAGATTAATTCTAATCATGTTTTCATCATTTTGACTGGAATATATGATGAGAGTACTCCTGACTGTAGCCTCTGTTAGTATGGTGCTTGTTGACCTTCTGATTATTAATAAAAAATTAAGAAAAGAAAAGAATGTAAAAAACAACTCAAGCGAGGTTAAAACGACTCGACAGATGGTGTATATGCCATCCATTTATGACTGTTCCAAACGAATGGAGTAATCAATAAATAACTGTGAGTTACTTTCAAAAATTAAAATATGCATAATTGTGTATTGCAGATCTGATGAAGAAAAAAGTCAAATTCCTTCATGGAGTTTTATATTGAGTTTATACGAAATGAATTTAAACGATAATGATATCGTCTCTGTTTGGAGTAGCAGCTGCCAAAGTTAATTCTCTGTCAGAATCGATTCAACAGCTGAACCCCACAGAGACGTTAGAGAATGCCCTGAAAATACCCCAAACGCCCGTGCCTTCTAATGCCCCACCACCGGCAACTACAACTCGGACAGGAGCGACCCCAGCACCTGTGCCGACAGCAGTTCACCAACATCAGCCGCGAACCGTTTCAGCGTCTGTTCCAGGAGCTTCTGCGAGATCAGCATCAGTGCCTCCTAGTGTTCGGAAACCTCTGAACTCGCACGAAGATGGTGCGGCTCAGTTACCACCTCCGCGGACACTAACTCCAACCGAGAGGCTGCAAACAGATGAAGAGAAAATTCCATTACCCGATCTTTCAGGACTAAGCCCCGAGGAACAGAAGAAGATTTTGGCAGTACTCGAGAGACAATCGGATGAATCGGCCTCAGAGCAACAAGCTTTAGAGTAAGTTTTTTTTTGCGAAATTTCATGTTGCAACTTCTACAACTAGTAACGTACCCTTTCTATTTACAAGTAACGTCCAGATAAATTACGGTTAATTTAAGTGTCACGATTTTAGTAGTCATAAACGATCCCTGAAGTAGCTGCGACAGTTCGTCGAATGTAACTAAAGTACCCTTGTTCGTCATCAGATAGCAAAGCTTAAGTTCAATTCTAGTCATTAAATCGGCTGATATGCAAAAAATTTGAAGTTTGAATTAAACTTAACTACAGTGTTGATATAGTTGCCACACAGAAAAGCGAACTAAGCTTCCGAATAGTATGTATAAGATTTTTTGAAACTGTGAGTCCTTTGGAGTGAATGTTTGTGAATCAAAATTCAGGACGTCGTTTTTTGTTATTGTTTGAATCTCAAGTGAAATTGTTCGAATCACAACTCGAGACAAAGTTTTTTGGGAGTGCCTATTTTCGCATGAAAAATGATCCAATTTAAAGTTTTACTAATCCATGAGTTGTCGGAACCAAATCATTCGTATTTGGATATTTACACTTGTTATCAGCATTGTGTGTTATTACGAACCTTCCTTTTTCTAACTTAACTCGAAAATAAAAAAGGAATTTTCTTTGCTGCATTGGAAATTGCATAGCATGTTCTCTGCTTTATTTTTTTGTGGCTATGGTTTGGTGTCTATTAAGCTTCCGTGGCTCTTGGTCGCAGGTTTGAATCCAGAGGTATATGAGTTTTTACTAATTCGAGGCTTATTTCTAACTACTTCGAGGGTTCGGTTCTAAAAAAAGATCCAGTTTCAATTATTATGGGTAGTAATAATATCGAACTAAAAATTTCCGGTTTGTATACTTGAGTTTTCAGTGGTAGCGTTATATGCCATCATGCAATGAAGATCAATCTATATAATCTGCATAAAGTTATGGTTGTAATCTACATAAAGTTATCGGTTTAAATCGAGATATACCGAGATTTAATTTGTCGTCTAAGTTTATCACTGTTTTTCGTTACAACTATGATATTTTGATATGCACATGCAAGGTTACAGTCAATTTTGTCCAGCTATCAAGGTTTTTAGATTTTTTGCGGAGTTGACGTTGAACACATATTTTTCTTATCGATTTGACTGAGTTCATGTGCGGCTTTAAACCGAATTGGTTATCCAGATATTGCTTTGATGTAGTAGTAGATGGCTCCCGAGATCAAAGCAGTCGAATAGCAAATCAGAAGTATTCTGTCTATCAGAGCTGCTAGCATCTTCCATCCGACCTCGCTGATATGTTCGGATTTTATAGCACGCTCAGTATCATTGTTATAGTTGCTCCAAGCTTGTTTCTCTGCTTGTTGCTGCTCCTTATTTTCGGACTTAGGTTTGGCTTTTGTTTCGTCTCTGACATTCAATCGGGCAATGAAAAATAAAGTCATGATTCGACTGCTTATGACCGCAATTATGCATCGTGGAACTGCTTTACAAACTGGGGTGTAATGTATTGAAGACGAAAATACACTGACAATGAGTGAAATCGAAGCCAGAATGATCAGAAAGACTACTAAGGATCCCGCAATTGGAAAGTCGTCTTCGGTGCTCGGAGGCAAAATGTCAGACAGAACCAGAAGTTCCACAACTTGAGCCAGTAAAATCGTCACAGCCAATGAAATCTTTTCTCCTGACTCGACCGGAAGAATCAGAGCCAGTATTGACATGGCTCCCATCATGATTGCAGGGATGATTATGACAGTTACGTAAAAGGTAGGGTTCCGCTCGAATATGAAAACGTACTCAATGGCGTCGAAGTTCCAGAAGTCGGTGAAGTTTTTGAACGTTCGATTGGTCATGAAGTAATTGACAGGTTCTACGAGATGCCATTGGCCACTTTGTTGGAATCGTTGCAGGTCCATATGTGTGGGATGAGAGAATGCTGGATCTATTCCGAGTCTGTATGAATTTTGAGTGGCGCCCCATTGCCCAATGGTGAATCGACATTCCTATAAAAACGATTTTTCAAGGTTGACGGTATTGTAGGGTCCCAACTGGTGAATTCAGATAAAAAAGAATCAAGAGGACTTGTTTGGTGGTAAATTTAATGCTATGATGCCGTGCTTTCGATTGAGAAACATCTATCTAGTTCTTACCTGGGAGTCGAATGGAAAGTACTTGACATTGACACTGCATGTCATCTTGACGTTAATTGAGCTGCTCCTAGGAGCCACCAGACCATTGAAGACAATCATCTGTTCCAGAAATCCGTCATAGATCCATTCCGTTGCGTCAAAGGGAATTATATCTGGCGTCCACAGACTCCTAGGAGGCAGTTGCAATTCAAAGACACCATTGACTGCCGGATCCCAAGCTATATGGGGGAGATAGTAGAAAATGTAGATCCAGAGTTTGACGTTGATAGTTCCCTCTTTCTCGTCAATTCCCAGCATTTGGTACAGGTCAACGTAGAGGTATACTGTATTGTTTAGCATATTGGTATGAGGAGTATGGTTCGTGGTTTGGTTTAGAACTGAACTCACGAAACTTCGCTCCTCAAGCGAGTTTAAACAGCATACAGTGGAAATAAAACTCAAAAAAATTAGCAGTTGCGAAAGGCTAATTATCGAGCACATTTTGTTCTTCAAAAGATTTTAAAAACTCATTAATTTTGAGCGAACGTTAAAGTTTAATAAGTTTTCAACAAAACAAAATAAAGATCAAGATAACAGCTTGAGCAAACTTTTGCTTCATTTAGTTTCATTTATAATTCATGTATCAAAGTTTTTTATAGCCTTTCGTTCGTTTTTGCGTTTCTCGAGTTTTTCATTCTTTCTCAAGTTTTTGTCATATTAACATTAAGTGTTTAAGTGTTTTTTTGTGAATTTTCTGAATAATATCTAAGTGCAAAAAAGCATAGTTTTTTTTCTAATATATTTGATTTATTACGTCAATTCGTGATTTTCAATTTTATTGATTTGTCATGGTAGTTCGCATAAGTTCAAGAGTTCAGCTGCGTTTTGGAATTCTTTGATCAGAAAAAATCAAAAGACAAATCTATGAATTTTTACCAAGAAGTGAATAATTCAAACAATTTTTTGCGATGAAATTATTTTTATACGATTCAAAGTTAGTTTTGAATATCTAGCTTGTTGCGGCTGTGTAGAAATAAGCTGACCCAGCTATGAGAACTATTAAATAGATTATGAAGAAAATCCGGTCCACGAATTCAGCGAACATTTTCCAGCCTATCGCGTTGATTTCCGACTGTAGCTCAGATTTGATAGAATTTTTAGGGTCAGATTTTGGTTCCCCGGACTCTGGATGAATTTTCATTTTCGTAATGGTAGATTTTGAGTTCACTTTAGTTTCAGCATACGTGTTCGGTTCTTCATTTGCGCTCTGCTTTGATTCCGCGTTGGTTGTTTCTTCGGTTTTTCTGCAGTTATCCAAGTTGAGCTTGGCGATGAAAAGTATGTCCATGACACGACTGCTTATTACGCGAATCATCCATTGGGGAGCACATTTGCATGTCGGCGTGAAATAAAGAGCACTCACCAGAACACAAACGACAACAGCTACAGAGGCGAGAACAACGAGGAAAATCACGAGTGTGCCGACGATCGGGAAGTCTTCGGCTGTGCTCGGCGGAAGAATGTCGGATAAAACGAGCAGCTCAACGACTTCGGCTAGGAGAATAGTAACAGCTAGTGACACTTTCTCGCCGCTTTCTACTGGAATTACGAGTGCCAAAACTGATAGAGCTCCCATCATGAAAGAGGGAATTACAATGACGGTTACGAAGAATTCGGGATGTCGTTGGAGCTTCAAAACGTACTCAATTCCCTCAAAAATAAAGAAAGTTGAATTGTTGAAAATTCTAGGCTTGAGATAGTATTTGACAGGTTCGTTAAGATGCCACTGGCCGCTCTGTTTGAACATGTAAAGGTGCATCTCCGAAGGGTGTGAGAAATCGGAGTCTATTCCGACATGGTAAGAATTGTTTGTAAGGACCCATTGGCTGATCATGAAGCTGCATTCCTGAAACATTTTTTTTGAATTCCTTAATTAATTCGGATTATCTGGCAATGGATAAAAAAGGTTAAGGTCTTTATCAGATATATGTAGATTGGACAATTAGAACATACCGAAGTTAATGTCCAAAACATCTAACGAAACCAAAAAACCTGATATCAGACTCAAGAGAGTATTAGTTAATTTCTCGGAAGTTTCTTTGGTGCCTTAAAGTTCACAGGATTTAGAAATATGGGGGTAGTGCTCCGGTTATTTTTTGAACCAATCGTTTGTTAGCTTTTGGTGTACATTTAGATTTGTCGGGGTAGCTTTTTGATATGCCTCTATCCGGTTCCTAAGGTGTTACTGAGACTACAGGTACAAGTTACTGTTAGTAAAGGCAGTAACCATTGAGTGAACAGATTCAAGAAGTTTGAATAAATGGTCAAAATATGATTTCCTGTGGAAATTTTCAAAATCTATGATCAAAGGCATGGTCGCTTAAGATTCATGATGCTAGAAGTGGTCATCAGCGACGCTTCATTGGAAGCAAAAACATAAATCGAGTTAAACGTTCAAAAACCTGGCTTTCATTTAATTCGTTTTCTGCTTTTATAAGCTTTTTGCTTCTTTCATCGAGATATTGGGTTCTTTCAATTATGATCCTAGGTCGAGTTGTTACCTTCCATTTACATGATAGCTCACTGTTAATATTTTGATGCAAAATTTTATATGAGGCTTGTGATTCTGCTGGGGATCAGTCGAAAAGATTCTTTGTTTGCCCTATTTTTTGTACAGTGCGTTAACATTCAGTGTGTAGGATGAGGTTTTGCCTGAATATTTTTTTTCAAATCAATAGTATCACTGAATGCTCAAATTCTAAGTAACTTGTATTTTCTTTAGGGTTTACTCGTATGTCTAGTTAATTTGCCCTCATTTAATAATTTTAGCAAATATTCTGCAAATTTATCAATTTATAACATACGTTTTTAAGAGTAATGAACGTAGTGACTACTCGTATAAAGGTCTTGGTGATTTTTTTTTTCAGGAAAAGTCTTTAAATTTGTACACGCTCAATTTTGATTTTTTCGCGGTTTGATTTTTGACTTATTGAAAGGAAGGCAAATTAAAAGGTCACGAAAACGCCTTTATGAAACTCAAAGAGCTTTAAGAGCATTTTTCCTTTAACCGAAAGTCGAAGGTTTCTCAAAAAAAGTCACTTTTTTGTTTTTCTTGCTCTTTTCCAATTGTCAGTTGGCTATTTTTTTTGAAAAATGATCAAGTTGTTAAGGCTAATGCACGAAATTCTGTCATCCTAACTGCCGACTTATGTTTTCATTCAATTTTTAAAATTAGTTAAGATTAGTTCAGTTTTCATAGGTTTTTGATAAATCTAAGTGGATATTTTTCGCCAAAAACCAATTTCATCAATAAATGGTCGGATTTTCTTTTCGGTATTATGGTTACCTGTTCAATGTTAGTCTTATTTGTCGATTTTTGTTTTAAGATTATTGCAGTATTCCCCTGAATTTTTTTTTGGTTTTAAATGGTTTCGTTCCGTTGCAATGCTTAACCCCATCAGTCTTTGGCTAAAAACCTTCGAACAGTTTGTAAACGTTTTTTGATGATTTCCTCGTTTTTTTCTGCGAAGATGTTCTGTTTGAGTTTAATTCATATTCAGTTGTTAAAGGAAATTAAGTTCTGCACTCGAATAGCAAAAAATTTAATGTTGGGAAAAGACGCCAATGACTTCAGTTTCAAAAATGGATTTTAGATTTCATAGTTAAAAATTACCTATTGATCCGCTTTTATCTCAAATTGGGTCATTTATATCGAACAATTATTCTTAATACTTTGTTGAATTATAAACAGCTTAAATTTGCATCTATATATATTTTTATGAATCGCTGCAAAAATAATCTGTCATTTTTTTTGGTTCTGGAGGTCATAAACAAACTGACTACTGGATCTGTTTTTCTACCGCAAGTTGGGCGTAGCTAGCTCCACTTTGCCTCTTTGTATAAGTTTGTCACTGAGACAGTTCTATTTCGCCATGATTCAGAAAAGCAGACTTATTTTCAATACTCGGTCTAATCCAGAAAATTTTCTAAATGGACCTTGGTTTTGATTAGTTTCTGGTTTTTGCCCTACAAAAGGGCTCGGAATGAATACAAAAACTCTTCTGAATTTTGTCTGATGTGAATGGCTTTCAAAACTGGTGCGGTTTCGCAGCTTTGACCGCTCAATCTTTCCAAACGTACCTGACTGTCGTAAGGAAAGTACTTGACTGCAATTGAGCATGTGATTTTAGCATTGATCAGTGAGCTCTTACTGATGACTAGTCCGAAATAAGTGATGGTTTGTCTGTCGTAGACATCTGACACAAACTCGGTCACGTCAAAAGGAACCAAGTCAGGAGTCCAAACTGAAATTATTTACAACTATGACAGATGGGACTTTAAAACATCCATGAAACCAATCAAGGTGTAGATTCGAAAACTCAACTAAGTTATTTATTAAGAGTAATGAACGTAGTGAAAACTCTTATATAGGTCTTGCTGATTTTTGTTTTTTTTTCAGGAAAAAGTTTTAAAGTTTGTTCACGCTCAATTTTGATTTTTCGCGGTTTGACTTGTGATTTCTTTTTAAGTTCAGTGCATTTCCATTGTTAAAAAGAAGGAAAACTCCACTATCGAAAAGCAAAAGTAGAAAGGTCACGAAAAACGTGATCGACTTCTGATTTCGAAAATGGAAATTAATTATCAGATTTCCCAGTGAAATAAAAGTTTTACGTGTTGATGCAGTTTTCCGAAAATGGGTTAATTTTGTCAAAAAAGCGCCAATCATAAATCGTTCTAGAAGTTAAAGAGCTTAAAGGGCATCTATTTTTTCATTGAAAATCGAAAGTTGAGATTTTTTCAAAGTCAGTGTTTTTTATTTTACTTGCGTTCATTACTCTTTTTCAATCTTCGGTTGGCTATGTTTTGTTTTTGAAGCTTACTTTTAATTCATATTGTTTACCCTTTCAATAAGCAAGGGTGTTGCAACCGGGTTCTAGAGTTTTTCCCCGGTAAACAACGTTGTTCACAGAATAGACGAAAGAAAACGTAATCAGTATATTTTATAGACTCTGAATTAATAGCATGTTAAGAGTAGTGCGTTGGCTGCATATGTGCTTTGTTTGCATGTTAAGAGTTGCAAAGTAATTTTCATCGGTAGATTTTCGGGGCTGAGGTTGATCGGCTTCAATTCTATCGGCCTATTTTGCTATTGTTTTTGTTCAGTTTTTGTTGGTGTTTTATGAAAACGATTGAGTGAACTGTAACTAGGAGTTTTCGTAAACCATTCTTGTAAGCCCACCGTAATAAATTTGGAAAATACAAACATGCAAAATTGTCAGAGGAGATACTTGAAAAAATTGTTATAGGTTTTTTTAGTATTTAAGAACTTTGGTCGAAATCTGTGTTATTTTGGCTGCGCGAACTGCTTTATTTATTACGCTTGTGATTAGCAAGCCTTAACATCGGAATTTAGATTTTTGCGTGTTAACTTGCTTAATAAAAAAAGCCGCTTGCACAATTTGGCCAATTTATTTTGAAGGTAACGGGCATGCTTGAGATGACAGAGGTTGTGTGTTCGATACTGGCCAGGAGCTGATTTTTCTATGAATATTTAATTATCCTTAAAAACTTTGAATGTTGGGCTTTTTTTTTGTCAAGTTACTTTCCAAACCATGCAATTTTCTTCCGGTTGAAGCAAGTTTTGATAGAACTGCATGTTTTTGTTTTTTTTTCCTGTAGTTTGTAAATTTTCGTCCACTGGTTTTGTAAAGTTTCCTTTTTCTTTCCTTTTTACGTGTTTTGCTCAAGAAGTTTATTCGGCTTAAATAGTTTGAGCAAATGTGATATCGACGTAGCCACCTTATAATGCGTCGTTTCAAGTGCAAATTTCGATTTTTAGGCTTTTTTGTGTTTCAGGAGGGAGTAAATTTTCGAGTCAAATTTTTTATAGCCGAAAAAATTTTGTTGTCGGTTCAACGATTGTCTACTCAAGTTTTGTCGGCTGAGGTGGCGCTCAATAAGTTTTTCTGAATGGTTATTTAAATGCTGTTGATTGTGTTTTCGGAATGTGTGCTTAAAATGAACATGATACAAGTTTTTCTGATAGTTTTTTCCGTAGATATAGATTTTTTCGGCATACTGGCCTTCGAACCATTTTCTACTTTTGAATTATATTCGTCTCTGTGTATATTGATGCTGTTAATTGTTTTCGCTGCAGCATTAGTTTCAGGAACCTTTTCAAAAATTGTTTTTTTTAAACCCATCGATCATAGGTGTACCTGTATAAGGCTTCAGATCGATGCCATACAGCCCGTTGGTCGCAGGATCCCACACGATATGAGGCAGGTAGTATGAAATGTACAGCCATAGTTTGATATTGATAGTACCTGCAGCGTTTGATTTAAATATATGACCCCGTATGTATGTATCATTGTTCGATATTTGAAAACCGAGTCTTAAGTTCAATGGATATTGTTTTAACAACTGAAACACGTCCTTGCCTGGTATCGCATCGCAGAGATGCAGGGCTCGAATCCCGCCAGGACTTGTTTGTTTTGCAAACTTTAATATTCCGCTTATTTTTTTTTGCCACAGCGAAGATTTTTTTTGTAGTTAAAGCAATCTTCGAAAGCGTTTTGGTATATTCCTTTAATGGTGCAGGTAATTAAGGTCAAAGAAACGTACTTTTTTGACATAAGTTTTTTCGCAAGATTTTTTTTGAGGTATTTTGTGTTATAATTCTCTTCGTGGTCTCAGGAAAGCATGAATGGATCCTTGCCACAATCAAGAAGTTTGAAATCATAGTTTTTTTTATGAATCAAGAGAATGTTAGATAATGGTTTGGTTGTGCTCACTCTTGAAATATTGTTTTGAAAATTTAGAAATTTTTGAAATTTTAAAAAATTGTCTGTTTTGTACCGTCATTTATAACGCCTGAACTGGCATTTATTTTTGTATCACAAGTGATGCGAAGCTGCGCTTCGTCTGTGTTTTTTTAGGGTCAAATATTGAAATTTTTGTCGTGCCCTCTTTTTCGTCAATTCCGAGCAGTTGGTACAAGTCCACGTAAAGATAAACTGTGTCGTTCAGCATATTCGGATGTGGGGTATGTTTTGTAGTTAGGTTTACAATTGAAGAGACCCAGTCCTCTTCCTCCGCGGCCGACCAGAAGGAGCTGTTGGATGTCGAGACCTTTTGCCCCATCATCAGAATAGTTGGAATTGAGTACAAAATGAGATGCTTCCATAAGTTGTTCGTCTTCATTTTGAGCTAAACTATCAGTTGCTTTTTTATATTTTTTATATTTAAATATGAATGACTGGTTAATATTAATCGTACGAGCGAGAAGCGCGTCTGTTTTTGTTTTCAACTGAGTGATTACGGCAAAATGGTCGCACTTTCTGGCTAGTTTTTTGTCGCTCCAACGACAAGTTTTGCACTTAGAGTACTGGCTTTGTATTGCTTGTAATGTTTTTGGTAGACATCTTAAACGAAATGTTTTGCTTCGTCTATTGTAAACAATACTAAAAAAGAAACACTTTTACTAAGCAAGAAAGCTAATGCAAAGTCTTTCTCACCTTAGAAATCTATGGTTTTCCACTGTATAAAAAGTTTTTTTCATAATTAATACATTTTGGCGCCTTATCAAGAGGCGGAGACTGCTAAACTGAAGATAATTGTTCATGTATGCCCTTAATATTCCTGCATGTCTATCAGCTGGCGACGAGATGTGTTTCGCAGTGATTGTTAAGAGTCAGTGAACAACGTAGTTCAGACTTTGTTATATATCGCGATGTTTTTTTTTCTTTCAGGAAAAGCCTTTAAATTTGATCAGGCTCAAATTTGAGTTTTCGCGGTTCGACTTCTAAAATTTGGTTCATTTTATTTTTTAAGCGAATAACGTGATCGACTTCTAGTTTTGAAAGTGGATTTTTTTAATTTTCAGATTTCCAGCTGAATGAAAAATTTGCCTATTAATCAGTTTTCTCAAATTGGGGTAATTTTATCAAAAAAAGTGTCAATCATGAATTCTTGCTCTAATTTATAGAGCTGTAAGGTCATCTATTTTGTTCTTCGAAATTGGAAAATTCAAAAAAAAAATTAGTCATTCACTCTTTTGAATTTGCGAAGCCATGAAATCTGCTTTCTGAATCTACTAAGCCGAGAATTTTGGCTAAAAATTAAATGGTGAACATGGAATATGGATAGAAGCTACTTACTTCTTTAAAATATTTGATTTCTGGTCTCATTTAAAGCAATTCGGGTACTTCGGCAACTAGCAACATAAAGAACTCGTAAAGTTAGACAAATGTTTCAAAATTATTTGAAATGCGGTATTGGCAAGCTGAAACTTGATATCATATAGATAATTTGATAAATGTGGTCGGAAAACTAATTTTACAGCAACTGGTTGGCTCGATATACCTTTTTACCTATGATTATTTTGCTTACGCTTGCCAAGCGTAATCAAATCTGATCATAGATATTTTGGTGATCAAATTGTCTCTCAGAATTGCTGCATCAGTGTTACCAGTTGCTTTATTTATTTATGTTTCGTTTTTGTTTTCATCTTTTTCGAAATTGTTGGAACAAACCATGGCCGAGGTTGTTTTTTGTTTTTCATGCCATTTTGATTACCTAAATGAATACTCACAGGGAATTGAATGCGGTTTTATGTTTTGATATATTTGATATAAAAAGATATATAAAAAATTCTGTTTCGAGAAATACTGGGCTGAGAATTTCTACTAATTTTTAGCTGAGTTGGCAAGTAATTTGTACTCTGACTTTCTAGTAGAATTGTTTAAGCTTTAATTAAACTTATTTTTATGCGCAAACAAGAAGTAGCAGTTTTTACGGGAACAAATTCGGGCAAGAACTAGTTGCTTGACGTTTGACTGTGAAAAAAGATTCTAAAAAACTTTCGTGGACGTCTTAATTCACGCGTGTTAAGCTGAACTAAAAGTGAATGAGCGAAGCGAGAGTGAGCAGAGTGGTTATTTCGTTCTGCTGGTTGTTTTATTTGGCTGGTTTTCATTTCGGTTGTCTTATTTGACTGGTGTTTACTTTTGGTTGTTTTATTTCTTGTTTACTTTGGCTGATTTGTTGGTTGTTTTATACGACAGCCTTATCTTTTTGGGTTAATATATTATATAACACTAAATTATTAAGTGTCAATGAACGTAAAGAAGACACTTATATAGGTCATGATGATTTTTTATCGTTTTTTTTTTTCAATAAGTCTAATTTTAATCAAGCTCAATTTTGATCTTGTGCTGTTTGATTTTTGTTTTAGTATCAAGTTCAATTCAATTTCATCTCCAGTTAAAAAGATTCCGATGGGGCGAGAAGTTGTTATTGACTTAATTCATTTTTTACCGAGAAAACTTCAAAACTTGTTCAGGCTCAAGTTTATTTTCGCGGTTTGACTGTTGGTTTTATTAAATTCAGTTTTATTTCTTTTTTAAAAGGAAGACAAATCCAGTTCTGAACACCAAAAGTTTAAAGGAATGTGGTTTATTTTTCAGATTTCCCTGCCAAATAAAAAAAAATGCTGATTGATTCAGTTTTCTCATTGGGTTATTTTTATCAAAAAAGTGTCACTCATAAACTGTTCTAGAAATTTAAAGATCATCTAAGGCAGTCTGTTTTTTTTGAAGATCGAAAGTGGAGGTTTTTTCAGAAAACAAGCTCGCTTTTGTTCAGCTTTCTATCCGATCGATACATTGAACCTTATTTAACGCTGATGCTTGTGTTTGTCGACTGTTTTTTTTTAAATTGTTTTTTTTTTCTTTTTCTTTTTTTTTAAATTTCAATTCAGTTTCGTTTTCAGCGTAGTGATTTCCGTCATTTTTTTCCCGCTGGAATGCAATACTAAACTTGCGTTGTAGTGCAAGTGTTACAAAGCTCTAGTTCGCCTCTGTTTAGAAAGTCATCAACAAGTAATTTTTTGGGAGAATCGTGAAAGAATTCTATTCAATACGATATTTCCGATTGCTGTTTTTAAAGAGTAATGAACGTAGCGAGTAATCGTCCTTCTGTTTAAGAGTAATGAACTTAGTGAAGACTCTTATATAGGTCTTGCTGATTTTTTGTTTTTTTTTCAGGAAAAAGTCTTAAAATATTGATGCACTTAGTATAATGCATTTTTGAGTTCAATTGAAATTCATCTGCTGAAAGTGACGTAAATAGCACTCTCCAAATATGAACGTAGAAATGGTGCGAAAAAATGTGAACGATTTCTAGTTTCGAAAAGGGAATTTATTTTTAAGATTTTCCAGCGGAATAAAAACTTTACCTATTGATCCAGTTTTCTCAAGTTGGGTTCATGATATCAAAAAAGTGCCAATCATAAGTTGTTCTAGAAATTCAAAGAGCTTAAAGGGCATATTTTGTTCATTGAATTTCGAAAGTCGTGATTTTTTTCATTGAAGTCAGTGTTTTTTTAATGTTTACTTGCGTTCATTTCTCTTCCAATCTTCGATTGGCTGTTTACTTTTGTCGGCTGAATTCCTGTAGCCCGCGTTTTTTGAAGGTTCAGTGACGACAAAGCCCTGGTAAAGTCCCTCAAAAAGGAGTTTTTCTAAAACGTTTGACTTCCTTTTAGTATTCTGAAAACTTCTTGTAAAAATTGTAATGGTGCGGATAGTTTGTTTCCGGATATTTTGGGCCTTTTCTTTGCGGTTTTTATAAATTTTTATAACTAAAACGATTTTTCGAAGGTTTTTGTTAAATTTTTGATTTTCTTTTATTCGATTTTAATCATGGTCATTCATTTTTGCATCGAAAGGGGTACGAAGCTCAGCTGCGCCTCCGTGGATTTTGTTATGATTTAGGATTCTCATCTTGTCTTAACTTGTTTTGTTTGTATAGGCCAAGATTTCTTGTTTTTATTCTTATTGCTCTGGGTTTTTTTTAACGTTTTTTTGTACTTTTTTTGTTTCGAACTTCGCGTCTGTGTTCAAGATAGTTTTTAATATGTTTTTGCGATAACTAGTCTGAACATTGTGCACTTTTAGCTCTCCAAAGCTGCGTTTGCGAATACAAGTGGAATTTGAATCCTGCTCTAGATTTTTTTACCGCAAGTGAGTGCATTAGATTCGAAGTTCTTCTTTGACTGTGTGAATTATTAAGCTCATCAAAGTCCCTGAGAAATCTTCTGGCTTGGTAAGATTAACTTGATTTTGTTTGAAACATGACAACAAATTTTAAAGTTCCAAGTTTTCGCTCCTATTTTTGACTTTTTCAAATCCGTGTATCGTTCGCTTGAAATCTTTTATGGCTTAAATCATCATTACAGGGATAAGCTTGTGATAAGTTAATTCTTGTTTTGCAGCTTGCGACAATTTAATGAGACTCAGAATGCAATAAAATGGTAGCCCTTATATGATACATTATTCATGCTACCTGTTTAAGTCTTAGCACTATCTCGCTCGGCTTGACCTCTAAGTTATCACCACATCCCGCACTGATTCTAATTCCCCAATGAGTTTTTTAATGCTGGCAGGTCGCCGGATATATAGCCACTTGTTTGCCCCTCTCACGCTGATTTGGTTATATTTTAGTCTATTTTTTTTGGATTATCGAATTATTTCCAAAAAAAATCGTGTTCTTTCAATTCTATGTTTTTTCTATGGAGGTGATAAATTGCAAACAGAATTTCAATTTGTAATTTGGGCATATTGGAATTATTCTGAGTCAGTCATTTTAATGTCAGTTGGACATTTGTACATCTGTTCTGGTATTCTTTTTTTAAATTTTTTTTGGCTATACCGTTTTTTAGCCCGGTTTCCCGAATCCCGCAAATTGACAGAACATCAACTGATTTTGTCATGCTTAGTGGTATAAATAGAAAAAGTGAGTGAGATTAGCCGTTGGTGATTCCTTTCATCGTTGTCTATTGTTAGAACACAATAGATGCATGCAAAATTATTCTTTTTACTTTTCAGAAGGGATAATTTGTTTAACAATCAGGCTTCTTTTATTAGCTCATTCTTACAGTCCTATCAGGGTATAAAACAAAAAAAAAGAAGACTAAATCAGTGACGTCCGAAAACCCACCAGAAGGTCACATGACGTTTTTACAGGTTTATGATTAAATGATTGTAAATGCTGTTTTTTAACAATCATTAATGTCATAGAAGCCTGAAAACCGTTTGTTTTCATTATTATTATGATTTAACTTTTATGTTTGTTTTTTGTTCTGACTTTCGCAAAAAACGACGGAATATTTGTGCTCGGGTGCTTTTTTCTGCTGACAAATTTAGAATTTTTATTTAGCAATTTTTTATACGAAAATTTTTCATGCTATCTTACCCAGGGCTCAAAATTAAAAGAGACTAGCCAGCGTGTCTCCAATGATCAATCGGTTCGCAAAAATTTGTTGTTCTAATCAAGCTATACAATTTTTCCGAAAAGTTTTAGTTTTCCTACGGAAGCTAGTCAAGCTATGAAATTTTGAACTATCTATTATATATTTAAATGCGGGCTTCACTATCTCGCCATGTTTAAGCTTTTTCAACGTATTATTTTTGCATGTTTAAGCTATATCGTATATTGCAATGGTTAAGAATATTTTTTCGGTTTTCCAAATTGATTTTAGTGGTTATTTTAACGAGTTTAAATTAAGCAGCCCAATATCGAATTAGGGGTTTCGAATTTGGCCTCCAATTTTGAATGCCCGAATCATTTTAGTTTACGAGATAAGACGATTTTTGAGATTTTTTCAGAAATTTCAAATAACAAAATAATTTAAAAAACTTGAAGTTCCCAACCCTGTAGTTGGGTGCTCTCAAAGTACTCTAAGGAGTTACAAATCTTGCCTCCAAATATGACTGTTCAAATCCTTGTAGTTTTCGAGATATGACGTTTTTTGTGACTTTTTTCAAAAATTTTCAGAAAACTTAAATTATTACTATGTTTTGAAAATCGGAAATTCCCAACCCTGTAGTTGGGTCCTGTCGGAGTAATCTCAAAGATTGCGAATCTTGCCTCCAAATATGACTGCTCAATTCTTTGTAGTTTTCGAGATATGACGTTTTTTGTGATTTTCAAAAGTTTTCAGAAAAATTAAATTATTATGTTTTAAAAATATGAAATTCCTAACCCTGTACTTGGGTACTGTCAGAGTACTATCAAGGATTGCGAATCTTGCCTCAAAATTTGACTGCTCAAATCCTTGTAGTTTTTGAGATATGATGTTTTTTGTGATTTTTTCAAAAATTTTCAGAAAAATTTAATTAATTATTTCTCAAAATTTGATATTCGCAACCTTGTACTTGAGTGCTGTCAGATTACTCTGAGGAGTTACACATCTTGCCAACAAATATGATTTTTCAAATCCTTGTAGTTTTCGAGATAGACGTTTTTTGTTATTTTTTTCAAAAAGTTTTTAGAAAACTTATATTAATTTTTTTTTTTCGCAAAATCTGAAATTCGCAACCCTGAAGTTGGGTCCTGACAGAGTAATCTCAAAGATTGTAAATCTTGCCTCCAAATATGACTTTTCATATCCTTAGTTTTCGAGATATGATCTTTTTGGTGATTTTTTAAAAAAATTTTCAGAAAATTGATTTCAATTTTTTATCACAAAGTCTGAAATTCCCAACCCTGTGGTTAGGTCCTGTCAGAGTTATCTTAAAGATTGCGAATCTTGCTCCAATTATGACTGCTCAATTTTTTGTAGTTTTCGAGATATGACGTTTTTTGTTATTTTTTCAAAAATTTTCAGAAAACTTAAATTATTATCAGTTTTTAAAAATCTGAAATTCCCAACACTGTATTTAGGTCCTGTCAGAGTACTCTCAAAGATTGCGAATCTTGCCTCCAAGTATGACTGCTCACTTTTTTGTAGTTTTCGAGACGTGACGTTTTTGTGATTTTTTCAAAATTTTTAGAAAGTGTAAATTAATTATTTTTCGAAATTTGAAATTCCCAACGCTATAGTTCGGTGTTGTCAGGGTACTCTAAAGAGTTTCAAATCTTGCCACATGCGATTGCTAAACGAGACTGCTCAAATGCTTTTAGTTTCCGAGATGTGACGTTTTTTGATTTTTTCAAAAATTCTCAAAGAACTTATCTACAACGAAATTCAAAAAATTTGAAACTACTAACCTTATTGTCAGCGTACACCCAGGCGTCTCAAATTCTGCCTTTTAATATGAATGCTCAAATCCTTTTAGTTTCCGGGATAAAACGTTTTTTTCAATTTTTTTTTTTCGGGAAACTTAGGTGTAAAAAAGTTCACTAAGTTTTGCATTCCTAACCCTATAGTAGGGTGCTCTCAGTGGTTGCAAATCTGGCCTCCAAATTTCTCGAGAGGCCCATTAAGTTAAATTTAAAAGTTCGAAATTATCAACCCTGTAATTGGATGCAGTCAGAGTACACTAAAAGTTTGCAGATGTTGTTTCCAATATATGCGGTTTTTCATGAGTTGTCGAAAAATTTCGAAGCACCGAAGGTGCGTTAAACGCTAGTTTCAAGTTAAGTTATAGACCAAATCGGTTCGCGAAAAATGATTTTTCTTCAGCAAGCTATTCAAGCCATGAAAAGTTTTTCTAAGCAAGCTATTACAGCTAAAAAAATATTTCAAGTTATTTCACGAAGAGAATCGGATGGCCAAAAATTTTCAATTGGAGCCATTCAACCGATAGAACTTTGAATTATTTCAAGTTATTTCAGTAATCGGTTTGCGAAAAGATCGTTCATCATAGGCAAGCAATTCAAACCACGAATGTTTGAACTATTTCAAGTTCTCTAATAGACCAAATCGGTTCGGGAAAACTAACTTTTCTTGAGCAAGCTATTCCAGGCATAAAAGTTTAAAATATTTCAAGGTAATTCTGAAGGGCGAAAAGTTTCTCTTGTTTTTCTATTAAAGACTTTCAAATCACGAAACGTTGAAAAATTTCAAGTTGTTTAATAGAGCGAATCGGTTCGAGAAAAACAGTTTTTTTCTTAAGCAAGGCAATCAAACTAACAAACTTTAACATTTCTAGTTAGTTCATGAAACAAATCGGTTGCCAAATTTTTTGACAAATCGGAGCTAATCGAGTGATGAACATAGATGACAAAATATTCTAATTTGTTTCTTTCACTGAATGGTTTCGCGAAAACGAAGGTTTCCCTAATGGTTACGCGAAATTCTTTCTTAGGCAAGCTATGAAAGTTTGAAATAATTCAAGTTCTTACGTAGACCAAAACACTTAAAGAAAAAAATAGTTTCTCTAAGAAGCTATTGCAGCGACGAAAAATTGAAATATTTCTTGTTATTAAGAGTAATGAACGTAGTCAAGACTCTCATATAGGTCTTGATAATTTTTTTTCCAGGAAATGTTAATACACTTAAGTATAATGCATTTTTTGAGTTCAATTGGAATTTATCTGCTGAAAGAGACGTAAATAGTACTCTACAAAGATGAACGTGGAAATGGCGCGAAAAAACGTGAACGATTTCTAGTTTCGAAAGGGGAATTTATTTAAAAGATTTCCCAGCGGAATAAAAACTTTACATATTGATCCTGTTTTAATCCAGTTTTCTGTTGGATTCATGTTATTAAAAAAGCGCCAATCAAAATTGTTCTAGAATTTCAAAAACCTTGAAGGACACCTTTTTTTCTTTGAAATTCGAAAGTTGAGATTTTTTAAAGAAAATCAGTGTTTTTTCTTTTTACTTGCGTCCATTACTCTTTTCCAATCTTCGAATGGCCATGTTTTCCTTGCGCGAACCCATCTGCCAAAAATTAGTCTTCCTAAGCATGGTGGTTGCTGTTTTCAGCTGATTCGTTTCAGACTGATGTGAATCTTGAAACGCAACTTTTTGGACAAAAAATTGGCAGGTACTTTCTAGCCTTGTACGAGTTCATCTTGTTGAAAGAGTTTCGAATTTTTCCAAAATAGTTCTCGAATATTCCAGCTTATCTTTAAATAATCTGAATTGTTAGTTTGATTTTGACTGAGAAATTCCAGATTATTCTAGATTTGAAGATTTTCTTAAATGCTGAGCTCATCGATCGCTTTTAACCATTGCGCTTTGTAGCTTTGAGCTCAATCATGAGCTCAATGGTCGCTTTTAACCATAACCCTTTATGTGAAATTTCTCAATTAGTGAAGCTATGAGAATTTGACATATTCCAAGTTCTTTCTTAGACAAACAATTTATCCGAAAATTTAGTTTTTCTAAGCGAGCTAATCGAGCATGGAGCTTCGAAAGAATTCAAGAAGTTTTTTAGACCGAATCGTTAAGCAATATTTATAGTTTTACCGACGCAAGTTATTGAAGCAAGGGAGAAGTTTCAGGTGGCTTCATAGAGTGAATCAATCGGCGAAAACTTGGATTTTTAGCAAGCTATTCAAGCGATGAAACTTTGAAACAATTCAAGTTGTTTCATACAGCAAGTCAGTTCGCGGAAAAATTCATTTATTTTTCTTAAGCAAGGCATTCAAACTAACAAACATAGGAATTTCAAGTTATTCATGAAGCGAATCGGTTGTTCAAAAATTTATTTTTTTTTTGCTAAAAAAGCTAATCAAGCGTTAGAATTTTGAAACATTTCAAATTTCTATTTAGACTAAAAAGTTTTCAGAGAAGTTTAGTTTTGCAACGCAAGCTATTCGAGCAATGAAACTTTGAAATTTTTGAAGTTATTAAATGAGGGGAATAGGATTGCGAAAAAATGAACCTTTTCTATTGAAGTCATTCGAGCTATGAGAGTTTGAAATAGTTCAAGTTCTTTCTTGGAGTGAAACATTTTGAGAAAAAATAGTTAATCGAACTAGGAGCTTCGAAATAATCCAAGAATATTCTTAGAATGAATCGTTGCGCGAAAATAACTTTCCTATGCAAGCTACTTAAGCAAGGGAACTTAGCAAAATTTCAGGGAAAAATATACAGCTTTCCTTAGTAAGTTATTTAAGCGATGAAACTTGGAATTAATTCAAGTGGTTTCTTAAAACTAGTCAGCCCGCGGAAAAGTTATGTTTTCTAGGCAAGCTATTCAAGCAATGGAACTTTGAAAAACTTTGAAGTTGTTTCATAGAGCATATCAAGTGGCGAAAACGTTATTTAAGTTAATTTAAATAATTCTTGAACCGATTCATATGAATCTTCAGCTATGAATCTTCGAAAATTTCAAGTGCTTTCGATGAAAAATTGAAATATTTCAAGAAAACCTTTTCAGCTATGAATCTTTGAAAAATTTCAAGATGTTTAGATGAAAATTTGGAAGACTAGTACTGACCAAATTTTTTTAAGCAAGCTATTCCAGCTCTGAAACTTTGAAGTATTTCAAGTTATTTCAGACCGCGAATCGCTTTGGTAAAACTTAGTTTTTCTAAGCCCGGGTTTGGTGTTTTTAGTTGATTTGTTTCAGATTGAGATAAATTCGTTACTGCAAAATTTTGAACAAAAAATGGCACATACTATCAAGCCTTGCAATTTAATCGAGTTCATTGTTATTATAGAGTTTCGGACTTTTTTCAAAAAATATTCTAAATTATTCCAGACTTTCGAATATTCGATGGTTGCTCTGAATGATTCGTAAACGTTTTGATCCAAGCCCTCTTGAACGTTGTGCTCGGTGGTATTTCTTAACAATTGAGCCTTATGACTACGAAAAACATGTCATTTGATTAATATGTAGATAGGTTTTACGTGTGATCATTTTTCGCTGTTGTTGTTTTTGTTTAAAGTTGTGTTTACTTTGACGACATAATTTAAATTTTGACAATTTACGAGCTCTTTTTCTTGTCATAAAGCGTAATCGGTAAAATATATGATTCCAATCTGAACTGAGCTGGGCAATTTGCTCCTATCGATAGGTTTACTAGAGCAAAACATTCCACGTTGCTTTTAACATTGCTCATTGCTTTTGGGGGATTTTATTAAGAAACAAAAACTTTTGATGGACGTTAAAGGCAGTGAGAAATATTCAGGGCTTCGGCTATTTGATATTTTGATATTTTTTACCTATTTTCTAAGAAAGTGCGGATTATTTATCCTTGTGGTGGTTTTTCATTAAGTCAATTTTCAGCGGTTAAACTAAGTTTTTAACAAAATTTTTTTTATACCCCATTGAAGATATCGACTCGCTGAGTTCAATTTTTGAAAAAAAAATTACCTTTGATTATTTTTTGTGACGCTCTGAGGGTTGAAATTTGCCATTTTGGCCATCCCCTGGACTTATTTTTCCATGCTTCGAATTGTTTTATGATGCTGAAAGCGTAGCGCGAATCTTTCATCCGCGGTGAATTTATCTCGCTTTGCAAAATCATTCCAAATTGATAAGAGGAAAGCTTATTGTCGTTTTTTTGCTTGACTTTTTCACATTATTGTTGTTTGATATTGTTCAAAATTTATGGTTTTTGTATTTTCTTTACCGAAAACTCTTATACGGATTAAGGGGCAGTGGGTACCTTCAAGGCTTTGCCCTGATATATGAGCAGTCTTGTTATGATTATTAATAAAAATATAATCATAAAAAGAGGTTCACTTATCGAGTAGGCAGTTTTCGATTTACAAAGGCTGCTGCGAAGAACAATTCTTTAGTAGATTTTACATGAAAGGTAAAAAAACACAATCTGAAGGTATATTTTTGTTTTGCTTTTTAATCTTGTTTAAAAACAAGTGAAGATTGAAGGTATGGTATAATAATTGAGACTAGAATTCAATTTTAAATTTAATATTTTCTGTCTATGCGGTGATGTGCATCTCTTGTTTTCTTTTTCTCTTCCCAAACAATCAATGAAAGCTCAAATTGTTTTTTCACCTCTTCTAACCACACCGCGTATCGTTTTTTTCGCCCCAAACAGATATACGCAGTATGCAATTGGCCTAAGATGAGATCAGCCGGTCGAAGATTTCTATTTGAGTAAATTCACAATTATATTATAATCTCAATGAGAGTTGGGTGCTGAAAACGTGTCTCATTCGTGTGTTTGATGTCACAAAAAACAATTCGTAACATAGAGCCTTTAGTTGTGTTTTGGATTCGAAAAAGATGTTTGTACAAATATGTTTCGTGTGGACAGTTTCTGAAGAATGAGTCATAATGATGGGTGTTTTTTGAGCCCAAAAGAGTCGTGAACTTAAAATCTTGAAAAAAAAACTGAAAAGGTATATATTATGCTAAATGTGCATTGTGCTAACCGAGGAGCTTGCCGTGTGAATATAGGGTCAAATATGTTTATGTGCAAAGGGTACCCATCTATTGATCCACTCCGAAGTGGTCCACCGATGAGTGGTGTGCCTTTGTTTTTCTTTCCTTCTCTCCCCCCCTTAACTGAATAGCTGGTGCTGCTTAATACTTGCTTTAACACTGTCCGGTCGGGTTTGTTGTGGCGCTAGTTTGTTGTGTTGTTTTGTCCTATAATCAAGTCTAACATTTCGCTTTTATTGCTTCCCCTTCAATAAATAAGCCCCCCCCCCCTCCCTTTCCTCCTTTATTATCCCTCCCGTATCAATTCCCATTTCACTCCGTTTTCATGCCCAGGCTGATTGTGTGTCAATTGAACGTGACAATAGCCATGACCTCCAATCCAATGTGTGTTTATTACTCCCTGTGTACCATGTAGCATGTTGTTTTTTAATACTTTCTTTCTGACAACGATCATCAATTGATCGCATTTTCTGAATATTTAAAATGCACTGCTCTATTTTTCCATCCCCATCTGGCCTAAACAAAGTGTCACTGTGTCAAAAATGAATTAATGATTATTTTACAATTTAGAGCAAATATGTTGATGTGTTAAGATAGCAGGTCAACCTGCAAATAGATACTATAAAAATCAAGCGTGAAGTCAAGTAGAAAAAAAATAAGTTATTGAAACATGCTTAGCAGTTTTTACCTGAATTCGATAAGTGTTGCAGATTGATCTTTGATTCATATTGCGATCTTAATTTTGCAACATTTTTAGGTCGATAAAGAAAGTGTCGATAAAGAAAGTGACGTTTTCCTCCCATTTTTGAGCAAAAGTATGTTCATTTGAAGTTCCCATCTCTATAGTGAGGCTTTGTCAGGGTAAAAATTTTTGTAGTTAATAGTATTAATACTATTGTTTCCTAGTTCATTTTGAAGATGATTTTTCTCTTCAGCTTCTAAAACAAACAGTAAACAAATTTCAACCCTTACCTCAGCTTAATGATTTTTACGGAAACACTGATGTTAAGTATTTTTGTTCAGACCATTGAAAATGGGGAGGAACTTTGTATTCGGCTGTTTTTTTCTTTTTGTTTTCCACGCAAAATCAGGTACCACAAATAATCATCAGTCTGTTTGAGTGATATAAATCATATTGAAGCTCTTTAAGTCTTGATTCGAATGACACTAAATCGAATGACACTAAAAAATTTCGAAAATTTTACCAAGTTTTGAGAAAAAACCGGTTCGATTTTTTTTTTATTTTTCGTCCCAATTTGAGCTAGTAAAGTGAGCGAGCACGCTTATTTATGCTTAAGTTACACCGTTTACAACACCTTTTTTATGCTTAATTTTAAGTTTAATCGAGTAATTTAGTTTTTGGAGATTGTTAATGCCATTTTGGGAATCAAAAACTTTTATACCAAATTATATTTTTACGTTAGATCTTTTTATCACACCACGCAGAAAAAACTACAGTACTTCGAAAAAAAAACTTTTTTTCTTGTAGGTTTTGCACAGTAACCGATTATCCTTTTTTTGCGATAGCTCGGCCGTATTTAACCAGATCAGAAAAAAAGCAGCTTCGCCTCAATGTGAATGTGTGCTAGCTTTAATTTGTCATTATACAAATCAAAGTTTGACTGATTTCATTTCAAGAACTTTTCTGGCTAAAAATGCCAATTTTAATTATCTGCCTCAATTATTTTTAGGCAGCTTGAATTTGTTGAATGTCGTAAAATAATTCAGTTTGATACCTTCCAGAGTTTAGCTTCGATGAGTCTTGGTCAACGTAAAAATTTTTTTTTTTTTTTGAAAGTTAATCATTTCCAAAATCATCTTTGAAAACAAGCTTTTTAGCCAGAGTTTGCGCTTAATTTGTCCTGAAGTGTATTAGATTTGTGCCTAAATTTATTTTAAAACAATTTGCTGATTGGGAAATTAATTATGTGCCTCTATTAAAAGTGCAAGTATTGCAAAAAATGTGAACATCTTTTAGTTCCGAAAATGGATACAATTTTAAGATTTTCCAACGGCATAATTTAATTCATTTTTGATCCAGTTTATCAAGTTGGTTAGTTTTACAGAAGTCTGATTCCTGAAAGTTCCTTGAATTTGTATGAGATTTAAGGTGATTTGTTTTTGTCTGTAGAAATTGAGTTCATTGACACTTTTCCAGCTGTCTGTTGGCTACAATTATAATGGTGCTTTATGGTCTTTTCTTCTCGGCAAACAAGGGTTTGGAATCTTCTAATGGTGGCTTCAAACAGTTGGGACGTTCTATAATTATCATCAGCTTATCCGATTGCGTCCGTCTTGCTATATGAGTAAAATAGGAGGCTCAATTTTTAGATGAGTTAAATAGGAACAAATCTGCTGAAGCTCAGTATAAGCGAAGCATTGACAAATATCTCTATGAGCAAGAAGGGGCGCCGGAACAAAGAGCTAAAAACATGATAAATAGGATACCAGGTTGCTGCGCAGTTAGATCAGAATGTTACGCCCAGTGTTTTTCGTATCTGAAAAACTATCGAAATGAAATATTAACCCCTAAAATAAATCAAAGAAAGAAAAATGTTTGGCATATTTTCGATATGTTCAATTTTTTTCCAATTAAAGAAAGAAAAATGTTTTTTTTTTCAAATTTTTTTAATGAGATTTGATGAAAAAATCAAGGCACAAATTTTTCTGGACACAGAATCTTTTCAATATATATATTTTTGCTGGAATCTAACTCGCAACTGAAATGGTTTTAATATGATATTAAACTCTACTCTTTACGAGCGGTGTTTGAAGTATTTAAAATTGCGCGGAAAACAAAAGACACTTCGTCTTAATTCCACTAATCATTTAGTGGTTACAAAAATGATTTAAATTTCAGAATGATTTCAGAAATTAAAGAGTGAGTTTTCGGAGCTAAATTCGAATTTTAACTATCAGCCTTGTCCGTTTGGAGCTAATGGGTAATTAGACGTTGCTCAGAAACTAGCGATTTTTCCATGTTTCATTAGTCGATGACGACGAAATTGAATTCGACTGGGCGTCACACGTCTTTTGAAAATTAAGCGATGACGTAAATTCATAAGGGTCCTTGAGACGCATCCGGCTGACGTGATATGAGCTATCTATTTGATTTCTACTCCAAATAGGGCTAAGAATTCCCAACCTGGTCTGGTTTTCCTGTATCCAAGTAGATCAATTTAAGGGTGGGAGTTGTTTTCATCATTTTCCCCGGAGCAATGAACTTGCCACACCTTTTTTTTTCTATTTTCCTCTTCTATAGTGTATAAGAATACATATTTTCCAGCATCCAAGTCCCAAATTGGAGACTATTAACGTCGAAGTAAAGACCATCTCTGGTTTTTGGTGCCTTACATTGTGTTGGCTTATGATGATTTTTTGTTATAGCTGGAACTTGTTTTGGATGTTGGATCATCACTTCAAGTCTTGCTTTCAAGTTTATATCTTCAAAAGTTATTGATTTAGTTCATTCATTTTTTGAGGCTTGATTTTTTAAACTCGATATCTGTTTTTATTTTATGAGCGGGACAAATATACATCTTTTTAATATGAAAGTGAAACCTGTTTGTAATTTTTTCCCTCTGTTTTCAAAAATAAATGATTTTTTGCTCGATTATATCCAAATTGATTTTTTGTTCTATTATATCAACTTCGTTACAATTGGACACTATACTATTTTAACTTGAAGATGCACAAATAGATTTTTTGAAGGAGGGTTTTTTCTATTTTGCTTTGAGTAATATGCTTTTAAGAAATTGAATTGAAGTCGCGGAGAGTTGAGAGCGCTAAGGGCTTCGCCCTGATATGAGCAATCTGGGCGGTTAAGTGATCATTTTGAAGAAAGTCTGGTTTTTGCTAGTGTCGATCTAGTCCAGTGGAGCTGCTGGGTTGGTGGTAAATATTTTGCAGGAAACAAGAGAACTCGGTCGGTGGTCGGTGATGGTATCAGCTATGATGTGGTGCTATGGTCTGATTTGTTGTGTTTTGCTGGCGTGTGTGTGTGTGTGTGTGTGTGATTGAGCGTACAATTAGATTAAAACCAGGTCGAATCCAGTGGATGTTATTTGGTATTTCATAGTATGGTATACTGGAACACCGACCACCACCGTTCTTCCGTGCTGATTGTAAATATTTGTGATTCTTTGGCTCAATTTTCCACTATTACCTTTCGTGTGCTGTCCATCCCTTCGATAAACATATTCCAATATACCATGCCATGTCTTCCCTTTTTGTGATTAAAATCCGGAATGATAGAGTAGCTGCAACTAGCAGACAGATTTGAAAGCAGAATTTTTGTCTAATTCATTCACAGAAAAGGAGCGCCGACTTATGTTTTTTTTGGGTCGAACAAAAAGATTTTGCGAGCTTTCCGAAAAACAGTATAAAGACCTTATTTTCCAGAATTTTGTGCGCCGCATGCAAATTTTCAAAAAAAAAAACAGGCCAAAAGAGCCGTTTTGGTCCCTTTTTGCAATATTTTGACTAAAAACCTGTTTTTTTTTCGCCGCGCGCTCTCAAAGTTCGTATATGTGGAAGCATTGGCGTCTTGATAAAAAATATTAAGTAGGGTCGGCTTAAAATGAATGTCGTATAATGATACCAAATGGGGGAAACCTTAGGGTTGCCCAATCCATGATACCAAAAGTACGTCCGCTAGAGCCCCCCCCCCCCCCCCACACACACACACACACACAAATCTGCTACTGAGTTGATTTTTTGAACGTGTTCAGGACGTGCAGAAGCACGGAGATAGTTCTAAAATGTGAAAGCATTTTTTAACTAACGGTCATTTTGGCCGTTTTGTATTTAAAGTTCGTCTTTTGTGTTCGGCTAATTAAGTGGAATGTATTAATCCAGAGCAGCCTTTGATGGTTATGATATGTGATGGTGTGTTGTCAAATTCATTCGGCACTTAGAATTGTATGTGATTTCTTCTTGTTAGCCTCTTTTTTCATCTTCCTCAGCTCCTATCATTTTGATTTCTCTCTTCTGTTGTAAGTAAGACGGACTGAAGGTGAAATAAGTGGAATAAGGAGTGATTGAGAAAAAGAAACAAATGCTTATGCTGCTGAATGAATGTAGAAGGCACTTGCTCGAATTAGCAAGCATGATTTCATCCATTTAATCGTCAATTACCTCCAATTATTCCACCGCCGCTCTTTCCCTTTCAATCCATTCTGACTCCCGCTCCCATTTTCATGCTCCAAACTGCCACTGTTGTTATGCAGTCAACCATCAAAACCAAAAGTATCATATATATGGTGCCATAGCAAAACACACCATTGTACAAATACATATTCGATATATATATCATACATATACTTATTGCATATCTTGCTAAGTAATTTCAGACGGGACCGACCTTTTAGCAAGACCGACCTTTTGCCAGAAAAGTTATAAAATGGACCTTTTTACCAGACTCGAATGAACAAATTAGATGTACTGAAGCCTGTAATGAAGACCTAACCCCATTTCAGACAAAGTCAGCCACACTCTTGCTCTTATTTGCTGTTCCGACCACATCGCGAGGTGGAAGGAACTATGCTAGGTTTTTTTTCCAATTTTGAAATTTTTCAAACAAAGCTCTTTTTTGTGTCGGTGTCGAGAAAAACGGGTCTGAATATTTTAGTAATTGTTTTTGTTGTTCAGAATGTTGTTGTTGTTGTTGTGCGTTTTACAATGTGCGTGTTGTTGTTGTAGTCGGGCGAAGGGGGAACTTGAGAAACTGGAGAAGGATGTGAAGGTGTTGGAGGAGCAGAGTCGCTCTATGGGCATAGTGGATGGGACAGTGTGTCAGATATGCTTCCGCATCAAGTTCGAACCGGCCTCCGCCTCCACCCCGGCCGGACACAGATGCCATTCGTGTCAACTCAAGTTCTGTGCCAGCTGCGGAATCAAGACACAGCTACACACCCACAAGGTATAGAATTAAAGTCAAAGTTTTAAGTTTTTTCTCTGTAGTTTTTTAATCATTAGTTCCCGAGATGAAAACTGGATGGCATTTATTTTGTTTATTTGATTGGTTACCAGTTTTCATAAAAAACTCTCCCTGCATTTTTTCTTTGAGCGAAAGGGATATTTACACTAGCCACATGCGAGCGTTAGTGTATTAGTACGAATCTTCTTTTTTTCTAAGCTAAATCGTCAATAAAAGTGTTCATTAAAATCGTTCATTTTTGCTATAATCACAATCTGAGGTAATGGAAATTTCATAGCATCTTTTCTCTGCTTGATTTGTTGCGAGTGTTTGTGATTTATTAAGCGTCCGTGGCTGACTGGTTAGTGCGTGAGACTCATAATCTCTAGGTCGCAGATTGAATCTTACATCTAGCCGAATTTTAATTTTTTTTCGAGGCTTATTTCTACTTTTTCTAATTGCACTTTATAGGGCAATTCTTTTTCTTCGCGCGCTCTAAAAAAATTTAAGGCCCAATTATTGATCCAGTGTTCGCCATTAAATTTAATTTTAACATTTTACAGTATATGCATCATGCATGTATCACCAGTGCCATGAACTCAGTTCGAAAGAAATAAAAGAAAACATTGTCTCAAACCGAAGTTGAAAAAGAATTTGGATTAGGAGGGAAAATGTTCAATGAATAAGTTCTCGAATTTTATTATGGAAGTTCCTATCGGCAGTTTCAAAAAGTTTGGCAGGATTTATTATATTAAAAAGAAAAATTTGGTGCCATTTGAAAAAATTAACCGCTAATGTCAGGGCTTCGATCTTTTGAAACAAGAGTGTTTTGACATAGTGTTTCAAAACAGGAGCGGATCTAGGGTTTTCTCCACGGGAGGGGGGGAGGGTTGCGAATTTTCAAAAAAATATTTCGACTTTTTCGACTTTTTTTTTAGATCAGATTGGTTTTCTGAGCTCTCACAAATCACTATAAAGATCTAAATTTCTGCGCCACAGGAACTTTTTTGAAAAAAAAAAGGCGTACCAGACACTTTTTGGATAATTTTGACGAAAAAAATTGCGTTTTTTTTGGCGCGCTCTCCCACCTCAAAACTAGTATCTTTTGGTGCCAAAGGCGCCATTAGAAAGTTTACAGGGTCAGTCAGCCGAAAACGGATGTTTTAAAATAGTACAAAGGGGTACCTTTTGGGTCGGCAGGTGGTCGAAATCCTGAGTTGTTTTTTTTTGTCGTCGACTTGTTTTGTTCTCGGCTCAACGGGTGTCTACCTTAGTATTGTTAGAAAAGTGGACGCTCTGTAAATAATAATGAATTTTAATTAAACTCTGCTAGGTGCGTTTCTCGGCCGTGGTTTTTAAGAGTAATAAACGTAGTAAGTACTCTTTTACAGTTCTTGATGATTTATAGTTTTTGTCTTAAAATTTGTTCAGGCTCAATTTTGAATTTTCGCGGCTTGACTTTTGGTTTTTTTTAAGTTCACTTCATTTCCTTGGTGTTGTTTTTGAAGAAACCCACACAATTTTTTTTTTTACTTCAATACACACCATTTTACTTCAATTAAAAACAGCAACTGCCATGAAAATCGATTTGGCTGGCCCTGCATCTAAGCTTATGGTACTTGTTTTGAGAGCAGTTTGGCGTGAAATTATGGTTCGTTAGTACAGGTCTCCGATATCAATTGACAAAGCTAAAGTGCCACTTCATGACCTCTATCCAGGTATCTTTAAAGCCATCAGATTCGTCCGTATAGCATCTTAGTTTCTGAAATACCCTTTTGGACTTCTCGCTGCGTTCACTGGTCCTAGATAACTTCGTGAGGAAAGTTTCCAAGGACCCGTTGAGAGGTTCAAACGCTTTGGCCATTGCCGCTGCATCACGTGAATGTCCCGCTTGATCGTTATTATCCGTTTCCCTTCTGTCCGAATCACTGGGCTGAGATCTTCCTTGATTTGAGTGTTCCAGTTTGTGGAATCACCTCTCCCAGTCGCATTCGCGTTTCGCAGAGGTCGCCTCGGCCTATTTTTCCCGGTGGCATTGCTGGATGAGTTGCCCCTTCCTCGCGTGGATCCATAGGTCCTTCCTCTGTTAGGATGAAAATAATGATTTTTTATACTTGTATTGAACTAGTTTTAAATGTTAAGAACGTTTTTTGTTCTTTTAAAATCAATTTAAAACTTTTTCGAGGCCACCTTTGCCAATCTTGTTTTTTCGCAATGTTTGTTTTCATTCACACTATGTTGACTTTTTTCTTGTTGTGTCTTTACTGAACTATAATTATTCGGCGAGAATCAAAATGAAGACAATTTTCAAGTAATATTCAAAATGAAGACAGTTTTCCGAAGTTCACACTCATTATTGTTTTTTTTCACGGTTTGGTATTTTTAACCGTTACTTCAAGTTCATTTGCTCAATGAAAGGCAAATTAAGCTTTCCAATAACGAAAGTTCTTAGGGAGCCTGCCAAAACATGATGACTTTGTTTTAAAATTGAGTCCTAATAGAAACTGCCGATTGTTTCCTTTAGCAAGGGTTTTGCTACCGGATACCAGAGTTTTTTCCGTAAACAACTTTGCTGGCAAGACTTCATCTTGCGTCCTAATGAAGTCAAAGTCCATCAGCCATCCAGCGCGTCTGATGTGGAGGTAACACCTGATTGAAACGGAAAATGTTAGTGGTTCGATTCCGCCTGGGACTTGTTGTTTTTCAGACTCGAAATTTTCAGATTTTGTGGAATATCATGTCTATTGCTAATTTTCGGCTTAGTTCCCGTAGCATGGATGCCTGGATGTTTCTGAATGCCCTTTCTAAAGCTCCATTGGTGGAGTCAATTAATTTGTTGGGAAGTACTTTTTTAATCGATTTGCTCGCTCCGTCCATTAATGTATCCAGAGTAATTACGTATGCGATGATTGAGCCAGCGATTGGCAAGTGTTATCAATCGGAACATAGACTGATTCTTGTAATTAACTTGTCCAACCAAATCACTAAATCGTTTTCTCAAATCTTTACCTTCGTCAACCAACATGCACTTTTTGACCATATTTGCAATATATTACCCGTTCTCTTCAATATTTGATTTTAAGAGTCGATGAACGTAGCTTAGACTCTTATATAGGTCCTAATGATTTTAATTTGTTCACGCTCTATTTTATTTTTCGCGGTTTGACTTTTGATTTTTCTCTTTGAAATTCATTTCCTTTGTTGAAAAAATTAAATTGCACTATGGAACAGCGAAAGTGTAAAAGTGACAAAAAACGCGATGGACTTCTAATTTTGCAATTGATTGTTTTGTCATGTTTTCCGGCGAAATAAAAACATACCTAATGATCTATTTTTTTCAACTTGGGTTAATTTTATTAACTAAGTGCCAATCGTAAATTGTTTCAGAAGGTGAAAGAGCTTTTAAGGTCATCCATTTTTTGAAATCAAAATTTCTTACTTTTTCGAGATTTTTTTTGGTTACTCGTTCATCGACCCTTTTCCAACTGTCTGTTGGCTATGTTTTATGTTGGGTTCAATTTTACCAACTGCTGTTCAATATAATTTTGCTTTTCTGGAATTTTTCGAACTTTTTTAGCCGTTTTCGCTTCAATTTCTGACTGTCTTTTTTCTCAGGCTATCTTTGTGTTGTATCACAAGTGGTACGAAGGTTTGCTTTGCCTCTGTGTTCAAATTCTGTATCAAAAAAAGCTTCCTTCATAAAATATGCATGGAATTGAGATAGCTTTCAGGTGATAAATATCTTAGAACTCAAATTGAAGTCAGTCATTGTTTTCAGTCACTGTGTGTCAGCTCATTGGCCCTTTCGTACTGTCTTTCCAGAATTTTTTTTTAAAATTAATCATGTCTTTCCTTCTCCAATTGTCTATGGGCTAAGTTTTGAGCTTCAGATAAGAAAATAAGTGACCATTGTTTTAAGGAGATAGAGAGAGAGAGAGAGAGAGAGAGAGAGAGAAAGAGAGAAAGAGAGAAAGAGAGAAAGAGAGAAAGAAAGAAAGAAAGAAAGAAAGAAAGAAAGAAAGAAAGAGAGAGAGAGAGAGAGAGAGAGAGTTAATGAGTTTTGGTTCTTATCCTGCCGAAATTGTCGTTGTTGTGATAGTTTTTGCTTTGCTTTCTAAAACAGGCTTTAACAGCGTTGGTTGTTTGCATTTTTTGACTTTTGGAAAAAACGAGTTTTTGTAATTTTTGGCGTAATCTATACTATATTTAAATGCGAGTGACAGCTATCTCCCATGTTTAAGCATAATAATTTTGTATGTTTAACGAAAGAATTTTTTCATGTTTAAGCTATATCATATATTGCAATGCTTAAAATGTTTCATTTAGTTTTCTGAAAGGTCAATAATTTTTCAATAATTTTTTTTCGATGCCAAATTAAGTCTGTCTGTCTGTATACCTGCTTTTTCATTTAATTTGATTAAATATGTCTACCTGTCTCCTAATGTTTCAACTTTCAATTTGGTTTCGACGATTGAGTTCAAAATAATACTACTGTCAAACGGTTGTCTACAATTCTTTCTCTTTATTTGTTTTTTCTGTCTTTTTTTTCAATCCTTCTTTTTCGATCCTTCTTTTTCGATCTTTTTTTATCTTTCTTTTTCTATCTTTTTTTTCGATCTTTCTTTTTCGGAACTTTTTCTCTTTTTTTTCTATTTTTTTTTCGATCTTTCGAAAGTTGGTTGCTGTCTGGGTACTCATAAGGGTTGCGAACCTTAGCTCCAAATATGACTGCTCAAATTCGAGATATGACGTTTTCGTGATTTTTTCAAAAATTTTTCAATAAACTTGATTTCTTTTGTTTTCAAAATTTGAAATTCCCAACCTTGTAGTTAGGTGCTTTTAGAGTATTCTCAAAGGATGCGAATCTTGCCTCCAAATCTGACTGCTGAAATTTTTGTAGTTTTCGAGATACGACGTTTTTTTCAAAAAAATTTTCAAAAAAATTTTCAACGAATTTTTTTCTTCTAAATTTGAAGTTCCCAATCCTGTAGTTGGAGGCTATCCGAGTACTCTCAGAGGTTGCGAACCTTGCATCCAATTATGACTGCTCACATCTTTGTAGTTTTCCAGATATGACGTGTTTTGTGATTTTTTTCAAAGTTTTTCATAAACTTTAATATATTTTTTTTCTAAGTTTGAAATGTCTTACCCTTTAGTTGGGTGCTCACAGGGTACTCTCATGAGTTGCGAATCTTGCCTCCAAATATGACTGCTCAAATCCTTGTAGTTTTTGAGATATGACGTTTTTTTTGAAATTTTCCAAAAAGTTTTCAGAAAACTTACGAATTTTTTTCCTTCAAAATTGTTACCCCTGTATTTGGGAGTTATCAGATTACTCTCAGGGGTTGCGAACCTCACCTCTAATTGTGAGTGCTCACATCTTTGTAGTTTTCGCGATATGATGTTTTTTGTGATTTTTTCAAAAAATTAATTAATTTTTGGTTTCAAAATTTGAAATCCCTTACCCTGTAGTTATTGCTATCAGGGTGCTCTCAGGAGTTGTGAATCTTGCCTTCAAATATGACTGCTCAAATCCTTTTAGTGTTCGAGATATGACGTTTTTGTGATTTTTTCAAAAATTCAAAAAAGAGTTTATTTTTCCAAATTTGATTTCCTTACCTTGTAGTTGGGTGCTGTCTGGGTGTGACTGCTCAAATCTTTGTAGTTTTCGAGATATGCCGTTTTTTTTGTGATTAATTCAAAAAAATTCAAAAAACTTGAATTATTTTTTTTTCTTAAAAATTTGAAATTCCTAACCATGTAATTGGCTGCTGTCGGAGTACACTGAAACCCTACAGATCTGGTTTCCACTGTATGTGGTTTTTCCTGAGTTTTCAAAAAAAAATCGAAGCACCTGTGGTGCGTTACACACTAGTTTTAGATGATTTCGAAGTTTCTGGTTTGTTTAAACAAGGAGTCAAGTTTTTAGTTTTCATTTTGTCTTCTGGCCGTACTCCGGGTGTATCTGGGCAGAAGAGAGATCTCCCTCTTCTAGTTAAATGCCCGTGTAGCTGCGTATCAAATATTTGTTAGTTGGGAGTTCGTGTTTTATTTTTGGGTTTTCTCATTAAGTCATTTGTTGCATTTTCCGAAAACTGTTGCTCAATTTTCTCCAGAGATGTTGAAAAATTTTTTAGGTCTCCTATATTTTTCTCCAGCAAAGATAACAGCCAAAATTTGATCGCAATCATGATGGCTCCGCCTAGCTCAGCCCCTCCCCCTTCATGGAGGAACGGAACTATGGTGTAGGAGATCTTTCAATCAAAGTTGACTACCTGAAAAGAAGTTTTTAAGGATTCAAGGGTGTATCTTAGCTAAGTTTGATTGGTGTGTCTGTATACCTGCTTTTTCATTTAATTTGATTAAATCTGTCTACCTGTCTCCTAATGTTTCAACTTTCAATTTGGTTTCGACGATTGAGTTCAAAATAATACTACTGTCAAACGGTTGTCTACAATTCTTTCTCTTTATTTGTTTTTTCTGTCTTTTTTTTCAATCCTTCTTTTTCGATCTCTTTTGATCTTTTTTCTAATTTTTTTTTTCAGTCTTTTTTTTCGATCCTTTTCTTTCGATCCTTCTTTTTCGATCTTTTTTTATCTTTCTTCTTCTATCTTTTTTTTCGATCTTTCGAAAGTTGGTTGCTGTCTGGGTACTCATAAGGGTTGCGAACCTTAGCTCCAAATATGACTGCTCAAATTCGAGATATGACGTTTCGTGATTTTTTCAAAAAATTTTCAATAAACTTGAATTCTTTTGTTTTCAAAATTTGAAATTCCCAACCTTGTAGTTAGGTGCTTTTAGAGTATTCTCAAAGGATGCGAATCTTGCGTCCAAATCTGACTGCTGAAATTTTTATAGTTTTCGAGATACGACGATTTTTTTGATTTTTTCAAAAAAATTTTCAAAAAAATTTTCAACGAATTTTTTTCTTCTAAATTTGAAGTTCCCAATCCTGTAGTTGGAGGCTATCAGAGTACTCTCAGAGGTTGCGAACCTTGCATCCAATTATGACTGCTCACATCTTTGTAGTTTTCCAGATATGACGTGTTTTGTGATTTTTTTCAAAGTTTTTCATAAACTTTAATATATTTTTTTTCTAAGTTTGAAATGTCTTACCCTTTAGTTGGGTGCTCACAGGGTACTCTCATGAGTTGCGAATCTTGCCTCCAAATATGACTGCTCAAATCCTTGTAGTTTTCGAGATATGACGTTTTTTTTGTAATTTTCCAAAAAGTTTTCAGAAAACTTAACGAATTTTTTTCCTTCAAAATTGTTAACCCTGTATTTGTGAGTGCTCACATCTTTGTAGTTTTCGCGATATGATGTTTTTTGTGATTTTTTCAAAAAATTAATTAATTTTTGGTTTCAAAATTTGAAATCCCTTACCCTGTAGTTATTGCTATCAGGGTGCTCTCAGGAGTTGTGAATCTTGCCTTCAAATATGACTGCTCAAATCCTTTTAGTGTTCGAGATATGACGTTTTTGTGATTTTTTCAAAAATTCAAAAAAGAGTTTATTTTTCCAAATTTGATTTCCTTACCTTGTAGTTGGGTGCTGTCTGGATGCTCTCAGGAGTTGCGAATCTTGCCTTCAAATTTGACTGCTCAAATCTTTGTAGTTTTCGAGATATGCCGTTTTTTTTGTGATTAATTCAAAAAAATTCAAAAAACTTGAATTATTTTTTTTTCTTAAAAATTTGAAATTCCTAACCATGTAATTGGCTGCTGTCGGAGTACACTGAAAGCCTACAGATCTGGTTTCCACTGTATGTGGTTTTTCCTGAGTTTTCAAAAAAAAAATCGAAGCACCTGTGGTGCGTTACACACTAGTTTTAGATGATTTCGGAGTTTCTGGTTTGTTTAAACAAGGAGTCAAGTTTTTAGTTTTCATTTTGTCCTCTGGCCGTACTCCGGGTGTATCTGGGCAGAAGAGAGATCTCCCTCTTCTAGTTAAATGCCCGTGTAGCTGCGTATCAAATATTTGTTAGTTGGGAATTCGTGTTTTATTTTTGGGTTTTCTCTTTAAGTCATTTGTTGCATTTTCCGAAAACTGTTGCTCAATTTTCTCCAGAGATGTTGAAAATTTTTTTAGGTCTCCTATATTTTTTCTCCAGCAAAGATAACAGCCAAAATTTGATCGCAATCATGATGGCTCCGCCTAGCTCAGCCCCTCCCCCTTCATGGAGGAACGGAACTATGGTGTAGGAGATCTTTCAATCAAAGTTGACTACCTGAAAAGAAGTTTTTAAGGATTCAAGGGTGTATCTTAGCTAAGTTTGATTGGTGTGTCTGTATACCTGCTTTTTCATTTAATTTGATTAAATCTGTCTACCTGTCTCCTAATGTTTCAACTTTCAATTTGGTTTCGACGATTGAGTTCAAAATAATACTACTGTCAAACGGTTGTCTACAATTCTTTCTCTTTATTTGTTTTTTCTGTCTTTTTTTTCAATCCTTCTTTTTCGATCTCTTTTGATCTTTTTTCTAATTTTTTTTCAGTCTTTTTTTTCGATCCTTTTCTTTCGATCCTTCTTTTTCGATCTTTTTTTATCTTTCTTTTTCTATCTTTTTTTTTCGATCTTTCGAAAGTTGGTTGCTGTCTGGGTACTCATAAGGGTTGCGAACCTTAGCTCCAAATATGACTGCTCAAACTCGAGATATGACGTTTCGTGATTTTTTCAAAAAATTTTCAATAAACTTGAATTCTTTTGTTTTCAAAATTTGAAATTCCCAACCTTGTAGTTAGGTGCTTTTAGAGTATTCTCAAAGGATGCGAATCTTGCGTCCAAATCTGACTGCTGAAATTTTTATAGTTTTCGAGATACGACGATTTTTTTGATTTTTTCAAAAAAATTTTCAAAAAAATTTTCAACGAATTTTTTTCTTCTAAATTTGAAGTTCCCAATCCTGTAGTTGGAGGCTATCAGAGTACTCTCAGAGGTTGCGAACCTTGCATCCAATTATGACTGCTCACATCTTTGTAGTTTTCCAGGTATGGCGTGTTTTGTGATTTTTTTCAAAGTTTTTCATAAACTTTAATATATATTTTTTTCTAAGTTTGAAATGTCTTACCCTTTAGTTGGGTGCTCACAGGGTACTCTCATGAGTTGCGAATCTTGCCTCCAAATATGACTGCTCAAATCCTTGTAGTTTTCGAGATATGACGTTTTTTTTTGTAATTTTCCAAAAAGTTTTCAGAAAACTTAAGGAATTTTTTTCCTTCAAAATTGTTAACCCTGTATTTGGGTGTTATCAGATTACTCTCAGGGGTTGCGAACCTCCCCTCTAATTATGAGTGCTCAAATCTTTGTAGTTTTCGCGATATGATGTTTTTTGTGATTTTTTCAAAAAATTAATTAATTTTTGGTTTCAAAATTTGAAATCCCTTACCCTGTAATTATTGCTATCAGGGTGCTCTCAGGAGTTGTGAATCTTGCCTTCAAATATGACTGCTCAAATCCTTTTAGTGTTCGAGATATGACGTTTTTGTGATTTTTTTAAAAAATTCAAAAAAGTTGAATTTATTTTTCCAAATTTGATTTCCTTACCTTGTAGTTGGGTGCTGTCTGGGTGCTCTCAGGAGTTGCGAATCTTGCGTAGTTTTCGAGATATGACGTTTTTTTGTGATTAATTCAAAAAAATCAAAAAACTTGAATTATTTTTTTTCTTAAAAATTTGAAATTCCTAACCATGTAATTGGCTGCTGTCAGAGTACACTAAAAGCCTACAGATCTGGTTTCCACTGTATGTGGTTTTTCCTGAGTTTTCAAAAAAAATCGAAGCACCTGTGGTGCGTTACATGCTAGTTTTAGATGATTTCGAAGTTTCTGGTTTGTTTAAACAAGGAGTCAAGTTTTTAGTTTTCATTTTGTCCTCTGGCCGTACTCCGGGTGTATCTGGGCAGAAGAGAGATCTCCCTCTTCTAGTTAAATGCCCGTGTAGCTGCGTATCAAATATTTGTTAGTTGGGAATTCGTGTTTTATTTTTGGGTTTTCTCTTTAAGTCATTTGTTGCATTTTCCGAAAACTGTTGCTCAATTTTCTCCAGAGATGTTGAAAATTTTTTTAGGTCTCCTATATTTTTTCTCCAGCAAAGATAACAGCCAAAATTTGATCGCAATCATGATGGCTCCGCCTAGCTCAGCCCCTCCCCCTTCATGGAGGAACGGAACTATGGTGTAGGAGATCTTTCAATCAAAGTTGACTACCTGAAAAGAAGTTTTTAAGGATTCAAGGGTGTATCTTAGCTAAGTTTGATTGGTGTGTCTTGTATACCTGCTTTTTCATTTAATTTGATTAAATCTGTCTACCTGTCTCCTAATGTTTCAACTTTCAATTTGGTTTCGACGATTGAGTTCAAAATAATACTACTGTCAAACGGTTGTCTACAATTCTTTCTCTTTATTTGTTTTTTCTGTCTTTTTTTTCAATCCTTCTTTTTCGATCTCTTTTGATCTTTTTTCTAATTTTTTTTCAGTCTTTTTTTTCGATCCTTTTCTTTCGATCCTTCTTTTTCGATCTTTTTTTATCTTTCTTTTTCTATCTTTTTTTTTCGATCTTTCGAAAGTTGGTTGCTGTCTGGGTACTCATAAGGGTTGCGAACCTTAGCTCCAAATATGACTGCTCAAACTCGAGATATGACGTTTCGTGATTTTTTCAAAAAATTTTCAATAAACTTGAATTCTTTTGTTTTCAAAATTTGAAATTCCCAACCTTGTAGTTAGGTGCTTTTAGAGTATTCTCAAAGGATGCGAATCTTGCGTCCAAATCTGACTGCTGAAATTTTTATAGTTTTCGAGATACGACGATTTTTTTGATTTTTTCAAAAAAATTTTCAAAAAAATTTTCAACGAATTTTTTTCTTCTAAATTTGAAGTTCCCAATCCTGTAGTTGGAGGCTATCAGAGTACTCTCAGAGGTTGCGAACCTTGCATCCAATTATGACTGCTCACATCTTTGTAGTTTTCCAGGTATGACGTGTTTTGTGATTTTTTTCAAAGTTTTTCATAAACTTTAATATATATTTTTTTCTAAGTTTGAAATGTCTTACCCTTTAGTTGGGTGCTCACAGGGTACTCTCATGAGTTGCGAATCTTGCCTCCAAATATGACTGCTCAAATCCTTGTAGTTTTCGAGATATGACGTTTTTTTTTGTAATTTTCCAAAAAGTTTTCAGAAAACTTAACGAATTTTTTTCCTTCAAAATTGTTAACCCTGTATTTGGGTGTTATCAGATTACTCTCAGGGGTTGCGAACCTCCCCTCTAATTATGAGTGCTCAAATCTTTGTAGTTTTCGCGATATGATGTTTTTTGTGATTTTTTCAAAAAATTAATTAATTTTTGGTTTCAAAATTTGAAATCCCTTACCCTGTAATTATTGCTATCAGGGTGCTCTCAGGAGTTGTGAATCTTGCCTTCAAATATGACTGCTCAAATCCTTTTAGTGTTCGAGATATGACGTTTTTGTGATTTTTTTAAAAAATTCAAAAAAGTTGAATTTATTTTTCCAAATTTGATTTCCTTACCTTGTAGTTGGGTGCTGTCTGGGTGCTCTCAGGAGTTGCGAATCTTGCGTAGTTTTCGAGATATGACGTTTTTTTGTGATTAATTCAAAAAAAATCAAAAAACATGAATTATTTTTTTTTCTTAAAAATTTGAAATTCCTAACCATGTAATTGGCTGCTGTCAGAGTACACTAAAAGCCTACAGATCTGGTTTCCACTGTATGTGGTTTTTCCTGAGTTTTCAAAAAAAATCGAAGCACCTGTGGTGCGTTACACGCTAGTTTTAGATGATTTCGAAGTTTCTGGTTTGTTTAAACAAGGAGTCAAGTTTTTAGTTTTCATTTTGTCCTCTGGCCGTACTCCGGGTGTATCTGGGCAGAAGAGAGATCTCCCTCTTCTAGTTAAATGCCCGTGTAGCTGCGTATCAAATATTTGTTAGTTGGGAATTCGTGTTTTATTTTTGGGTTTTCTCTTTAAGTCATTTGTTGCATTTTCCGAAAACTGTTGCTCAATTTTCTCCAGAGATGTTGAAAATTTTTTTGGGTCTCCTATATTTTTTCTCCAGCAAAGATAACAGCCAAAATTTGATCGCGATCATGATGGCTCCGCCTAGCTCAGCCCCCCCCCCCCCTTCATGGAGGAACGGAACTATGGTGTAGGAGATCTTTCAATCAAAGTTGACTACCTGAAAAGAAGTTTTTAAGGATTCAAGTGTGTATCTTAGCTAAGTTTGATTGGTCGTAATTGGTATTATAAAATTTTTGTATAATTCGTATTTTTTCTATTGTCGAAAAAAACTGGTCTGAATTTTTTCGTTTTAGGCTCTTTTTCTACAGTATAGTGAGTGGATAACGCCCCATGAAACCACTCCCAATGAATATAGTTTTCAAATCCTTTTTGATTGCTGAGGTAACAATGACATAGATTAATTTTGCTCTCTAATTTGCTTATTGACAACTGTGATCGGAACTTTCTGAGGTACCTGCACATTAACCAATTAAAATTGTTATTTTTAAAGAATTAAAATTTGAATAGTTTTTTCCGTAATTGAAGTCTAATAAATTTGTTGCTCGGTCTCCATAAGCACGACGTAGATCGCTTCTAACCTGATTCCAAGCCACTCGCACTGACAAAAATGGTTTCGGATTGATTTAAATTGATTTTAAATCGATTTTAAATCAATTTAAATTGATCATCAATGTACATTTTAACGAACTCAAATGGATTTTAAATCATTGAATCGATCTTTCTTGAAAATTTGGATCGGTTTAAGTGTGTAAAAAATGATTTAAATCGATTTGGATGGATTTTCAGACTCACTAAAATCGATTTTTCTTACTAGAACTGCGAAACTATTTGAGCTCGAAAATATGCATTGAAATCATCATTGAAACAGATTATGGACAAAACCTATGTAATAAAACACGAAAAGAGTCAAAATATATCAAACTTTGATCTCAATTAAATCATAAGATGAATATGCAATTTAATCATAAAAAATCTTGAATGTAAAAACTTATGAAACGAATCAAGAAAAAGGTCAATATATAGAAAAGGGTCAATCAAGAAAAGAGTCAATATATAAAATCATAGAATGTTATTGATATTTTGAAAACTATTTGGTCTTTTTATTATGCTACTATACGCTACTAACAGGCTATTGGATGTAAAAAGAAAAATAATGGGCAATGAATAAATGCAACGTAAGTTCGAATGAACAGAAAAATTGATTTTAATCCGTTCTAATCCCCTTAAAAATAAAAACAAATTAAGACTGAAAAAAAAAATTTTAATGTAATTTAAAAATGGTTTAGATCGATTTATTTAGCTAGAATTTAGGACCGATTTAAATCGATTTTAAAATTTGTCCAAACCAATTTTTATCTTTTCTATTTAACCTTCGTACTTTTTTCTTACTTAAATCGATCTAAATTTGATCTGCATACTTTTTTCGTAATACAATTGATCCTAATCCAATTTTGTCAGTGCGGGTAGTTATTGAGTAAGTAAATCACGGAAAAGATGAAAGCAATGTGCAAAAAATTAGGAATTAGCGTATTAGAAGTGTTTGCAATTTTCAAAACAAATTTCTAAAGCAAAACTTTCAGATAAAAGCTTGACTGTTTTTTTCTCAGTTTTTGTTAAAGACTACATTCTCGATCGGTTCGAATTTCTCATAAATAAAACATTTTCTCTCCACTCTTTCGTTAAGTGTCTGAACATTGTTGTTTTAAACATCTTGACTTTTAGTCTATCTATTGTTTATTTAAATGCGGGCTTCACTATCTCGCCCTGTTTAAGCTTTCTCAACGAATTATTTTTGCATGTTTAACTAAAGATTTTTTTCACGTTTAAACTTTATCGTAGATTGCAATGGTTAAGATTTTTTTCGATCTTCCGGTTTGAATTCAGTGTTCATTTCACCGAGTTTAAAATAAGCAGCCCAATAGTAGGATGCTGTCAGGGTGTCCAGAGGTTGCGAATTTGGCCTCCAATTTTGGAATGCACAAATGTTTGGGTGTAAAAGATATATTTTTTATGTGTTAAATTTTCAGAAAACTCAAATTACAAAAAAAATTTCAACCTTTGAAATTCTCAACGCTGTATTTGGGTACAGTCAGAGTTCTTTCAAAGACTGCGAATCTTGCCTCCAAATAGGACCGCTCAAATCTTTGTAGTTTTCGAGGTATGACGTGTTTTATGATTTCTCTTTAATTTTTCAGAAAACTTAGATTTTGAAAAATTCAAAAGAATGAAAATTCCCAACCTTGTAGTTGGGTAATGTGAGGCTACTTTCAGGAGTTGCAAGTGGCAAATCTTGCGTTCGAATGCGACTGCTCAAATGCGTTTAGTTTGTGAGATTTGATTTTTGTTGTCTTTTTTAAATTGTTCAAAGAGCTTAGATATAAAAAACTTCACAAATTTCGCAGTTCTCATTTCTAGAATAAGGCTCTGTCAGGGTATTCCCAGGAGTTGCCAGTTTTGCCTCGAAGTTTGACTGCTCAGATCCTTGTTGTTTTTGAGATATGACGCTTTTTGTGATTTTTTCAAAAAGTTGCACAAAACTAATTATTTTTTTTTCTTAAAAATATGAAATTCCTAAGCCTGTAGTTGGGGGCTGTCAGTATACTCACAGGGGTTGCGAGTCTTACCTCCAAATTTGACTGCTCAAATATTTTATCCTTAGACCCTCAGGTCTTGTATTTTTAGGTCTTGAGTTCAAAGGCCGGCCGGGCCTTGTTTTTTCGATCGTATAAAATGACTTTTTGGAAAAACTTGATTTGTCGGTATATCATTTGTTTTTTTTTGTTTTTGACAGTTCGTGTTTCTAATAATATTTTTTTCTGAAGTAGACAACTTTTTAGTGTAATTGAAAAGCATTCTGCAATTTGTAAATTGGCCTGCTCTGATTTGGATTGATTTGTTTTTTTTTGCTTCCTCTAAATTGTTTTGGACTTTTATACTACGCCTTATTACCCTTGCAATAAGTAAAGGTTTTGCAATTTAGTACGTGACTGTTTTCCCGTAAATAAATTTGTCCACATGACTGTTTTCATCTGGACTCATTTCCTGGAAGCAATATGAGACGCAATATGAGACCACTAAACCAGTATTTTGAGGGTGAGGGGGACTTCATAACTTTTTACTAGTCTTAAATCTCTTAATTATTTTTAGGCTTAAAAGCATTTTGGCTTTTTATATCGGCAGAGTGGCCTCATATATCGTTGTTCGACGAGCTATGTTTGTGTCTGTGTTTTTTGAGGGCGAGGGGGATTTAATAAACTTTTATTAGTCTTATTTTTGTCTTTCAATTTTTTGGTCTTAGTTGTTCTTTTTTTTCCGGCTCAATTGGTTTTGGCCCATTTTATATCGGCTTAGTGGCCTCTTATTGTTTCATTTGACGCGTGTTTAAAGTTTGTATGTTTAGTTGTTTGAGGCTGAGAGGGACTTGATAAGCTTTTATAAGTTTAATTGACTTTTTTGATTTCTGCTAAAATATATTTGCTTTTTTACCGCTTGATAAATTTTCTGTCTCTGCTAATTTTTCATTTTATTGTCTTGGCACGTTTTTGTTTCAAAATGAGCCGTGTTCAATTTGATGGATCTAGTTTTTCGATTTTTTCTTGATATTTTTTAGATTTCCAGCGGAACAAAAACTTTACCTATTGAACCAGTTTTCTCAAGTTGGTTTAATGTTATCAAAAAAAGCGCCAATCAGAAATTGTTCTAGAACTTCACAGCTTAAAGGTCATCATTTTTTTTCTTTGAAATTCAAAACTTGAGTGTTTTTTGTTTACTTGCGTTCATTACTCTCTTCTAGCTGTCAGTTGTTTTTGTTTTCTTATTGCAATTCATGGAGCTGCTTTTTGTAGTGTTCTCGATAGTGTTTAGCGAAGCGCAGCTTCGCCTCTGTGTTTAACGCTGGTAAGCGTGTTTCTCGACCGTGTTTTTAAGAGTCGTTGAACGTATTTCAGACCCTTATATAGGTCGTGATGATTTTTTCTTGTTTAGGAAAAGTATCAGATTTACTTCTTCGAATGTTCAGGCTCAGATTTACTCTTTCCCGGTTTGAATTTTGATTTCTTTTTATGTTTAGTTTATTTCCTCTGTTGAAAGGAAGGCAAATTCCTCTTTCGAACAGCAAAAATGTTGAAGGTCACAAAAAACCTTGATCGAATTCATGTTTCGAAAAAGAAATTTAATTTTCAGTTTTCTCAGCGAAACCAAGAACTTGCTTATTGATCCAGTTTTCTCAAATTGGGTTGTTTTTATTTAATCAAAAAGAGTCCCTCGTAAATTTTTTCAAAATTCAAAGAAACTTAGACTGATCAATTTTTGTTCGACAATCGAAAATTGAGATTTTTTTAAAAAGTAAGTCAGTATTTTCTCTGTTTACTTGCGCTTATTGGCCTTTTCTTACTTGCTATGTTTTTACCCCTGCAACATAATTGTGTTGGGAAACTTCTCATCGCTTCGCTGTCAAACTTTTGACATTTACTATTAGTATGTATTGCCCCATTTACTAATAGTAAGTAATAGAATTTCTACGAGCCACTCGCGCATGAAATTTTGGCGTTTTTTGGGTAAAATATGGATTTTTTTAAGGACTGCTAACTCCCGTTTTTTGAGCTGTGCCCATGCTTAGCAAAATGTTCCTGCCGCGCATGCCAATTAAAGCGCATGCTGGTGGAAGATAAAACCGGTTTAAGCTAATTTTAGAAAGCCTTTATCATGAATCATTGTTAAATCTGTTATATATTTAAATGCGGGCTTCACTATCTCGGCATGCTTAAGCTTTTTTCAACGTATTGTTTTTGCATGTTTAACGACGAAAGAATTTTTTCACGTTTAAGCTAAATCGTAAATTGGAATGGTTAAGAATTTTTTTTTCGATTTTTCAGTTTGAAATCAGTGGTGACTTCACCGAGTTTAAAATAAGCAGCCCAATAGTGGATGCTCTCAGGGTTCCCCAAGGGGTTGCGAATTTGGCCTCCAATTATGAGTACCCCAATCCTTTTAGTGTACGAGATTGGACGAGTTCTGTGATTTTTTCAGCGTTTTTTCAGAAAACCTAAATAAATTTTTTTCTTCATAATTTGAAATTCCCAACCCTGTAGTTGGGGGCTATAGAGTACTCTCAGACCTTGTGGTTTTCGAGATATGTCGTTTTTTTTGTGATTTTTCTCGAAGTTTTTCAGAAACCCTAAAAAAAATTTTTTCGAAAATTTGAATTTCTCAGCCCTGTAGTTGCGGAATATATAGTACTCTCAAGGATTGCGCATCTTTCCTCCAATTATGACTGCTCAAACCTTTGTAGTTTTCGAGATATGTCGTTTTAGTGTATTATTAGAAAATTTTCAGAAAACATAAGCTTGAAAAGTTTCACTAAATATGAATTTCTCAACAATGTCGTTGTGTATGGCTACGGTGAGGGTACTCTTGGGGGTTGCAAATCGTGCGTCTCAATGCGACTGCTCAAATGCTTTTAGTTTCCGACATGTGACTTTTTTATTATTATTTTCAAAGAGCGTACCTACAAATAACTTCACAAAATTTGAAACTCCTAGCTTGATGAAGAGACAACCGTGTTGTCAATGTTCACTCAGGCGTCGCAAATCTTGCCTCTAAAATGCATGCTCAAGTCTTATTAGTTTCCGAGATATGACGTCTTGTATGATTTTTTTTTCAAAATTTTTCGGGAAACTAGGTTTGAAAAAATTCACGAAATTTGAAGTTCCCAGCCCTATAGTAGGGTACTGTCAGTGATTGCAAATCTGGCCTTCAAATTCTCCAGAGGTTCTTTAAGTTTTCGAGAGATGACGTTTTTATGATTTTTCAAAATTAGAATAAAAAAATTTGAAATTATCAGCCCTGTAATTTGGTGCTGTCAGCAGACTACACCAGAAGGCTGCAGGTCTTGTTTTCAGTAAGTGCGGTTTTTTATAAGTTGTCAAAATTTCGAAGCACCGGAGATGCGTTACACGCTAGTTGTTTTTAAATGGGATGTCAACTACTAAAGCATTGTTTGAACCCATTGATTCAGCTTAGAATATTTAGGTCAAAAAAATTCGCTGCTTACTAGTTGTGCGAATAAAAGGGGAAATTTAGCGAAAATTAAGTAGACCAAAGTGGAGATTTCAAACGGCCATAACCGTATTGAATTATGTTTTTGAATTAGTTGGCCATGTTACCAAAATTCAACATCATTCAAGAAAATTTTGATTTTTCTATAATTTTTTTTTCAAATAGTTTCGATCGTTAGTTTCGATAATTTTGAGCAGAGTGAATAAAATAGTAAGAGAAGCGACATTGGATAAAACTTTTCTGGCAACTATGGTGGTATGCAAGAATTGTATTTAGGTCGTGTAGTTTTGTTATATTTCAGAAAAGTCCTTTAAGTTTGGATTTGATTTTTCGCGGTTTGGATTTTATGCTTCAATGTCAAATTGAAAGAAAAATCAAACTCTTCTATCGAACAGCGAAAATGTAAAAGTGATGAAAAACGCGATCAATTTCTGATTTCGAAATTGAATTTTTTTATGAGATTTCCCGGCGAAATAAAATATTTTCTTTTTGATCCAGTTTTCTCAAATTGTGTCATTTTTATGAAGGCTTTTGAAGAGTCGAACGTATTTCAGACTCTAGTACAGGTCGCGATGATTTTTTTAAAGTTTTTTTTTCAGTAAATGTTAAAATTAGTTCAGGCTCATGTTTACTTTTTCGTGGTTTGACTTTTGACTTCATTTTAATTTCGCCTTGTTTCCTTTGTTAAAAGGAAGGTAAACTCTTCTATCGAATTGCAATAGTGTTAAGGTCGTGATCGACTCCTAGTTTCGAAAGTTTAATTTTCAGATTTCCAAGCAAAATAATTTCACCTTTTGATCCAGTTTTCTCAAATTGGTTTAATTTGATCAAAGTGTCAATCATAATTTGTTCTAGAAATTCAAAGAGCTTTAAGGTCAATTTTTTCGATTTTTTTGAAATTATTTGCATTGCTTATCTCTTTTCCAACTGTCTGTTGGCTATGTTTTTGGTCAAATGTTTTTTTTTGCTGCAATGTCTTGTATCAACCTTTTATTGGACTTGTATGAGACAAATTTGCTTTGTTTTGATGCAGAATTGCGGAATCTACTACACTTTTTTCCCGTCTTTTTCCGAAAATCGATGCCTGAATTAAAAATAGACATCCTAATCCAGATTTATGAGTGGCGCAAGAGTGTTTGGTGTCACCATGCTTAGCCATTGCACTGCATTCACTAGCTTATCAAGTGTACAACAAAGGAGACTGTATTGGTTGGCTGGTCTCGCATCATTAAGCATGAATCCATTTTTGTCCCAATAAATTAATAATTCAATCTTGTTTCCATTCTAAGTAAGCATCCTGCATCGTTTAACCACACTCGAATTTCCCGCTTTTTGTTCAAAATTATCGCCGATTTTTAATTGCTCTGTTAAAGCTCCCTGGCCGTGCAATGCGTTATCTTACCAGGTTTATCATGCTATGAATATGTTATTGTTGATTCCAATGTCAAAGGTTGCTGTTATTGTCCGAGTACTCGCCCCTGCGTTTTATTCGAAAGACAATTCATTGGACGTCATCTAGGCCTACTTGATGTGAGAGTTTATTCTTGACTTGATTCAGAACAAGACTGTCCGTATCACGGGCAACAAATAGTTTAATTAGGACCCTTTTATTCCGTCGAATAGTTTCGTTTATGAACTTCAACCGAAATTTTTTCTCGATTTTCAATTATTTTTGGTATCGGAAATTATCAAATTGGGTACTAGACTTTTTTTACCTGTAAACAACTTGTCTAATAGAAGAATTTATTCTAATTGGCCTATAGAGATTCAAGTTCAAGCAACTGATTTGGCACAGAGGTTGGTGGTTTGAAATGCTTGTTACGCCAAAGGTTGGTGATTTGAGGACCTCTACATTTTGCAAACTGAAAATTTTCTACATACATACATACATACATACATACATACATATATGCATACATAGTTTTTGTTTTTGGGTGATTTTTTGGTGCCATATCCCGCACATAGCGTAAAATTAGCCTGTTACCTGCAGGTAATTGGTTTTGAAGATTTGTCGTGGAAATGTCTAGAAAGATTTTTCTTATCGATAATTTTCAAAGGTTTTTTTGCCTTTCCTTTCACAAAAAAGCATTCAATCACAAAAAAGCAATGAATGGAGAATTTTGATCAACCAATAGAAATGATGTTTTTTCTGAGCCCGAAATTAGAAAAAAAAACTAACTTTTTCCTTATGTTAATTTTTATCAAAAATACCAGTCACAAATTGTTTTTTAAATTCAAAAAGCTCTAATGGCATCTCTTGTTTTCTTCGAAATTCGAAAGTTGATATATATTTTTTATAAAACAGGTGAGTTTTTTTCTGTTTCTTTGCGTTCATTGGCATTTTTCTAACTGGCTATTTTTACACCTGGAATATAATTGTAGTGGGTAACGTTTCCGCGCTTCGCTGTCAAACGTTGGCCTCATTTACTATTAGTAAGTGATAGAATTTCTCTTTGCCACGTGCGCAGGAAGTTTTGATGTTTTTTTGGGAAAAATATCGATCTATTTAAGGACTAATAACTCCCGTTTTTTGAGCTCGGGCCATGTTTAGCAAAATGTTCCTTTGGCGCATGCCAATTATTCTGGTGGAAGATAAAACCGGCTTAAGCTCATTTTAAAAGGCTCACATCAAAAATTGAAGAATCAATGTTAAATGGTTTTTAAGGGGGATGCCAAATACTAAAGCATTGTTTTTAGCCATTGATTCAGCTTAGAATATTTTGTTGTCAAAATAACTCACTGCTTACGAGTTCTGCAAATAAAAGGGGAAATAAAGCTATTATTAACAAGACCAAAATGTAGATTTCAAGCGGCCAAAACCGTTTTGAGTTATATTTTTGAATAAGAAATGAGACCATCATTGACATCAAAAAATTAATCGGCCAAGAACTGATATAATTTATCTGGAGAACAAGCAGCATCTTGTACAAAGGTCTTTGATTTCTTCAAAATTTGAAAGAATAGTATGTCTTATTTTAAAATTTTGTTTGAAAATTCCATACTCAACCTTTCAGGCGCATCAATACGCAGACATCATGGAATCGAATTTGAAAAGTTAAAAGGCCTAATTAGTTTTGGAAAACTTGGAGGTGATACCAAAAAGTTGCTCAAAATTTAGAGACAACTTAATTGCTAATGAGAATCTTTCGCATGGATCGGAGCGGTAATTTTTCCAATTGTTGGCTCATTTTGATCATGAGCGCAAAATTATTCAAATACAGATCATATAGCCTTTTTCGACGCCGGATCAAGTTACTTTTTCAATCATTTTGTCTGTCGTTTTTCAGCGGTATAAAGCGTAATTCAAGTCCAACAGCTTCCAAAATAACTACTTTGAACTCGTAAATTTAAATTCCTAATATTGTTTTTGAGGATGCTTCCGGAGCAAGAACTTCCTCTAAAGATGCTTCTTCTAAAGCTTGTCATGATATACTGGCTATTTTGCGCCTTCGTAAAATATTTTGCGCCTCTATGCGTTCGTAAATTTCATATTCCAGGTCCCCGTAGGTCGCAGATGGAATCCGAGACCTAACCGAATTTTTACCAATTCTTTGCTTTTTTCTACTTTTTCTTTTCTTGCATTTTATAGAGCTGTTTTTGTCTCGTGATTTTTGTCGTGTTCTCCTTAGTGTTTGCGAAGCGCGGATTTGTCTCTGTTCATATGTGATTTTTGGTTTGATGTGAGTTTTTTACCCGGCTGCAACCACTAAAAGATGGAAATTAAATTACTTGCTACTTCATGCTTGAAATAAAACAAGTTATCAATTGGCAAAACATAATTGTGTTTCATATTCAAATTAAGTGCTTTTATGCAAAGCCGGGGTGGATTTAGGTTGTTGGCATGGTGTGTGGGCTAATTTTTAAGACTTGTATCAATTTGTTTCAGCCGTAGCCATTTTTTAAGAGTAATGAACGTAGTCAGTGCTTTTTGTTTAATTGCGTTCATTACTCTTTTCCAATCTTCGATTGGCTTTGTTTTAAAAAAGTTGTTTAAGATAAACATTTTTGCAAACAACGCTTTGTGTTTGAAGGTTAAATCGCTTCTTAGATGCCTGATAATATTGCGCTTGCTATTAGCAATTATTATACAATAAAGCATGTTCGAAAGCAGTTTAAGACGAGGCTCCATGGCATAATTATTAGGCAAGAGACTCGTGGTACACAGATTTGCGGTCTAATCCCGTATTAATAGATTTTTGAAGTTGATTCTTTACTTTTATTTTTTGTTCACAGAGCTCCTTTTTGCCATATTGAGCTTGTTTTTGCGACGTGCACATTCATGTTTGCGTCAATTTTTGTTTTAATTCATTTTTGATAAAAAAAGGGTTTTATAAAAATGTATTGGATCGGGTTTTTTTAATTTTATATCTTTTTTGAGGCGCTGCGGAAAATTTTTTTCATCTTTTTCAAAATATTTAATTCTTCTCAAAAACTACTCTGCCGATTTTCCAAAAAGTTAGAAGTGTCCGCCCACTCCCCTGTGTGCCTGCATAATTTTAGGCTTTATTTACCTTAATCCACTTTTTATAACTTACGAAAAAGTGTGCGGAGGGAATTTTTTACCCATATTTTTGAAAAACTACCCTCCCGAATCTGAGATATTGATTTCAATGGTTAGAAGGAGTTGTGAGAAGCTCCCTTGCATAAAATGTTGCGCCCAGTTTTTTTATACGACGCTCGGAAAAGTCATTATTTTGTTATCGTGTCCGTTTTTTTTGATATTTTCTGAGGTCTCGAAAACAACTCAAATAGGGTTTAATCAAGGCAACAGGTTTGAGAAACCTCCGTGCATAAGATTCCACGTCTTTAAAAAAAAAACCTTTTTCTTGGAAATTTCCGAAATCACAAAAATTTTCTTTCACTTTTAATAGAGCATTAACTAAGGCTTTGGGATAAACCCGATTCCTAATTTTAATAGCAATGAACGTAGTGAATACTCTCATATAGGTCTTGCTGATTCTTTTTTGTTTTTTTTTTCAGGAAAAAGTCTTAAAATTTTGATGCACTTAGGCATAATGTGCACTTTTGAGTCGAATTGAAATTTATCTGCTGAAAGTGACGTAAGTATCCTTCTCCAAATACGAACGTGGAAATGGCGCAAAAAAACGTGAACGATTTTTAGTTTCCAAAGTGGAATTGATTTTTAGATTTCCAGCGGAATAAAAACTTTGCCTTTTGATCCAGTTTTCTCAAGTTGGGTTCATGTTATCAAAAAAGCGCCGACCATAAATTGTTCTGGAAAATCATCTATTTTTTTCTTCAAATTCGAAAGTTAAGTTTTTTATTTCAAGAAAGTCCGTTTTTTTATGTTTACTTGCGTGCATTACTCTTTTCCAATCTTCGATTGGCTATGTTTTGAAATTATCTACTTCATCATGCATCAGTACAACAAATTCAAAAAGTATCAAACATGTACCTCCAGCTTTAGCTGGGCCTCTTTTTTCATTGATCTATGTCTAGCTGAAAATTCCTGTTTGATAAAAACAGGTATTATGAAAATGCATGGGACTTTTTTTTTTCAATTTTCCTTTTTTTTCAATTTTTTTTCTTCAAAAATTTAGTTTTTCTCAAACTGCTCTACCGATTTTTCCCACTTTCTACAGCCTTTGAAAAAGTGTGTTGGGGGAATTTTAGACCCATATTCTTGGAACTTTTATTTTCTCAAAAACTACCATACGAAGTCTGAGATTTTGGGCTTAATGGATAGAACAGGTTGTAAGACGCTCATCTGCGCAACCGACTACGCCCAATTTTTTTCACCTTAACTTATTACTCTAGGAAAAACAGATTTTTTGACCGTTTTTGAATCTTTTCGACTTTTCTCGAAATTTACCCTAACAAATCTTCATGAGCGGCTCAACACAAATTTTTTTACTAAAAAAATTACAAATTCGGATTAACAAATTATGCGATTTTTTTGCCTTTTTGCAATTTGTTGACTTGTCTCGAAAATGCCATCCCAATACTGAGATTTTGGGCTCAATGAAAAAGGCTTGAGCGAAGCTCCCTTTTGTAAGCTCTCACGTCCAAATTTTTTTAACAAAAAAGTATTGGCCTTCAGAAAAGTCAATGTTTCGATTTCTTGTTGTTTTTTGAAACTTTTTAACTCCTCTCGAAAAGTCAATCTGATATCTAGGGTTTAATGGAGGCAACAGGCTGTGGTAAGCCTCCGTGCATAAGATGCTACGTCCTTAAATTTTTTCAAAAAAATTATGTCTCTGGGAAAATTTCAAAATCACAAAAATTTAACTCAAGTTCTAATAGAGCAATAATTAGTTTTGGGTGAAGCCCAATTTTTTTAATCCCGCATCAGTACAACAAATTCAAAAATTATCTCCAGCTTTAGCTGGGCCTCTAATTCTTTGGAAGAGTTAATGAAATCCGCTCAAAAAGTGCATTCATTGCTGCCTGCCGAAAGGTTTTAGGGTCGAACGGTCTTGTGGACTGTTTAAGTATTTGCTTCAGACGCAGCAGATAGTGGTTTCAATCCCCGATGTCTTATGTTGGCAGTGCAAGCTTTTCGGCCGATTTTCTTGTTTCGTTGAGTTTTTGGGACGTAGTTTTTGCTTGTTTGAAAAATGCAGCGTTGAGCCAAAAAATAGACCTTTTGTTGCTCGCTTTGGCATATTTATTGGCACGGAACGCTGGATTAGTAAATTTTTAGAGTTATTTGATCGAACGTCACAAGACAGGTAAAAGTGGATGTCCTGAAATAGTTTCAAAAGACAACCTTTGGTATGTGAGGTTGTCAATTTTCTAAGAGTGTAAATGTACTATTTTCAGAAAGAATTTGAATTTTATCGCATGTTTCGACGGATTTTCAGCAAAAAAGTCTTGATCGTTTTTATTGGGCGTCTATCGTCAATAATTTTCAAGCATAAAAATTCTGACATTGTAAATATCTCGAGAATTTGAAACAGTCACAAACTTAGTAGCTTTTTCGGTTGTCTCGATTTGGTTAACGCTTTACCTCTTGTCTCTTTCTTATCCTCCAGAGCAGTGGCGGGAGCAGGATTTCTTTTTTTGGGGGGGGGGGCTGGTTTCATTTTTTGCAGACAAGGTTTAATTAAAAATTGAGTTTTGAAAGAAAAGGGTGCATTAAAATGTACATGAAATGACAAATCAGCTATTTTTGAACTTCACATAATTGTAGGGTCTCTGCGGTCATAATCAGGAGGAATGAACTCCTGTTAATTCCAATGTGGGGCTGTTTCCTTCCGCTGTCTGCAGCTATCAGTCTGAACAGATCAGACTTATTTTTATCCAAAAATAGTGTTGTATCGACCTTCTGATTTAATTAAGTTCCCTTCCAGTTGTGGCGAACCAATCCTAAAGTCGGATGGTTTTCCCTTGAAAGATTTCAAATAATTTATCTGCTCAAAAAGTGTTGTTCGATTTTTGAAAATTCTTTGAAAAAAATTGATCTTTAAAGTAAAATTTAAAACAAAATGAAATTAATTTTCTTGTTTTTCCCCTTGTTTTTATTTAGGCAACATGATTTTCGGCTTCTAGTTGGCATATATAATTCAGTTCAGTTGGGTTTTGAAGTGCATCTAGATCAGGCAGCGAATTTGGTCTGTGTTTTAATTGCTCATTTCGCACGAAAGAGTGAACAAATGACAGGACAAAGACTATCTGCAACTTCAATGTCTTTTCTCTTTTTAATTTGGGCGTGAAAAAACTCTCCTCTCTTGAATTCTTCCCTGAGCTTTGAATGAAAATATAGGCTGGGTTTTTTTTTCATCTCTCTTTTACAGTTGTAAACTTGTTTGTTTACCAGCGGATTGTTGTGTGTATGTTGTGTGGGTAGAGCTATTTATTTTTTCAGTAAACTGAGCTGACCAAATTGTGTACCGGTGAAAACCACGGCAGGTTTTTGTATGCAAATAGATTGAAATTGAACCAAGTTGCGAATCGCAAGCATCGGTTGAATTTAAATCAGTTTTTCATTCAGTTTTTCAAGTAACTGCCTTGGTGAATTTTTTGGTGATGTGGTTTTTGGTGTTTCGGTACAGCTCGGCGATCAAGTTAGAGACGTCGAAAATGTTTGCGGAAATTTTTTTTCCAATTCTCCGTGAAAAAAACGTAGATTAATTTCTGGTTGCGTTTTGCGTGACTTGTTTTTTTTCTGATCCCTTTCGCTGTAGGGGTGGGGGGAGGTTCCGTCTGCAATGTAGGCAGCGTAAAGAGACTACATGCAATTCAAGTATGATATCATGATATCAAACTTTTTTTAACCGGGAATCGGTTTTTAGAGAAAAGCATCCATTTTTTACGGCGTTTGAGTAACCAGTTTCGAAATAATTTGGCAAAAATGTTCTCTTTGATGGCTGCCCTAAATTTTATGTTGGTTTCTGACCATAGCCTGTGGGATATTTTTGCGTCTCGCCTTTTAATTTTTTTTACTTATTGATTATACGCCGTACCGCCCCCAGCTTATATAAAAACACTAACACCAAGCGGCTTAAGGGCTCCCAAACTGTTATTCTTGTATTTTTGGGGTATGTTTTTAGTCTCCTTAATTTGAGGGCTCTAATGAAAAGATATTCATCCAAATTTGAAAACATTTTAAATAACAGATGACTCTTTGCCTCTTCGTATTATTATTATTTTTATTTCATCATGAGTGACCTTAAGTTGCAATGAAGACGGAGACAGGGAGGCGCGAGGATTGAAAAGCTTATTTGATAATTTTAAACCCGATTTAGATTGAGAATTTCGATGTTTGTTGCGCTAGTTGATACTAAACGTACCTACACATTGGTACCCAAATGGTAATCCTCAAGCTTTAGTCTTGTTGTCCTTTTATCAATTCCAGTTTTTTATTCGATCTGTTTTGTTAGGGCAAGGAAGCATACCATTGTTATACCTTGAGGCGAAATCTTTATGTTAATCCTTTACCTTCTTTTTTATTCCGAATCTTCCCCTAAACCCAACCTGCCAAGGTCCAATTCTCTACTAAGCGAAGCGTAGTTATTGTGGCGTGACGATGCATTAGTATTAAACTGCAAATTGCACGACACTAATTAAATGATTGAGTCTGTCTTGGTCACATACATCACCGTCTTAAGACAAAGTTACTATAAGCTCTTCTTTTGATGCGGGATCACCCGTCCCTTTTTCCTGTAACCTTGTTATTGTTCCGACTTTTTGCTGTCGTAGCTCTACTGTCTATTGTCTTCGATTTTGACGGATGGAAAAGACGTTTATTCTGGAAATCGATAATCTCTAAAACTTCAACTGAGCAAATACTGATTTGGTGTTTAGTAAATTTGATGGATGATTTAAACGACTACATGTGAGCAGTCTTCATCCGATTATTTTTTGTCAATTTGAAATTGAAAATTGAGTGACGCTTAATAATATTATCAGACTAATTCATTGCCATTATTCGTTATTTGGTGTCTTTTTATAGCTTGGAGAGTGTTTTTGCGTCTTTTTTTTCCAATTTTTTTTCCTATTGAGCTCGTAGCATTAAGAAGGAAACAAAACTATAATAGCAGCAATACAATGCCTTTGTAAAGCAGAATGTAACGTCAATTTAGATACGTTTCGCATTCGCCTTTGGTGCAAACAGCTTAATTATCGGTCGTGATTAAAATGGCAACGGAAAAGAAGAAAACCCGATATTTTAATGAAACCTTCGTTATTTTGTTTTGCCCCTCTTTACGTCTCTTGTTTATACATTTATTTTTTCACAACTAGCCAACATTTGCTAAACGCCTCTTTGTATTCGCGCTATTCAAGGAAGTTGCCCAATTTGAAATCTTAATTATGAAAAAAAATGTCAAAAGGAGTGTCGAAATAGGAACACAAACCGGAAATTTATCAACATGCGGCTCATTAAATCTCGTTTAATAACTTCTTAACCTTTTTCAACATCATTGATTATTTACTTCTACTACTAACCAAAACTATTTAATACTGAAAACTACCTTTAGCTCCATTTGCTTAATACTTTGTCTATTATTTAAACAGGAACTTAGTTGGACGTTATTGAAAATGGTTCTTATTGCCATGTAAATTGAATCGATTGTGGTTTTAGCTTGCGTGGCAGTGCAAATTATGTCGCAAAAGAGCGGACATTTTGGCAAAGAGTGGTAAATGGGCAACACCCCTGCCGGCTCCGAAAGAGTCTCTCCAAGGCCAGAGTCAGAATCCAGATCAACAGCAACAGTCTCAGTCGTTGGAGTCTAGCAGCAACCAAACTGGAAAAACATCACAAAACCAAAATTTACAACAATCAAACTTAGTTTCGAAAACCAGCATCCAGCAATCTCAAAATCACCAATCAACGCCTACTAGGACAAATAATTTACCTCCAGGACAAGTGAATTTTCAGAACCAACAGGTTAATCCGAATCATACTCCGAGTCAGAAATCACCACATGCGAACCAGGCAAACGGAAAAATAGATGCTGGAATTGGCCAGACATTCTCGCAATCATTTCCAACAAAAAGTCAGGAATCGAGCCCAACTTTAAACAAGCAACAGACATCTCAGAACCAACAAAGTAACCAGCCTCAAACGTCGGCACAACAGCAAAATCAGTCTCCCTTCTCACAGCTAGCCAAATTTTTACCCAATGTCATCCAACCGTTAGCTCAAGCCGCAACTGGAGGTCATTCCCATTCGAACATTGCTGCTGCACAGAATAAGCAGCATCCAAATCAGCTAAACATAGACACCAAAAGAAACCAGAAAGGTCTATTGGGTAATGGACATTTAGCAAACATGCCGGCATCTTCCGATCCGCCTCCACCTCCTCCTCCTAGGAGTCCACAGGTGTACGATAGAGTTCTCCCAGCAAGACGTTCGTTATCTGGTCGAGGAGTTCCAGTTAAGTCAAGGGCCGGTGGTGGTAATTTAGCTCCCCCTAGACGAAGTGCGCCGGCGCCACCCACGGGTAACATGACAGGTTCCGGACCCCCAAGAAGAGTCCAGCCCTCCAATCAGACTCATCAAGGACATTACCCAGACGACCCGCATGGGGTTGTAGGTGCTAATTATGGATCGACTCGGAACGACGATTTACCGGATAGCGGCTACCGTTCAGAGTCGAACCGAACGACGAGTAGCCGAGACTCGGCCGAGAAACGAAGGCGTGCCGAGTACATGTCGCACGTCAACGACCGCGAACGGAGAGAAAATCAAATGATGCGCAAAATGGACTCGATAAATTCCGAATATTCGACGAGTTACGCGGACCAAGAAAATATGTACAGAGGTCAATATCATCAACAGGGTTCTATGGGGCCGTACGGGGACCACCCGGATATTAGACACACGATGTATCCCAATGAACCGAGGTCAAATGTTGGACCAAAGGGTAGAATAAAAACGAGCAAGAAAAGAGATCATCCGAGGTACTATACTTCGGGATCCGGCAGGTCTTTCAGCAGCAGTGAGGAGGATATACGATCCACTCCGGACTTGACAAGTTGGGACGGATTTGAGTCGGAGAGCCTAGTCAGTGATCGAGGTTTGTTGTCTGTCTTCCGTTTTTTGTTATAATTTTGAACTAGGGATGTGTGGTGGATTGAAAACGAATCGAATTGCATTGGTACAATCCCTCGTTGAATTGACTTTTAAATTTCATGAATCGCGCATTCCTATTTTGATCTTGCAGTATTGGTTATTGAAGCCAACCATTTTAACATGAAAAAAGATTTGTATCTTACACTAATCAACAGACCCAAAAATAACAGGCGTTCAGACCATCTAAGTTATTGAAATTAAGTTTTGATAGACGTTATTAACCAACTAAAGATCTAACTACAGTTTTCTTGTTCATCATCAGGACTTGACCTTTGGGACGATTACGGTACTGGTGGATATTCCTCAGCTAATAACAAATCATGGGTAACAATTAAATCGACCAATTTACGAAAAAGTTCATGCATCAGCCAGTTTGTGTAATTCGCGTGCTTGTATTGTAGATGTTTCAATCCGTTTTAGTTTGCAATTTAGTTTCAAATACTTTGTAGAAATATGATGTCTCAAAAAGAAAATGGCATCAAGTTTTCTAGCGATGAAAACATCTTCATTTTTAGAGGCTCAGTTTGTGCTTTGAATGATCTCTTTCGTATTAGCGTTGTTTAGTGAGCGATGCATTAGCGTATGATTTGCAGGGGATTATCGCTGTGTCTTACCCAGGTGTGTCTTACCAAGTATTTTTAACCAGGGGCAGGTAAAGGGTGGCTGACCTCTACGTTCATAGAATACACGGATCCATCATGAGGTTTTGTTAACATTATCAGATCAATGGATCCTAAGCATAAAGTTCTTACTTCAGACAAAAAGAGACAGATTCCAGTGGGTATTGCTAAGCAGATACAGTATGAAACCCACGAAGACTTATTGTTAATGAATACCACACGAATTTCTATCATCCAGCTGAATAACGAATTATGCATGCTGAATTGAAAAACTGCATGTTGTGTATCACTTCCATAAAACTTCCTCCGTATTCAATTTACTTGAACTTGAAATGTTTATGCAGAAAAAATGCAATTAATTGCACTGAATTCTGTTCGAACTATTTCTTTTGGGCATGATTGTGTAACAATTTTCCACAACCTTTCTGTTCTTTTGTTTGTGTTAGTTCGACACGAAAAAGTCGGCGGCGAAGACCCATTAGTTCAAGTTCGAAAATTTCATTTATGAGTTTTGATTTTTCCTGAAAGATGCATGTGGCATGGAAATTGTTCGATTAAAATGTCAATTAAGGAAATTTAATCATAGTTGTGTTTCAGAAAGGAAGTGCGGTTGACTGGACACAGGAGCCAGATGGTTCCAACATCGGTAGGATTTTGCTACACAAAGGAGCCGGTCGAGAACTGGGTCTGAAGGTAAGGAGCGTATCTGTTTTTAAGAGACGATGACCTTAGTTCACATTCTCATATAGGTCGCGATGATTTTTTTAGTTTTCAGGAAAAGTCTTGTAATTTGTTCAGGCTCAATTTTACTTTTTCGCGTATTGACTTTTGATTTCTTTTTAAATTTACTTCATTTCTTTTGTTAAAAGGAAGGCAAACGCCACTATCGATGTGCGAAAGTGTAAACGTCACAAAAAACGTGAACGACTTCTAGTTTCGAAGTTGTGATTTAATTATTAGATTTCCCTGCGAAAAAAAACTTACGTATTGATTCAGTTCTCTCAAATTGGGTTAATTGTATCAAAAAAGTTACAATCATAAATTGTTCTAGAAATTTCAAGAGCCTTGAGGCCATACGTTGTTTTTCTTGGAAATTCGAAAATTAAGAATTTTTCAAAAAACAAATTGTTTTTCTGTTTAACTGCGTTCATTGACTCTTCTAACTGTCTGTTGGCTATGTTTACTTATTCCGCTCAACTTCTTTGTGCTGAAACTAAGAAATCTGGTTGGAATAAGTAAAAAGAGTGCCGAAATATAAAACTTCGTACAAGTGTGTTCTCCTGCAACAGGTGAGAGGCGGTCAGCCCCTGGACGAGGTGTTATGTAACTCCCAAGTGTCTCCGGGTGACATGCTGGGGTCAGAGGTGGTCAATGTGCAGGCCTATAGGGGAGTGTTGAGTGCATTTGTGGTCAATGTGAGACGCGGCAGTCCCGCCGACACTGTTGCGGGAATCGTGCCAGGTATGAACGAGAGTTTCATTTTCAAGCTGCACGGAATTTGTTCTCGCTCTGCAATTTGGCAGTTGCTGCTTACCCAGTTAGCACCCCATCGCACCTCCCCCCTTTTAAAAAAGCTGTTAAAAATTGTCTAAAATCTGTTTATACTGAAGTTTGCTTGCAAAAAAAGGTATTCAAACGTGTTCACTTGTTCGCACTGACATGTTTTATAGCAGCAAAAATATTTTGAATATAATTTTTTTAATTATTATTAATTACAGCGAAACTAAAGGCGTGAACTGGAAAAGAGCGATGCAGTTTCACAAGCTAATAGTATCAGCCGATGCCCGTTTTTGAAATTGTCTAATTTTTTGTTAACAATTAGGATGAAAAAAGAAGTGGACGACAGAAAGGTTTTGGTATTGACTTTCTGAAAAGTCAAATCACGCAAATAGTCATTTGACTAGTAGGCCCCAGCCACGTAAAAATATTTTTATAGCCCCACCACAGAATGTTTTTTATAATGGCGAGGGATGTAATAGTTATTTGCGGGCGGAGTATAATAGGAAACAACCGACTAGTATGAATAGGCTTTCAAATTATTCTTTTTTGTTGCGTTAAGCTTAGCGCACTTGCATTTATCCTGCCTTTTTTCTCTCAGAAGTTTTCTTTTTCGAAGAAGAGTAAATCAGTAATTGGCCTGTACTATGTTGATAAATCGTTCTGAATGAAGATCGCTCTGAAAATAATGCTCTGTTGGGATTTCGTCTAGGACGTTAGACGTGGTGAGATCCATTCCAAATTTGGTTGGCTAGCTTCATTTTCTTTGATTAATGAAAGCCGACTAATTGAATATCCTATGATAAGAACCTTCTAAGAACAGCGAAACTGATAGTAATATTTTCAAAAAGACGGCAGGAATTCAAATTCAGTAATCAAATTATTGAGTATTTTACAAGACTACCGGCTTATTACACTTGCGATAAGCAAGGGTATTGCAATCGGCTTTGGTTATTTTTCCCTTAAATAACTCTCTTTACGGCTCTCTTAACTCTCTTTTAGAAGCTCCAATTTTAATAAAGATGCGCTGAGCATCTAAATGTATTTCCTAAATTTATTTTCGTTACTGGGAGCTGTATGTCTTAATTGATTTTCTGTTGGCTTTCTGGATTTTGTCCATTTTTTTGTCGGCTTACTTGCCAGGTGTTTTGTTTCAGTGACCTTTTTGAAGTTTTTTTTATTCTTTTACAATTATCCTTCGAGCAGCTTAAATATAATTTATAGTTTTCGGTTTTTTGTACACAATGTAACTTCTATTAGTTAAACGGGTTATTTGTTTACACTTGCGAAGCAAAGTGTATTAGTACGAACTTTCTTTTTTCCAAGCTAAGTCGCAAATATTGGCGCCACTTCTGGGGCACCGTTACAGCTTATTGATATCATGTGCTTTGACTTTCGAACAGTAATAAGTTTGCACAGCTGACGCATTTTTAATTCAGCAATTAAACGTAAAAAAAATTCTTTGTTTCAAACAGCAATACGATGATAAAAAGCTCGATTTCAGAAATTTTCCAACTAAATGTATCTAGCATTTTTTTCGAAATGCATAATTTATACAATTTGGCTTAATACTTTCCAATTTTTTATATTCAAAATTGTGTCTTTTTGTGGTTGAGTGGTTAGTGCGTGAGTCTCAAATTGGCTAGGTCGCAGGTTTGAATTTGAGACGTAGCCGAGTTTTTTTAAATTCGAGGCTTATTTCGACTTTTTCTTATGTCACTTGATAGAGTTGCTTTTTGGTCGTGTTCTCGCAAGTGTTTGCGAAGCACAGCTTCGCCTCTGTGTATAAGCTAGAAATGTTTCGGCTTGTTGTTTCTGATTTTTTTGTCTGAAAGTTTGTGTAATTCGGTTTCAGCCATTGAGTGTCCAAATTGGGTTTGAACATTATTTTTATTGTAAATCGAATCAAGATGATTGCTCATATTGGTATGAATATCTACGCAATTTTTCTCATAATTTTCTATCCATCCAGCTTTCCGAAGTTGGCTTAGTTTTAAATAAAAATTCACGAATTGAGCTCTGGCGTAAAAATAATTCTCCGAATTTCGAAGGTTAAAAATGTGTTCTAAAAACCATTGTTGGTTTCCTTGTTCATTAACATTTTTCCAACTCTGTTGGCTATATATTTTTTCATGACTTCAATTGTCTTTTGCTGAGACAAAAGCATCGAGGAGTTTTTTAATGGAAACAAAAATGAAAACATAATTTTGAATATGCTTGTTTGTCTTCTTTACTTTTGGATTTGGAGTCAATAATTGTGGTCGGAACATTCTGAACTGTGTATATGTTTCATTGCATTGTTCTGTTTTGTTCAGGCGATGAGATCCTGGAGTGGAACAAGATTATTTTCCGGAACCTCACCCACAACCAAGTCACTCAAGTGATAGTGCAGTCCAAGCAGGATCCTGAGATCGACCTCCTCATTTGTCGCAGGTATCCAAAACAGACTCACACATTAATTTGAAGCAATAGAGGGAATTTCGGCTCTTTAACCGTTCCTCCAACTGCCATCACCGCTACCCGAGATTTTAGATATATTTGTATTGTATATCTCTATCATCACACGGCGTACTACAAAAGTTATTGCCCTCGGAATAGTCAAATTTCTGAATTTTTGAATCTTTTTGACTTCTCTCGAAAACTAACCTGCCAAATCTGAAATTGTGTGTTCAATAGAGATAACGGGTAGTGGGAAGTTCCATTGCATTAGCGGTCACTGACAATTTTTTACTCAAAGTTATCGCTCTCGGAAAAGTCAATTTTTTTGACCTTTTTTTTTTTGATGTTCTAGTAAACTATCTTCTTAAATCTGAGATTTTGGTTTCAATCAATTGAAAGACCCGGTTGCAATGATTTTTCCTGCAGAAGCGGTGACTCCTTGTTTTTTGTAAGAGAAATCTGTGACCTTGGGAAAGTTCAATTATCGCAAAATTTTCTTTTAGTAGAGAAACAAAGCTTTTGGGCAAAGTCCAACTTTTTTAAAATCGCATATTTCGTCTGGCATCAGTATGAAAATTTTATGCAATATCAAACACGTACCTCCAGCTTTAGCTGGGCCCCTAGTTGTTTTTTGTCGAGGCATATGAAAAGTTTGGGTCACTTGGTTTTGAACATTTTGAATTTTTTCGACTTGTTTTTTATATTAGTGTTGTATCGCAAGTGGTGCGAAGTTCCGCTTCGCCTCTGTGTATGAAAATTGACTTGAGTTAATCACCCAATTACAAACAAATTTTATCCTCAGATACAATTCGTTAAATCAAGGATTATATAGTTAAAATGATGTTTAGAGGCACTTTTAGGTAGTAAAACAGATAGGTTCTAATGTAGTTTCTGAAATTATAAGAAAATAGGAGAGAATTACTTTGGCTTGTGTGAATTATTCGACCAAAAGCAGCATAGTGAACTAGAATTAATGCTTGATTGCTTTGAGTGTTTGTTGTGTGAATTTAGACCGAATATGCAGCTGAAGTTGAACACAATAGCGGGTAGAATGGGAGGAGCGAATGGAGACGGCCAATCAGATCAGAGATCGACCCTGTTGCCTTACCCTCCCAGGCCTACCACCCGCCGAGGACAGCAGCACGACTCAGGGGGAGGGGGAGGGGGAGTGGTAGAAGGGAGAGTGGGAATGGGGGAGAATAACAGTAGCAGCAGCAGTGCCTTATCATACAGTTTGCCTGCATCTGCGTTCCGCACAACCATGGCCTACAATTCGAACATGAACTCCTCTTCTGTGTTGGGTTCAGCAGCCAATCAGAATGCCCAGCTGCATCCACTTATCACGTCAGAGTGCGTGAGCGGACAGATACAGGTATGCTTAAATAATCAACTACACAAAGCTCTAATGACTCTTATAAATTAAATGATTTGCGGAAGCGTTAGAAGAAACTCAAAAAAGCGTTATTACACCCAAAACTAGTTATTTGACCTTTGACTGTGAAAAAGTTATCTGAAATTTGTTCGTGGTTTGGACGTGTGTTGGTAAACTAGCAGAACTGAAAATTAATGAGCCAACCGAAAGTGAGCAGAGTACAGTGCTGATTTAAATTATCCGGACAAATTGAACAAATGCATTTTTCAAACTCATTTTTATCTAATATGGTTAAGATTAGACAAAAATGAAGGCAACAAATTTTGCTTAAAATTTCACCAAATTAAGTTTGCGTAAAACGTTTAAAGTTTGTTTTTAGCGAAAGATTTTGATTTTTATATAGTAAAAAGGACCTTTTTCGTTATCAATCAAAAATAAATTCTCTTGCACAGATGTTTTACCCTTCTACAACTTAGTTGAGCTGTGGAAGAGGCTTCTTTTGATGTAGTTTTATAAAATCAATTAACCAAGAAGTTTCAACGTAATTTTTCATAAAATAAAAAAGGCATAATGGACCATTTTTGGGATATTTTTTTGTTTCCAAATTTCGCAATCAAATGGCATCATAAAAGTACTAAGAAATTCTTAGTACTTTTGTTTATTTCTCTTTTTTTCTAATCTTACCCCTATTTGACAAAAACGGGTTTGGAATTTCAAATTTTATTCGGTTTTTCCGGATATTTTAAATCAGCATTTTATGCAAACCATCCAAAGTGACAAGTGGTATGTGATTATGTTTGTTTTTCCTAATTTGTATAAGCGTTCAATAATTTTATTGAAATTTGGGTTGTTTACTCGCCTAGTTGGCTGTGGGGTTAATATATTGTATAACGCTGATTTTTTAAAGTGTCAATAAGCGTAGAGAAGGTACTAACAAAGGTCGCGATGATGTTTTTGTTAAAGGTTGTGACGAAGTTCAGTAAAAGTCTTTAAATTGGATTATTTCAATATGATAATGTAATGCGAATCAAGTGTTTAATTTATTTGAAATTTTTGTGGAGTGTGATGTCTGCGTTATTTCAAAAACAACTGGGGACCAATCTTTTAGCAGACATATTAAGTGAAAAATGAGTAATTTAGCAGGCCAACGTAATAAATACTGATGCATAGACGTAAAACAGCTTCGAGAGCATCCTTATTTTCGACGGAAGCTGTAAGGGAGCAATTAAAAACCGACCAAGCACTTATCAGCTCAATTGTTTTCAGTTTACATTAGCTAATTAACAAATTAACCATGTTACAACACTTGAAAGGTGTGATTTTTTAGAATTTTGAATTTCGAAGAGTCATCTATTTTGTTCTTTGAAATTCAAAATTTTTCAAAAAACAATGCAGTTTTTTAAAGTCGATGAACGTAGTTCAGACTCTCATATAAGTTATGATGATTTTTTTCTTCAGAAAGAAGTATTTGAATTTGTTACGCTCACATTTAATTTTTTCGCCGATGACTTTTGATTTCCTTTCAAGTTCAGTTCTTCTTGTTTTTTAAAAGGAATGCAATCTCCACTCTCGAACAGCGAATATCTAAAGTTGCGAAAAACTTGATAGACTTTTAGTTTCGAAAAAGGAATTTAATTATCAGATTTCCCAGCGAAATAAAAGATTTGCCTATTGGTCCGGTTTTCTCAAATTGGGCCAATTTTTATCAAATAGTATCAATCATATTTGTTCTGGAGGTTCAAAGAGCTTTAATGGCATCTATTTTTTTCAAAAAAATGCTGTTCTGAAAAATATTTTGCATTTTGTATAATAATTTTCTTCTTTCCTGTTCTTTTGTCCTTTCATGTTTGGTGTATTTGGAGACCAAGAGCCTTCTTGCATATTTTTCCAGACTCTTTGCCTGTAAGGTATTAGATTACTTGTTTGGTCCTTCAAAAATGCCCTAGTTCCTGATATAAAATATACATGAACCGCTAAATAAGTGCTATAATCTAAATGCGTTCTTAGATCAATATATTAGGCCTTGTTAGTTACGTGCTTAAAACTCGGGTTAAACCTACTAGGTGTAGGTTCGAATCCTGTTTTGCACCGATTTCTTATCAAAGTTGAAAAAAATGGACTAGTCGTATCAAGTAGTTTTGTCAAGGGACTAAACACTTAGCATAGTGGTAAGGCGTTCACTTTGAGATCGTCATGCCATGGCAATGATAGTGTATGAGGACCAGCTCTCACTTGATCACTACCTTCAGGTCTACCACATTTTGACCAATTTCGGCTGCAATAGTGGTACCACTTGAAAGTTCTAGACGCAAGAAAACGGCTTTGAGTCGCAAAAGAGCGCTTGCTCAATAAAATAACAGTCTGGAATGTGGAAAGAAAATAAAATAGGACTATCCTTAGACACGCCTATTATGGCCTACTGATAGCTACATTGCGATTCGCAGAAAAAAAAATTTATTAGGACTGCATATTGTGCTTACTCTAATTTGTTGGTTATAGGCTCAGTTTTGCTTTCTCCCTATCTTCTCATATAGTTCTTAGAGTAATGAACGTAGTGAAGACTTATATAGGTCCTGCTGATTTTTTTTTTTCAGGAAAAAGTCTTGAAATATTGATGCACTTAGATAAAATTCACTTTTTGAGTTCAATTGAAATTCATCTGCTGAAAGTGACGTAAATAGCACTCTCCAAATACGAACGTGCAATTGGCGCAAAAATTTTTGAGAGATTTCTAGTTTCGAAAGTGGAATTTTTTCTTAAGATTTCCCTGCGGAATAAAAACTTTACCTATTAATCCAGTTTTCTCTAGTTGGGGTTCATGGTATCAAAAAAGCGCCAATCATTAATTGTTTTAGAAATTCAAAGAGCTTAAAGGACATCTATTTTATTCTTTGATTTTTTTCTTAGATATATTTTTATAGGAAATTCAGTGTTTTTTTTTATGTTTGCTTGCGTTCCTTACTCTTTTCCAATCTTCGATTTACTATGTTCTAGTTCAGGAATTACTCTTCTATATATATTTTTTTACTGTTCGTGCTGCATTCTCCACAAATTCAGGGTCTCGGCTTGCGTCTTAAAAAACAGTCTCTAGTAGCTAATAATGGTTGTTCGCTTTTTTGTGCCATTTTTCATTTATTGCCCAGTTTACTTGTTTCCTTAGTCTATAGTTTTATCATTTGTTTCGTTACTTCAGTTCATTTCCTTTGTTTAAAGGAAGGCAAACTTCACTATCGAACAAAATAAAAAGGTCACGAAAAACGTGATCGACGTTCTAGGTTCGAAAGAGGAATTTAATTATCGAGTTTCCCACCGAAATAAAAATTTTACCTATTAACCCAGTTTTCTAACTATGGGTTAATTTTATCAAAAAATTGACAATCATTAATTGTTCTAGAGATTCCAAGAGCTTTAAGGCCATACATTTTTATTCTTCGAAATTCGAAAACTAAGATTCTAATAACAAGTCAGTAATTTTTCAGTTTACTTGCGTTCCTTGACTCTTTTCAATTTGTCTGTTGGCTATGTTTTGTACTGTAATAGCGCATCGGTTATAATGTTGCAAGATCTGCTTTTGATCCAGTAGATTGTTCAAGATCGTTCATGCGTGACTGTTGCTTCACTTTCTTTCTTTGCCTCCTGGTGTTTTAAATCAGTTAAATAATTCGGAGGCCCTCCTTTTTTTCTTTTGTGACGGATAATTTGAGGTTTTTATGACGTTTGTTTTATCTTTTTTCCGTATGCGCATTTTTTCCGAGTCGAGTATGCTTTTTCATTCTATTCTTTTTTTGATGCCTAGAAAGAAGATTTAAAATCATCTGCAGTTAAATTGGCAGCTCCGTTTGGCGCAGTTAAGTGTATGCATGAAGTCCTAAATCTGGTTGCAATTGATGGACTAGTGTCTAAGTCCGAAGTCTGTAGATGAAAGTGTAGTTTGGTTGTATATTTTTCTTTTGCAGTCTGTTTTGAATCAACAAAGCAAAGTAAACCAGACTTGCTTGAAGTCTGAGAGAAATGGTTCGGAAAAACATGTGGAATATTGCTGATAACTTGTGAATAATTGAAATGATGCGCGTCCCGTAAATTTCCAAAGAAAATTGTATCGCAATACAAATTGAGTTCAAAAGCTTCTTTTTTTGCAATCGAAAAAGCATGCTTCGGTTCTAATAATGCAACTGATAGTCTGATGAAAATTAAATTTTATTGGAAGTTTTTATTAAGGGTATCTTTTGCTATCAAATCTGTAAAAAGGCACAGAACTTCCGGCTAGTTTTGCCAGATGTCGAATGTTTGGCGTTAACGTTGCAGTAGGTGGTTTTTTCAAGTCCGACATATGGGCAGGCCTTCAACGAAAATGCTGTTGACTATTGATGAAGTTTTCTCTAATTTACTTAGTTTTATGAAAAAAATAACATTGTCACACAATATTCCTGAATTTCAAGGAGCCGTAAATTGTTTGGTTTTCCTCCAAATTTGAAACTTAAAATTGGTTTTAAAAAGTCAATATTTTTTCGGCTGCTTAATTTAATTTACACCGGCGGTTTGTGAGCTATGTTCCAAATTAAAAACATGTATATATTGTAAGTTAGAATTTTCACTCATTTAATTACGTGTAGGTACGTTAATCTTATTAGTTTTGCGTGAGTCGAAATTTGTTTTTTTTTTTTATAATTTTGGCGGCTTGACATCCGATTTTTTGAAGCTCTTGTTTTAATTCCCTGTCTCGCTATGTTTTATAAGTACTACATACTCTCCTCATTTATATGAGTGTAATCAGGGGCGGATATAGAATTTTCTTGAAGGGAGGGGGCGAATTTTCTCAAAAAAATCGAAAATTTTGTCGACTTTTTTTAGGTTGACTAAAATGATTTTCTGAGCTCTCCTAAAACACTTTAAAGACACCATTTTGACCAAACTTTCTGCGGCGCAGTCAAAACTTTGAAGAAACAAGTCAAGAAAAAGGCGGTTTTAGGCACTTTTTGGAAAATTTTGTCCAGAACATTGCGTTTTTTCGGCGTTCCACTCCCTCAAAATTAGTAAATATTGGTGCTGAAGGCGCCTTTAGAAAAATTTTAGGGTTAATCAGCCAAAAATGGATATCTCAAAATAGTACAAAGGCGCCAGTGGCCTTGTCGTAATGAGTTTGCAATGAGATCTACTGTATTGATGGCGATATTTTTTAAAAGTTTTTTTGTAATATCTTTAATTTTTAAACCGGCTTTATGAAGGCTTTTGAAAAGTCGATGAACGTATTTCAGACTCTTTTATAGGTCGCAATGATTTGTTTTTCGTTTTTTTTTTTCAGTAAAGATCTTAAAATTAGTTCAGGCTCATATTACTTTTTCGCGGTGTGACTATTGGCTTCAGTTTAAATTCACCTCATTTCCTTTGTTAAAAGGAAGTAAACTCCTCTGTCGAATAGCAAAAGTGTAAAGGTCGTGATCGACTGCCAGTTTCAAAAAAGGAATTTAATTTTGAGGTTTCCAGCGGAATAAAAACTTTACCTGTTGATCCAAATTTCTCAAGTTGGGTTAATGTTATCAAAAAAGCGCCAATCATTAATTGTTTTAGAAATTCGAAGAGTTTAAGGGGCATCTATTTTTTTTCTTCGAAAATTGAGGTTTTTTCATTAAGTCAGTTGTTTTTTGTTAACTTGGGTTCATTGACTCTTTAACAACGGTATGTTGGCTCTGTGTGTTTACACACGGAATGCGCGTTTTCCAAACCAAATCGAGTTTTCTGTTTTCAGTGCTGGTATTCAATTCTTGATGCAGTCTATTTTCGATTTTGAGATTTCAAAAAGCATCAGTTGTGTCTGCTGTTTTAAAGCTCATTCATTACTGCCCGGTAGCTAATTTCAAGCGTTACGTGAAAGAAGAATCATCCTAGCAGCTTTATATTGTTGTTTATTAGTTGGTGCATAGAAGAATCCTATGTTGGTGCATAGAAGAAGAAAGAGCACTTCAATTACTATAGAAAAGTCTATGCATCAATACAAAAAAGTGTAATTAAGATAAGTTCAAATTTCAGACTAGTTGCCTAAATATTTTTCAGTAAATGAAATTAAGAAATGTCAAAATGCGATTAGTTTACTGCGGGAATATAATCAACAAATTACACTTTAACAATATAAATAAAATTACACATTTAAGTAAGTTCATAACAATTTCACCTCGAAGACATCGGTAAAATTAATTGGTGATATATACAAATCTTCTTATGAAAACGGAACTCTATGCGTACATTGATTAGATGTTGAGTTACTTAAAGTTATGATTTACAGTTTCGCTGTTATTGTTGCTGGTGTGTTTCCGAATGGCAGCTCTACCTCTGTTTAATTTTTACCATTGCTTCTACGATAGTTTCAGAGTGATCGGAATTTTTTGTCCTACTTGCCAGGCAACTGGATTTTTAAATTCTGAGAAGGGCTCTTTCCGTCACGCAATCTGCAATTTTTTATGAAAGGTTTTTCTGTTTGTCGTTACACTATAAAAACGATACCTATGTGAAGTGGGAAAGAACCGATTGCCGTTTCAACCTTTTTGGTTGTCATATTTGAAACGTTCTAGGAGCTTTGAAGCAAGCATTGACATAGCGTTTTTGTGCTATTTTTGGTTTCGACCAAATGGGGAGGAACTTAGTATTCGGGTGTTTTTTTTTGCTTTTTGTTTTCTATACAAAATCAGGTACCTTAAATAATGCTTGGGTTTTCAAAAAGTTTTCCCAGTGTTGGGAAAAACCGGTCTGAAATTTCTGATTTTTTGTCTGAATTCGAGCGAATAAAGCAAGCGAGCAGACTTACAACAGCTTAATTAGGAGAAATTTAAACTATAAGCCTTTAAAACTTAACTTAAAGCATGTAAATTTAATTGTTGGAGTTTTGTAGCACCATTCTGGAAACCAAAGTTTCGAAAAAATTTGAATATTTTCTGCTAAAAAATTTGAAAATTTTTGAAATCTTTGGAATTTTTTTGTTTTTCTAGTCAATTCTTAAAAAATGTTTCATTCTTATTTGCCTGTTTTACCATTAATGTTTAATATACCTAAAATATAGTTTAACTTCAGACTTTTTGTGTTCACCCCACGTAGAAAAACTAATTTAAAAAACCTTTATCTTGTAGTTTTTTTTAAAGGTTATGGCCGGAACATTCTGTGCTACTTGCACAGTAACTGGCTATCCTTGTTTCATTATGTTTTTGATATTTTCCTACAATTTGTATTCATAAGTTAAAGTACCCATATGTGTTAGATTGATGGTGGCGTGGTTTTTATCTTCTCGAGCATACCAAACTGAGTTGATTTGTTATCATGTAACTAACTTACTATAAGGATGCCTCTCAATACTGTGATGTCTTAATACTATACCATATTATATCACAGTGAATGCTACTGGGTGCGACCTTAGATAGAATAGTGTGCAGACAAAGCAGCACTTCTAGCTCCAAACAGCCTCTGAGGCAAATGGGATACAATACCCCAGGAAGCCCTGAAGCTACACGTGGTGATTTAGAGGCTCGCCTAGGTCACTCGTTCTTGTGCACATGAAGGAGCCGCCACATACACATACACAGATCACCCAAACAATGCGCTAAGCGAGTGAAAAATATTGGGTTAGGCACTAAAGCATGTGGTGCGAGGTAAACTGGACGACGTGTCACTAAGACGACGGGAAGTTTAGAAGATTACTTAGTTTACAGTTCCCAGATTGGCTATACTGTTTTAAAAACAAGACTAAATGACTAAAACAAGAAACTTAAATGGTTGAACTAAGTGCTGTTTTTCTCTTTGAAGTGATTGTCTTGTTAAAGCCCCCCCCCCCCCCCCCCCCTGACGTAATTAGAAGCTCCCGTCCTGATCGCCGGACACGAGGTAATAAATTGGTTTTCAGTTTCAAAAATATGAAGTTCACTTACTTTATAATTTTTTTGGTAATCGAGGTTGTTAGTTTTAGGGAAATACTGTCCAAGGTTAACAATGAAAGCTTCGAAGCTTCAAAGAATTACTCGTAGAGTTTTTGAAGCTAAGAAGTTTGACGATTACAAAAGTAACCGATATTAAAATACGAAGTAAAGAGTATATCTTTTGAAATGATGTATATTTGTTGCCTTTTATACTGTCTATTGATGTACTGTTGTCGATTCGGAGCACGTTACATTCGACTTAGTGCACTGTTCTGTTAATCGTGCGTAAGGAAGTAGCGGCAGTTATGATTTAGTGAGGGGGATGGAATGGTATAGTTATTGTGTTTTGAGAACCACTGAACGAGAGGAGAAAAATCGAGAGACAAAAAAGAAAGAGAGAGAGAGGCGGTTGTATTGTATTTGTAATCCAAATTACATGTTTTTGTGCCCAATTTAGGGCTATTTGTGCCCATGCCCTGTTTACTTGTGTGCGGCTAGCATGCAGACAACCTCCATTTCATACACGTCAATAAGCAGACAAATTCGACAATACTCAAATTTGATTGGTTGAAAAAGGATGCGAAATGTGTTTTTGAAATATTCACTCAAAATTGATTTTAAAAAGTTTTGTGCTCAAAAGGAAATGAGTTGATATTTGAGTGAATTTTAAGGGAAACAAAAATGGTTAAAATCGTTCGGGATTAATGTTATTTTTTTTTGTTTGGCAATAATAGCCCAACAAATAGAATCTTCAAAATTTGTCTGCTTACTGGCCTGTCTGTTTGCGAGATCTTCTACTTCACCGCTATGTAACCCTGTCTACTGCTTACCTGCTCTTTTTATTTTCCATTCTATTATTTTTCTCGTTCCTTTTTTGCTCCCGTGTAGTCTGTTAAAGCTGTCCCTGCCCTCCATTGAAGCCATTTGCCGCCTCCCTCCAATTTTCCCCCAGCCCTGACCGACCTGACCCTACTTCTAAATCCATGCTCTGAGAGAGGTGGACAGTTGAACACTAATGACGCTGTTAATGTTGTTGCTGGTTCTTCACAATTACTAGACGGACCTCTTTAACTATCACCCATTTTTGCAAAAGGAGGGAGATTCTTAACTGGGTACAAAACTCACAGATGCATAACCTTTGAATTAGTTATTTATAGAGTTGGTAATTTCGTTACACGGTACCAAAGGGCGCAAATAGTTAAAGAGATCCTTCTAGACTGATGATATTAATTTTAGTTTCATTTTTACAGAAATTACTCTTAATCCCATGAAAAGGAATGATTGAAAAATAAGTTCGATGATTTTTTTGTCTAGTTAGCGTTTCTATTGACATTAATTCTTGCATATTAATTATAGAAACTAGTTCGTGGTATTTCAGCATTTTGAAGTTTGATTGGATCTCCTTTTCTATTTCCCCACTCTTTGGTGCCAAGTAATGATTTTCCTTCCGTATAAAGAAATAATTTAACGGTTGTGTCAACTTTGTACCCAGTTACGAATATCTCCTTACACAAGAAAGCTGGAACTAAAAATGAGTTCTCGTTTTGAGAATCAACCCGGCATAAAAATTCTTGCTTTAAATTATTTTAGTGTCATCTGTGAATATGGTGGCGACTTGGGAAGCCGAATATGAATGGGTGTTTCCTTGAGCTAATTAAGAGAGATTTGGCCAAATAGATTAGTTTATAAAAGGAGTGCGAAAAGGTGTGGATGTTGCGGTAGTGGTATTTTAAAGTCGGAATAAATCTTAATTAGGCAAAAAAACAAACATGTGCTCCTTCTTCGTGCGAACTGAAGTCGATCTAAATAAAAGAAATTGTAAAAACTCATACTAATCAAACTTGTGCTCAACAAAAAATACTGACCTAAAAATGGCGACAACATTTTTCAAAGAGCCCAGGTCAAAAAAAATCGGTCACTGATTGTTTCTATTGATATACTAATTTTTTTTCGTACTAATGCATATTTAACCGTTTTTTATACGAAATAATTGCTGCTTGCTGTAATTTAATAGCAAAACTGCTTGATCGCCTAAAGGACTTAATAATAACTATAAGATGGCTCCGTATTTGAACTGTACCTTAAATGATGATCGGATTTTTTCAGTTATACGTTCGTGATTATGAGCTTCGATTTGAAATGATGATTCAGATAATCATTTTGTTTTATAGTAGTTAATTTTTCAACCACGAATCAGATTGAAGCATTATGATGAGTTTTTCAGAATATTTAGGAGATCATTTTGAAGTTGAAGTGTTGAGTTTCTTCGTTCTATTTAGATGAGTCTGAGCTACAGTGAGAAAGACAATCAACTAACGGTGACCTTAAACCAGGCGATTGACCTCATCTCGAGGAACGACGGGGTTGGAGGCGGGACTCGAAACCCCTACGCTAAGCTGTACCTCCTCCCAGACAGACGCGATGACTCATTGAGACGCACAAAGACATCTTACGACACTCTACAGCCGGTGTGGAACCAGGTACGCTTAAGTTTCTGCCTAATTTCTGGGTCTCATCATCATCATCATCATCTGTCGCCACTTTTGTTCGACACAGCATTTTTGTGGATCCTTGGTATGTCCTTGGCAACGATTGAAATATTTGACACTCACTCGTGTGCTTTGAAGTTGTTTATCTGCTCTCAGAAGGTTAATTGTATAAAAGCTCGATCAATCAACTTAGAATCCCCCCGCCTCCTCCTCCTCAATAAAATTCTAGATCCGCGCCTGGTTGATTGGTTGAGAGTTTTTCCGTAATTGTTCTTTCTTTCTTCCATGGGAATAGTAGCATTTATTGTTTATGTTTAAGGTGTTCACATTTTACATTGGGAGGAGTCAGTTACTTGAGAAGGAACTGGAGGTTACTTTGTGGGACAACAGTTTCATAGACACCTCTGCTAATAGCACAGATGGACATCATTCTATGTCCATGTCCATGGCAGCTGCAGGGGGCGCAGGGGGGCCACCAGCCGTGAAAGAGTTTCTAGGAGAGGTTGGTGTCAATTTTATCAAAAGCTGATGAACCAATTCGTTTGAGTTTGTCTGGCGTTGAATGTTCATCTACGTAGTAGTTAATTTTCCTTAAACTTTTGGTAAACTCGAATTTGTCTCTGAGACTAATATAAAAAGTACTGAAATTGAAATTTGAATTACTTTACCAGCTACATATACAACGCCAAAAGCAATATATTATGCTTGGAGGGAGATCCTAAAGAGCAGTACTGCTCATCGAGTAGGATATCCTGGAGATTAAAGAGAAGGCAGCCAGCATCAACTCAACAAACAAATTAAATTAAGGGCTGAAGTTAAAAAAACAGTTTGTAGAGGTCCTGATTGTCTTTTAGGTAAATTTGAAAAAACTGTTGAGAAGAAGAATTTTTAATAAAAGCAATATGGAATCTGTGATATGGAATGAATATGATCTTTGACGGCATTCGAATAAAATTTCTTTATCGGTTTTTAATGATAAAAATTAATTTATTTCTCCAGTATGTATAGCTACATCGAAAAAATTTTGGTCGCTGAATACAACGCTTAAAGCATGGAGAAGATAAGCGAAAGGCACATCATATGCTTATGTTGATTTGAACAAGCGAGGAGTTAAACTGCGCTGGCCGGGACGTTCAGCTGTAAAAAAAACGCTGGTAAACATTTTTGACCTTGAGAGACGAAAATTTTTTTAATGTATAAGTCTTTTTAAAACAATTTTGAAAAATTTATCTGAAAATTGTATGATGAGCATTGTTATAGACTCCATGAGTAATATTTTGTGGCAAGCGGTTTTTTTTGCATAGAGGCCAAATCGGGCTGACATCAATTTGGATCTCACAGCCAAATAACTGATTAGGTGCTGCTGAGTTTGGACCAGGTCACTTTCGACGGGGAGCTGAGATGGTATGATCTCCATGTACACGACTCTTCGTCCTCCCACTCGTTGCCTATTCCATCCCCTCCTCCGAATACCACTGCAATGAGGCAAAAGAGTGCCCCTGGAGCAACCAGCGACAACTGTGAGTTGTCCACAATTTTTGAATTGATTGCTCAAAAAATGGGTGTCTGGTTGGAAGTTTTTGTAAAACCATATTGAATAAATAATTGAGACGGTAAGTTAAAGAATAATTATTAGTGGTTCTGGTTTCATCATATAATTTGCTCTAAACTTAAGAGTAATTTTTTCTAAAATCAGAAATAAAATTTAACTGAGGTTTTACCTTTGCGATGGCAAACGTCGTTTAAACGGGAACCAAACCTTTTTCATTAAACATATCTTCTTTCTGTCAAGAGGTCAAATTTTTGAGTCCCGCCTTTTCCTTGATTCTGTAACAGCAATAATGCGAAAATGTAAGAGGTTGCGCGTCGATCTTGACTGACATATGTATACAGCTTGAATCGCGGTCGGACCTTGAGTTTTTTTTAAATTTATCAATTGGAACTCCATTGTTCCGGGTTCCGACCATTGGAAATGGGGAGGAACTTTGTATTCGGGTGTTTTAGTTTTTTTCTTCTTTTTGTTTCCCACGCAAAATCAGGCACCACAAACAATGATCGGATTGGGTTGAATGATTTATCATATCAAAGCCCTTTCAGTCGTGATTCGACTGACATCAAAAAACTTCAAAAAAGTTTTCTCGGTGTTGAGAAAAAGTTTTCCCGGTTTGAAGTTTTTGATTTTTCGTCAAATTTTGAGCGAGTGAGCAGGCTTTCATTAGCTTATTCATGCTTAATTTAAGCCTTGAAAATTTAGTTTTACTCTAATGAAGTTAGTTTTTGGAGTTTTTTTTCTTATTCTTAGGAATCAAAAACTTCAAAAGTTTAGGGAAAAAAATTTGAAAAATTATCTGAAAATTTTTTTTGTTTTGTTATTTATTGTCAAAAATAGTTTTCAGATTTGCATATTTTGTATTACTGACACAAATGTCTAACATCTACTTTTTTGCTCAGATTCCTTTATCTCACCAAGCCGAACACTAATTGGAAAAAAAATTTGTTGCCATTTTTTAAGACTGGTCGGAACATTCTGTGCTACTTGCACAGTAACCGTCTATCCTTGTTTCTCATCGGTTTTGTTTCCCATTTATCTGATATATTTGTTAAATGTCAATGAACGACAAGCAGTTATTTATTAAGATCTTTAAAGTTGTTTAAATCTTGTTGATGTTTTGCGGTTCTGCTTTTGATTTCTTGTAAATTGCAATACAATTTTTTTTATTAAATGAAGGCACAATAGTTTCTTCAATTAGAAATTTGCTGATAATGCGAAAAAGTTTTGAGGTTTTGGTGCGAATACGGACTTTGGTTGAAGACCCTTAAGTAGCTCTTCGTTATTTTTTGTTTGTTTTTTTTTTTCAGAAAAAAAGTTTCAAAGGGCTCTAATAACTACAGATTTGCATTCATACATATTAATGCATTTATGAGTTCACTTAGATATATAAGCATTTTTTGAGTTCTATTGAAATTCATTTGCTGAAAGTTACGTAAAAAGCACTCTCTAAATACAAACGTGGAAATGGCGCGAAAAAACGTGAACGATTACTAGTTTCGAAATAGGAATTTAATTATTGGATTTCCAGCCGGAAAAAAAACTCCAGTTTTCTCAAGTTGGGTTACTGTTATCAAGAAAGCGTCAATCATAATGGGTACTGGAAATTCAAAGAGCTTAAAGAGGGCATCTATTTTTTTCTGTGATTTTTGAAAGTATAGATTTTTCAACTAAGTCAGTTTTTTTTGTTACTTGCGTTCATTACTCTGTTCCAACTGTGTGTTGGCCATGTTTTTGATTTGTTTGTTCTATTTTTTTGATAAATGTGCATCACGATACAATTTTGACATTTTCAGGCAGCGTTTTTTGGTTTTGTAGTTTGTGACAAATTGTCTTTTTTTGAAGTTAATTTTTATAACGGATAGCTGTTCTAGATTTCATTTTTTATTTAGATGTTTTCAGAATATATGATACATCTTTTTATCTCCGAGTTTTATGATTCTTTTACCGTTGTCGTCAATTTTTGTCGCAAGCGATGCGAAGTTCCTTCTATGTAATGCTGAATTTTTAGTTAACCGGAAATTATTTGTCCAATCTATTATAGGCTATGAAATGACGTTGAAGCGAAGCGGAATTTGCGTTTGAAGCAAAGGCCACTTACTTCAAGGCCACAATTTCATAAAACTGCAGTCAACAGAAATTTGCCACAAATTTGCAGCCAATAGAAATTTGCAGTCAACAAAAATTTGCCGCAAATTTGTTGGAGCAAAAAAAGCCGACTCAGATTGCATACGTGTAACTTAGAGACTAATGGCTAGACAATTGTTGGGAATTAGATGAGAAATTCCAGATTAAGTTACCAATAAAATTGAATAAACTAAATATGGCCCAACTGTTGATTGCTCTTATAAGAGTAGTCACTATACCCAAATGTATAATGGGCCTACAGTAAAAATGGAGGCCGAGAGTTAAGTCTGAAGATATGACTTTCTCAGCGATGCTCCACTTACATAAATGATTGAGGATCTTTTAACTACCCCACCCCCACCCTTTGCCAAAGGGGGAGGGAGATGCGTTACTAGGTAGAAAATTCACATTGGCTTAACCGTTTAGTTAGTTCATTATAGGGGTGACAATTCGTTACTAGGTACCCTAGGGTGGGGGGGGGGGGGTAGTTAACGAGATCCATGGTTGATTCTAACCTGTTTTGCTTAACTATATTTTATTTTTTTTTATTCAGTCTTAGAAGCTGAATGATTTTGATCAGTCTTCTAAGATCAGACACTGAGTGTGATTTAGATTTGTTTTTAGACTCTATGGTGGCAAACAGGAATCGACAGCAAAACAATATGTGGACTGCAACTCAGTCTCAAATGGATGCCAATGGTAAGATTAGCAATCATCACTTAACCTCATCCTTTCCTCCTTGACCTCATTCTGATTTGAATTTTGATGTTTTTTTTTGATTTATAATATATTTTGATTTAAACTTATCACTTGTTTAGTTTTCCATTCAGGAATGAGCAGAATTATCAGGGAAAGAAGAAGAACAAATCTGTGTTGAAAATATGTCGTTGGATTAGTTCAATGATCACTAATTGAGATAATAACATGTTTTTTTTTAAATAAATTTTATTACAAGTTTTTTTTAAAATTTATTACATGCAGAAGGCGCGATCACTTAAAGCTGACTCTATTTTTTGTGGGTTCTCCCCGGATGAAATTGGTTTATGTGCACTTTTATATGTCGCATCTGCTTTGATCATTTTTTGTCAACCCTTTTTTCGGCAACTTTAACTTCAAAATTTGAAAATTTCAAAACAAACTATAGAGAGGGTTCAAATATGCAATAGTTTTTAAAGTGTAACATTATTATGTATGAAAATGCCTTGAAATTTCGATTTTTTATTTGATGTCATTTGAAAATCAAACATCAGACACGTCTTGATAATTGTTTATTTTGAAAATCAGTTATCAAGTGGTAATGAACGAAGTGCATTTTACTGATTTCTGTCATTGGAGATATTACGTATTGCGTGTCTGTTTATGTATTCCGAGCTAAGTGTTATATGTTTACCATGCGTGCTCTAGCAGCTGGTCCCTTCGGATTTTCTGCGCCTCAAAACACATGGGGCGCGGATACAGTTAACAAACTGATTTCTAATGTCAAACGAAGCATGCATCTGCCCCTGTATCCCCATTCTGAACATAGCTCCCCTTTCAAAACTTGGAAACACTCCGACGCTGTATCCTCGGCTTTGACCCCGAGTAGCCGAAGTCTGTCGCCGGCGCATCGTCGCAGAACTCAGTCTACTTCGGAAGTTTTCGCGTCGCCGTTTGATAATATTCGACAACATGAAGTGTTAAGAGGAGCAGAAATGGCATCTTTTCCACGATCAAACTTTGAAAATTATGAAGCAAATCGCAAACAAAATTTAATGATCAATACTTATCCAGATCAATCGAAGGCTCAGCCGCCGGTTAATATGTTTTCCGGAGTACTGGCTCAACCCTCAAGTTTCTTCAGCGGATTAATGCAAAGTAAATGCTTGATGCTTTGGTGTTTCGTAAAATTGCAAATTCATGAAAGTTGTTCAATTTTTTGCTTGATCTTTGATCGTATGTCGTTTTCACCGAGTGTAATCATTGTCTTGTTTTTTCTTCATCACTCATGGCTTCGGTTTTCATCGTTGGTTTTGCAAGATTACTTCAATTGGTGTGCTTGTGTAGCTGCAATGGCGTTAACTCAAGACTTCATAAGATTGCTATGGCATAAATTTTTAAACAGAAAGATTGCAAGATTTCTTGCTGTAAAATTATAAGCTGCTAAGCATGAGTTCAAACTAGGCACTGAGGCTTTCAGGTCATCAAGTGGCATTGGGCCAAACTGATTTTAATATAATTTATTTTTGTCCAGCCGTTTAACATTCTGTACCAACTTTTTTTTCTGAGTCCTCATTTTTACGAGCGTAGTGTTATAGTAAGACTGTTATTTTTTCCAATCTAAGTAGCGAATATTGCTGCCAATTTTGCGGTATTTGGTAGCATGTGCTTTGACATTCGATATGTTATAAGTTGACTCATCAAACAAACCAAAAGAAGCTAAAGTTACAAAGAAGAGTACAAAAATTCCATTTCAGAGTTTTTCCTGCTCAATATATCTGGAATTTGTTTTGAAATGCATAATTTATTCATAATTTGGTAGCTTGTTTTCCAATTAATACCATGAAAAGTTAAAATAGACGCATTTAGTTTAGTATATTCCAAATTATTGCATGCAAAGTTGTGTCTATTTATATATGGTGCCACTTGCTGCAGAGCAATAGCAATTTCTTAGCATATGGAGCTGCTTTATTTGTGGCTACTGGTAACCAATTGGTAAGGGCCCGTGGCGCAGATACGCGGACAGATGACTCTAAACCTCCATGTCGTAGATCGAATCTGCCATAGCAAAAAGTTAAATTTTCAAGCCTGATTTTTACTTTTTTTTCAATTTATAGACTGCTTTTTTTGTCGTTTTCTCACTAGTGTTCGCGAAACCCAGCTTCGCCCCTCTGTCTAGTTTGGTTTTAACAGAAACAAGGTTATGAGCATTGTGTTCTATCACGAGTTCCCTTTTCCAATCCAACTCGAATTGTTCGAATCCAATAATGCTCATTGTGGTGGCACTTATGCTGCATAGAATTGGTAGTTGAATGACATGTTTTCTCCTCTTTATCAGTGGCAGAGTTTCAAAAGTTACTATGTTTTTACAATCGTAAGAAAAGTTTGTATCTCTATGGCTTTAGTTTTCAAGTTTTAATGAACCAGTTTGAATTGTGTTTGTTGACTCAACATCTTAGTTAAGACGGGCTTTTGAGTTTTTTGAAGTTCATTTTAATTTTATTTTTTAAATGGGCGGTAAGTTGCGCGCACCAATTACAACAGTGGAAACTTGATTTCAGTTTTACACCTTTTCGGTCTCACTGTCTCAATAAGCTGAAGATTGCTTAACGGGCGATATTTTGCTTGATACGTGGCGGGAAATCAATTTAATAGCTGGCTTAGAGATAAAGTATTTGCACACTTATTGGCCAAGTAAATTATGAAAGTAGAAAACAGTAGGTTGACAGGTTAAAGTTGAGAAGTTTCAAAATATTTTTTATCTTTTTTCCGCATAATATTTAACAACGTTCAAATACTCGCTGTTTTAATTGCTTGTGTAATGCAAAGCGCTGCCGGGGATATTTGTATAAGATGCATCTTGAAATACAAATGTAGCGGTTTATCACACAAGTAGCTCAGAAAATGCTGGCCACAGTTATCCTTGCCAGAAGTTAATAAACAAATCGTTTTTTTTTTCAACAAGAATCGATAAACGCAGTAAAGTTTTTTTTATATAGGTAGCGATGATTTTTTTCAAAATTGATTTTTCGCGGCTTGAATTTTCATTTTTCTAAGTCCTGAGCATTTCTTTTTTAGAAGGAGGACAAGCTCGGCTTTTGAACTGCAAAAGTGTAAATGTCACAAAAACTTGATTTGACTTCTAATTTCGAAAGTGCATTTTCCAGTGCATTTTTCGGATTTTCCAGTGGAATAGAAACTCAAAGTATTGTTCCAATTTTTCAAAATCCGTTCAAAATTGTTCAAAATTGATTTTTTGCGGCTTGATATTTCATTTCTTCCTGAGTCCTGATCATTTCTTTTTTAGAAGGAGGACAAGCTCGGCTTTTGAACTGCAAAAGTGTAAATGTCACTAAAACTTGATTTGACTTCTAATTTCGAAAGTACATTTTCCAGTGCATTTTTCGGATTTTCCAGTGGAATAGAAACATAAAGTATTGTTCCAATTTTCTGAAATTAAGTTAATTTTTTTAAACAAGTTTCTTTCATAAATGTTTCCAAAAATTCAAAGACCGTTCGGGCCATAAATTTTTGTTCCGACTTTCGAAGAAAAAGAGGAATATTTAAGCTTGCTGTGTTTTTATTCAGTCAATTTTTGACTTGTTAACTAAGCGTTTTTGACTAAATTTCTTATACCTTCTTTAACTTCTTTAAATTTGAGCTTAGAATAACAATATCTCTCAAAGAAGTATTTTAACTGTGATTATTTTTAGTAAAGTTACAGGTGTTTGAAAATTGCTAATTTGGCCAAGAAGGGATAATTAAAGTGCGATATATTGCGTTCTTATAACACTCGTAAGAAGCGAATTGTTTTGTTCCAAATAGACTTGAGGCCGGCAATTTAATTCTATTATTACAATGCGAGACGCTAAACACACCCTTAGTGTTTTACTCAGCGTTTGTGGGATAAAATGAAAAAAAAAATTTCTAAATTATTTTGTCAATTATTCAACCAAAAAAGATACTATTCAATTTGGCTTAAGTGCAGTCGGAACATTCAGGGCTTTGCCCTGATATACGAGCAGTCTTGTTTTTTTTTGAAATTTAAAAGTTGAAGTTGTTGTAACAAGTCAATTTTTTTGTTTCCGTGCGTTCATTGACTCTTTTCAACTGTCTATTGGCTAAGTTTGGTAAGTGTGTGGTATTAAGTCCGGACATTATTTTTTCAAAACGTCCAGCAACCGTTCGGTTGTTGCATATGATAAATTGTTATTGTTGCGTAAAAGGTTTGTTCTTCAATTTCAGTCTGAGAAGCAAAAATTTAAATATATATATTTTTTGGAATTCGAAGTTTGGATGAAATGGCTGCTTTAAAGAACTCTTTTTGACCCCCTTCGACCTTTTTTTGAATCGCTTGAGTTTGGGCAGAAGAAAACTCATCCTGAGCTACAGTTCCTTCTCATTCCTTTCGAGAGTTGTTGGAGCAAAAATCACAAGTTGATAAATCAGTTCTGTGTTCTTAATTTTCTTGGAACGTTCCAACGGTGTATCATTAAAATAAGCAAGATCTAAAAGATGACAGGGCAAGTTATGCAGGGCAGGGCAGATGCGAGGATGACAGGGCAGATGCGAGGACGTGGGACTCGTTATCTTCGGGCTGGCAAATCCATTTAGGCTCAAAGCATAAGTTTTTTTCAAAATTCATTTTGCTTTTTGTTTATTTCTTTTTTTCTGTTTTATTTTGGAGTTACTATTCGCTGTTTTCTACCTTGAGTGCACCTTCGCTTCTTTGTAAAAAATTTTGATTCTGAACAACTAAAGGCGCGAATCATTGTTTCCTGAATTGGCGTTCATTGCATTAGAATTAAAGTCAATGGTTATTAGCATAGTTTTTCTTGAATGACAAAAAAAACAAATTTCAACAAAGTTAGCCGGTTGCTCTGGAAGAAACACAGAGTGTTCCGACCACAGAGTCTTCGAAAAACACGCAAAAAAATTGATGTTTCGAAGTATTGCCGTTATTTCTGGGTGTGTCGTTAGTGTCGTTATTTCTGTGATTAAAGGATCTGAACAAAAACTAGAAATTAGGCACATTCGACAATCATAGTGGTAGTGAAATAGAGGCATATTGGACAACAACAATTTTTGAAGAAAAAAAATGACAAGAAAAACAAAAATTCGCTGTTTTTTTTTAAAGTTTTGATTCCCAAAATGGCGTTAAAAAACTCCAAAAGCTAACTTTACTCGAGTAAAACTAAAATTAAGCATAAATAAGTTACTGTAAACGGCTTAAATTAAGCATAAAGAAGCCTGTTCGCTCGCTTTTCCCGTTCAAAATTAGGCGAAAAATCGAAAACTTCAAACGGTTTTTCTCGAGACTGGGAAATTGTCTTGGAAATTTTGAAGGTGGTTCTAATTGCGACTGAAAAAGCTTGAATATGATGTATCATTCAATCCAGACCGATGATTTTTTGTTGCACCTGGTTTCGGGTGGAAAACAAAAAGGAAAAATTAAAAACAACTGAATACAAAGTTCCTCCCCATTTTCAATGGTCGGAACAATAAATTTAAATTCTATTTTCATTTTTTTTATTTGTGATTTTGAAAAATATGTTTTATTTGTGATTTAAAAATGCTAAATGAAGTTTCTGCTAAAATCAAAAATTTCGGTTCTAAGTTTGGGACAGGTTTTCAAATATATGCAATGTCCGCTTGTCGACACGTTATTCTAGTAACTGCAGTCCTACGAAAATTATATCGCAGAATAATTTTGAATTTTTGTCAAACGTTTTAATTGTTTCCAAAGTCTTGCGCTAAGTTGCAAAAAAGTTTGTGATCCAACTGGTGTTTGACTTGACAAATAGAGCTGCAATATGTAACAAGCCCACAGTATGAACATGGTATAGCTTCCTTTACTGTTTTGTCAACTTCTGTCAGACAATGGCGACAAATTAGATAGCTTTCCGAGTTTGCCCAGTTTATCACACCACAAAGCACGTATGTGTCGTGCTCGGAGAGTTCTGATGGACCGTAGCAGGTTTCAACTTCACCGAAACAGCTAGTCGGAACTTTCGCGAAAAACTCGAAGCGTCTTTCTTGAAAACTCGACTCACCGTGCAATATCGTCCAGATGTTTCTGCAATTAATGGCTTGTTGTTTTGCCTTTTTTGAGTTTCCTGTTTGGCAGTAAAGAAGAAACAAAGATCTGTGGAAAAATTCTTGAATTACCAAATTGAATTGATTTCCTTCGAGTAATTCTATCATGGATCTCAGAATTGCTTCCTGGGTTTGGAAAGCGTGAACTTTGCTGTTTAGTTTGTCGAATAAAGAGGCTAGTTTAGTTTCAGCTGATTGTTTTGTTTGTAAGTCCAGATGAAGTTGAATATCAGATAAGCACTTTATGCAGTCACAATGGAAGGAATAGAAGTGGTTTAGCTCAGCTTGTCTGGCGGTTAGATCCAGAAACCACTGACTCGGAGAGTTCAGATAGCAAATTGTAAGCTCTTCGTTTTCTGAAAGACAATTTTTTGAACTGTTTTATTGTATTTTATACTTTTTTTTGCGATTTGCTAATGAACGAAGATATTTTTTTACTTCTTTTCGGTTTGGTGGTTGTCTTTTTTTTCAGAAAAAAGTTTTAAGCAGTCCAGTTTTCTCAATTTGGTTAAGTTTTAGCTTCAGAAAATGACAATCATATGCCATCCTTGAAATTCAAAGTGCTTTGAATTGATTTAACGTAATTTTGAACCTCAAAAGATTAAAAAGGTACCAAAAAGACACAGATAATGTTTTCGACAGGATATATGTTTTTTCCACTTTGCTGGAAAATGCTATCCAACTTTGGTTATCAATAAAGAAAGTTTTCAGTAGCTTTGGTTTTGCTGACCTGATATGTTTCGAATTGACCGGACGATTTTCTGTTTTCCATTTCTATCAAAAACGTGACTACAATTTGCCGCGCACGAATGATTTAACCTTGAAAATAGGACACACAAGAAGTACGTGTCAAGGTCTTCGATATATGAACAATTCGTCTGGAATATTCCGAGAAGTGGTGGTAGTTTTGGTGTTCGCTGCTTGCAGTTTGACAGGTCGAGAATCTCGTTCCTAGTCTGTTCGTCAAGATTCTGAAACTGTGATTGAAGACTGTTTTCAGTATTGTCGTAACTTTCACTTTGTAAAACTGCTCCGCTTCGCAGAATTACAGAGCCTAAAAAAAACAAATAAAAATAAACAAGGATAGCCGGTTACTGTGCAAGTAGCACAGAATGTTCTGATCATAGTCTTAAAAAATACGAAAAAGTTTTTTATTCAAATTGTCGTTTTTTTCTGCGTGATGTGACAAAAGGGTCTAAACGATAAACTAGAACTTCGGCATATGTGACAGTCATATTAAAACAGGCTAATTGAAAAACGGGAAAAAAGTAAACAAAAATTTTAATTTCCAAAATTTTTCAAATTTGTTTCTGAAATTTTGATCTTTTTGATACCTAATAGGGGCTAAAATCTCAAACTAACTCTTCTTGAATAAAACTAAATTTTCAAGGACGCTAAAAATAATTTTTGGGAATTTTTTAGTGTGGTTCTAATCACGAGTCAAATATGATATATCACTCAACCCAGTCTGATCATTATTTGTGGTACCTGATTTTGCGTGGGAAAAAATGAAGAAAAAAACTTCCGAACACATCCGAATATTAAGAATACTCCCCATTTTCAATGTTCGGAACAATTATATCAAATTAATATTATATTTCAAAACAGCACCCTGATTCATTTAAAACGAGACTCGGCGAGGACAGACGACTGGAATTCTGTTCATTTTACAGTCCAACCGAGGAAACTTCGAGATCTAACTTTTATGCGACAAAAAAACTCAATCGCTATTCGATGGATGTGCAATCGTATTTTTGTTATACCATTGAAAGAAAATTGCAGCATTTGAATAAATGTTTGCTGTACAATCTCGCAGCTTTCTAAAAATGTGCATGATTTTTTTTCTAAATTGAAACATACCTTTTTGAATGTCTTTAGTTGCAAACAGTCCCATTCCCCTTTCAACGCCAGCGCTTGTCAAAGTGTAAACTTGGTCACATTTTTCTTCCATTTCGAGTACTTGAGATTTCCTGCTGGCTGTAACTGTTCAGTGTCTGGGCGAAATACAACTATTATGTACCATACTTGCTGTGTGGCAACCAGAATGGCATTTTGGTTTTGACCAGAAAGGTACCAGAATAGAGATTTTATAAACTCTAATTTACGCTTGCTCTTTTTCTATTTGTATCTGAATAAGTTTCTGAGACTCTTTCATTCCTAGTTACTGTCGCGTGTTGCCCAATATATATTCTTCATAATTTTGTTTGAAAGGCTCTTCAAATTTGTGTCGATTGCAGAAAATAGCAATTCTCAGTTTTGAAAAGTCTGAAGTCGGTTATTTCATTTTTGTACCTTTAAATATTTTCCTTCATGATTTTGATTGAGTTCACTGAATATAAACTAAGAAATGGTGTCTTTTCTTTTGAAGCGTCGCACGATAATCCGTGCCATGTAATGTAAACCGTCTCTGAAACTATTTTCATCGATCTGATTTGATTCACTGTCACTGTCTGCAATCATTGAGTTAAATGTGTATTAATTGCAATCAATGTTTGCTGTTGTGTGATTGTTGTTGTCTTTTCGATGATGCTGAGTAGCCATTTGTGTGATGAATGTGTTGGACGTGTCTGTTTCAGAAGTGAGTGACAAGACTACCTGGGACTCCGTGGGGGACCCCATGGCTGCAGCACAGGCACTTCTTGGAGCTTCCAAACCTTCAGGTTCAAAACAAATAACACGAATTTCAGACTTGAATCTAATAGAAACTGGAGGCATCAAAGAAAAGTAGGGAGCTATGGGACAGGGACACCCCTCCCCCTATTTCTTCCTCTATTTCGAAACAAAGCAACAAATTACACCATTGAAGTGCTATCAGTGCAAATAAACGAACTTTGATAGAATATACATCTACATTTCATGGTAAAATGAGCTACGAAAGCGATGAATCAGTTAACGTTTTTTTAGAATAATGAGCGTAGTGAAGACTCTTATATGGGTCTTGCTGATTTTTTGTTTTTTTTTAGCCAGGAAAAGTCTTAGAAGAGTATGTTTTTGCTCTTTCACTCATGTTCTTTCACGACAAAGCGTGAATGAAAAAAGAAATCATTTGCATAGTTGCGCGCACTTTTCCGGGCTTTTTCACAATTTTCCGGGCTTTTTCACAATTTTCTGGCATCTTTTCCTCAAAAAGAGCAAAAACATACTATACTTTTCAACAGTTAGAACATAGTTGAAGATGGCCTCGGGCAAAAGAGTCGCGCTCGGGCAATTCGTGCCCTCCGGCCGGGCTCTTTTTGCCTCGGGCATCTTTCAACTATGTTCTAACTACTACAAAGTCTCTAATAACTACAGATGTGCAGTCTTACATATTGATGCATTTGAGAATGCACTTAGGTATATATGCACTTTTTGAGTTCAAATGAAACTCATCTGCTGAAAGTGACGTAAATAGCACTCTCCGAATACGAACGCGTAAATGGCGCGAAAATTCGTGATTGATTTCCAGTTTCGAAAAAGGAATTTGATTTTGAGGTTTCCAGCGGAATAAAAACTTTACCTGTTGATCCAATTTTCTCAACTTGAGTTCATGTTATCAAAAAAGCGCCAATCATAAATTGTTCTAGAAATTCAAAGAGCTTAAAGGGCATCAATTTTTTTCTTTGAAATTCGAAAGTTGAGATTTTTTCAACAGTCAGTCTTTTTTTTGTTTTCTTGCATTTATTTCTCTTTTCCAATCACCGATTGGCTATGTTGAAAATAATGGCCTCAGCCTAAGGACGAATCTTTTTTTTTCAGATGGAAGAGGCTTAGACACCCGGAAAGGAGCGACCGCACCCTCCACCCCTCTACGCTCTTCCGACATGGACCCAGTGCTGAACTACCCCTCGGGTCTAAATCAGCCCCTCTACCCCAACCAAAACCACAACAATAAACAGATAGACTACCTCTCTTTGTCAGCCGCAGACACAAGATACGGGCGGAAACCTTCGAATGAAAGAGCGGGGGGATTCTATGAACAAGGATATTCCGCTGGAAGTCGCAGTAACAGGTAGCTAGAATGTTAAAATTTGCCCTAATATTGAAGCTATTAAAGTTTTATTCTCTTTTATACTGTCTTGACTTTTTTTGATAATAGATTACTTGAGAAAACTGTTTACACAAGCGAGCGAACCGAAGCTGAGTTCAATAAACGATATTTCTGGGTTCGGTATTCGAGCGAGATTTATCACATCAAGTTAAGTTTTGTGATAAGACGGTTCTGCGTTTTTGTCATGATATGATTATTACAAATTTTCTTCTTTTTTGGGTATATTCCAGTTTTTCAGAAAGTGAACCGAACCGACAAAGAAAATTCCTGAACCCCTACTGTCAATCTAATATTTCCCAGCCTATAAAAATAAGAAAAAAAATTGCATCGTATTTTTTATTTTTGCTCATTACACTTGCCAGCGTAGAGTAATAGTACGAATCTTCTTTGTTTCTAACCTAACTCGCAAATAAAAGTGTTCACTTTTTTGGTGGCACTTATGCTATAATCACAATCTGTAGCATTGGAAATTTCAAAGAATCCGTTCTCTGCTTTATTTGTTGCCAGTGTTTGTGATTTATTAAGTGTCCGTGGCTGAGTGAGACTCATAATTTCCTGGTCGCAGATCGAATCCGAGACGTTGGCGAATTTTTGTAGTTCGAGGCTTATTTCATTTTATAGAGCTGCTTTTTAGTCGTGTTCTGGCTAGTGTTTGCTTCTGTTTTGATAAATTTTCTCGAATATTCATTTTAATAAGCAATATCGTTATCATTGAATTTCAATTGTCGACTTTGATTTTGAAAACTTAAAAGTAGGAGATTAATTTTACGCTTGTGGTGAGCTTGCGTAATCAACTCGGAATTTAGACTTTTAACAAATTATTTACCAGAACCAATTGATAGCTTGATTTATATTAAATTCAAGTTTCTTTGCATTTACGGCAAAATTAACTTAGAGGCAAGGATTACGCCTCTGCGGCGAAAGTCCTTGGTTCGAATACGACCAGGACCTGGTTTTCTTTTAAACTGAAAATAATCAGTTTTTTTAATATCGGCCTATCGTTCGTCTGATTATGTTTTGTTGGCTTAGTTGCCACTTTCTGATGCTGTAAGCAATTCTCAGTGGAGTTGCAGCTATTTTCAGTGTAGTTACAAGTGTTTGTGATTTACTCCTGTAATTTATAAATTTACTAGCCCTGATTTATTATACCCTTTCTTTTTCCTGACTAATGTTTTATTGGCCTAATGACCTAATTTTCCATTGTTTGAATTTAAAAAATCCTTACGCCTCCATCCCTTTCTGGAAACACGGAAGTAACAAAGCTTAGAACTTTATAACTCAAAGCTTATCATGTCAACAATTTTGCTGTCGGCTCAACGGGAGTTTACTCAAGTTTGACGGCATAATTGCAGCTCGATAAATGTTTCTGAAGTCATGTTTCACGCTAGAGATTGGCTTGCTTGACATGTTTTCCTCAAATTGAACATCATGCTAGACAACATTATTATGCAATTTTTGCAATGGTTGCTTTTCAACGTTTTTGCCTTTTTTTCGAATTGGTAGATCTTGTTTCATTTTTTGTATTCTAGATTCCAATGCTTTGTTTGTGGTGGTCTCGCAAGCAATACTTCGCTTCTATGTTTGCAGAGAGTTTGATAACATTATTTTCTATAGGTACGCCAGTGGTTATCACTCAGCGGGTGAGAGCTACCATTACGTCACAGAGAGAAGGGGTTCCGACTATGGCGACGACCCCGATGCCGCCTTGTATTTGACAGACGTAGAGTCGAGACGCCGCCGCACGACAAGCAGATCTTCATATGACGGCTGGAATAATAGATACGCGACTGAGAGGTTGGTAAGCTTTGCTCCTCAAAAATCATAATTTTTTTTCGTTAATAATAATTTTTAAGTTTTTCATCTAAAATAATTTACTCAATTCTTTCAAGTGTTAATATTTGCAGTGACTTTCGATTTATTCAGGTCGTGTGGCTTCTTGTTTTTTTTTTCAGGTTTTAGATGGGTAATTTTTATCTTATTGGGTTAATTTAATCAAGAAAGTGTCGATGGTCATATGTTTTGAAGAGTCGATGAAAGTCTCAAATATTGTTCAGGCTCAAATTTGTTTTTTCGCTTTTTGACTTGTGATTTCTTTTCAAGTTCACTTCATTTCCTTTGTTAAAAGGAAGGCAAACTTTACTGTCGAAGGAAAACTTTACAAACTAATTTCGAAAATGGAATTTAGTTGATTTGCCAGCGTGTAAAAAGTTTTTTCATAGATTCAGTTTTTCTGAAATTGAGTTTATTTTTATCCAAAAAGTGTCAATCATAGGTTGTTCTGAATTCTAAGAGCTGTAAGGCCTTTTTTTTCTCGGAATTTCGAAAATTGAGAGATTTTTTGAAAAAACTTTCATTGACTCTTTTCCAGCAGTCCGATGGATTTTTTTCTCTGAAAATGCTTTTAAAAAATTCATGGTCAATGTTTTTGCTAGGTTTCTTGGTTGCCATTTTGGCTCTATATAAATTTGAAATACCTTTCTATTATCTGAATGACTTAAAAATGTTTCAAGCACTTCAATTTTGTATATTTGCAGGTCTCCGACTTATTTTTCTGACGTGGAGTCCAATCAGAGACGGCGGCAGAGAGACAGACACAGAAGCGGCGGCGGCGTCGACTCCCAGTACTCGTCGTCTCGCTATGAGCGAGATGCTCCTGGTCGCATGAGTCAGCAGTCAGGGACTCTAAACCCCAACAACCTCTCAACTGCGCCTGATTATTTTTTAGGAGAAAACGGGTCCTCCCTACGCTCCCACCAAGATACTAGGTAGGAGGCCTCTTTTAACACCCCCCCCCCCACCTTTCAGTTTCACTTTTGAAAAACTACTTGTACGTTGTCATAATGCACTGAATCTGGGCATGGTGAAAAAAAAAACAAATAAATGAGAACAGATTTGTTTTTAAAAAACTTTACATCGTATCATCACGCCTTTAGCCATAACAACACATAAAACAACAAAACCGGGGAAAGCAAAAAAGCGCCTGTTGGAGATAATTTGGGATTGACAAAATGGTGTTAGAAGTTATTTGTTACATATTTTATGTCTACATAAAATCAATTTAGTGAAGCAGATATAAATATGTGAAATCCCAGAACAAAACTGGAAGTGGCGCGGACATTCCCGCTTAACTTTTGATTTCACAAATGAAATTGAATTTTTACACCTGCGAGCTTAGTGCAATATTACGGCTCAAAGCAAAAGTTTCAAAATTTTTGGGGCTTTTTTTAAAACTTTTTCTTTCCTATATCAATTTTTTTGTCAGGGATAGTTTTTGCCGTTTTTTTCTGGTGCTTGCGAAGTGCAGCTCCGCCTCTGTGTAAAATTTAAATATTGAATGCTGAGCAGTGTTGATCATAGACTGTGATAGTGGATTAAGGTTTAAATACGTGCGTGTTTAGATTTGGATCTTTGGGTGGTGGGAGCGCGGTTGCACATAAGTACATGAGCAACGCCACGGGCGGCGGTGGTGGCAGACACTCGACCGCGCCCACCTCTTCCTCAAACGCCTTCACTGCTCACCTCAACTCCCAATTGTATACCTCTCACACCAACAACAACCAACAGGTTATCATCACTAAGTTTTCCAGGACTATCGTTTTTCATTCGACAATAGCTTTAATGAATTTATTTTCTGGTGCTGGTCCTGCAATTTAACTACTCTAACTTGTCTTATAAAGCTTGTTTGATATCAAATTACTCGTTGAAACAGGTTTTGTCAAACAAAAGCATTAATTTTTATTTTTCACGTCTCTTAAACTTCGCGTAGAAGGCTTCTGTAACATGCGAATTCTCTTGCATAAGCGATAAAATTGAGTGATTTCTTGGATTAGAGGAAGATATTGAACTATGCTGTGGTTCGTTGTAGGGAGAGGTGTTCAGATTCCGAAGGTACAGGGGAGGACCCGCGTCCCGCGTGAAACAGCTGAGCAAAATGCCCATCAACGCACACCTGCTTAATCCCAATCAAGCCCCCCACCCCCAATCACTAGGTGCGATGTCGGACTATAGCAACATCCTGCCCCCTCACCCGGCACTACTGGAACCCACAGATAGGCGGAACAGACAGTCTGCTGAAAGGTCAGTTGGTAGTTCATATCAAGTACAACTTCGAACACAAGAAAAAGTGTGTATAAGTGTCTCGAACTCAGAAAAAGTGTTTATAATTGTCTCGAACACAGAAAAAGTGTCGATAATTGTAATCTAGAAAAACGTAGAAAATTAATGGAAATAGAAAAAAAATAGTCTAGAAGGAAATATTATGTAAGGCAAATTTTTAAACCGTGAAAATTTGTTGACCGTTACCGGTGCTGATGTTGAAAAAATCGACTGGAATTGACAGCGCAGAACGCATTTTGACTCATTTTGGTAAGTTAATGAGAAGAAATGTCAATATAACTGGGGAAAAGAACTTGTTGGAGGTTAGGTTAGATGAAATTGCTTCATTTTTGCCTCCACCATAGTTGTTGGATTTGTGAAAGTTATTTTCTGATTTAAACTTTTTCGTAATTTACATTTTGTCCATTTTATCATTTAAGTGTGGGGGGGGGGGGGGTAACCGAAAGATTGCAATGTATCTTCATGTTCTAGCCTTGGAAATGGTTTTTATGTCTGTTCTGTTTAAGATTGTGGCACAGCGACGTGGAGGGAGGAGATATTTCTACTGCAGAGTACGAGGATGGAAACTACCTAATGGCCTCCAGATACAATCAACACCAACATCAGCGTCAACAACCGCCTCCACGCAGAATGTGAGTCAGATAGAGTATGAATGATAATATAAAAAATACAAAGAACGAGAACGCAGAAAAGATTACGAGAATCTGTTAAATGTGCAATTAGTCCACAGTTTGGTCAACTTTTAAAGCTTTTTGAATTTTCTCTATAACCAACCTGCCAAATCGGAGATGAAAGGATTAAACTGAAAGAGAAAAGTCGTTTATGCGAATCTTACCTCTACAGTTGACTATGCCCTGCGTTTAGAAAAAAAATATGGCCTTATTGTCCAATTATCGAAATTTTGCACGTATTTTTGGAGCAACCTGCTTTTTAATTCTAAAACTAACCTGCTGATTCTGGAGTTAATAGTTCATGCATACATCACTAACATGGTGCTCAATTTTTTTTACTGCCTAATATGTTTCCCGTATTTTTTTGTAGAAAAGCCAATATCAACTTCAGGAAAATCCATTTTTTGAAAATTTTTGCGGTTTTGTTAATAAATTTCATCACCATTTTCGAAAAAGCTAAATCTGATCTTAACGTTGCAATTTAAAAATCCAGGGTGCGGAAAGCAGAGGCTATTCTCATGCTTCAGTATTATGAATTTAGGAATAGTCAAATTTTATCATTTTTGATCGTTTTTTGGAATATTTTTCGCATATTTGAAAACTTACCCAGTCAAATCTGAAATGAAGACTTCAATCAAAATATCGAGTAAAAGTTTTTTTTCCTTTAAATAGGCGGCGGTTAATCATCGACTTAAGCAGAAAAACTAAAGGTTTTAGCGTTAAGTTTATTTTTATTGAAATTTTGAAAAATACGCAATTCAGTATCAGTACAAGATATGATTAAAAATATTAGAACAGGTAGATCCAGCATTATCTGGGACACTCGTTTACTTCCAATTGAACGTGGCGCAGATGCGAGGACGTGAGACCCTTAATCAACAAGTGGGGTATTCAAATCCGGAACATTTAAAAAGCTTTTTTTTGGCAGAGTTTTTGCTGCATAACATTGGCAATTTGATAAATTTTGTAGCTGCTCTGTTGGTGGCTGGTGTTATTAAAAGTACAAAAAGCCGTGAAGCAGATTGTAGAATGTCATACTCCTAATCTCACCAAGGTGTTTTTCATGGAGTTTTTGATAAAGTTTTCCTTTCAATTTTTTTTGCTTGTCCAGAGCTCTTTTTGAAGTTTCCTCGCTTGTGTCTGCAAAGCGCAGCCTCGCCTGTGTTAACATATAAAACATTGTTTTTATTTTAAAAACAATATTTGAACATTCTGCGCAATTTGTAGGAAATTATTTTTTTCTTGAAATTTGTTGGGCTACGTAAGAAGCTCGAGTTGATCTAATTAGATTAGTGATCAACTTGGTAGTTTTGGCGTAAATTTTGGTTGACTAAATATAAGTTTTGTGTTACAATTTTAGATCCGAATCAATTGTATCATATTGATTTCGCTGAATTTCTAAGCAATTTCTGTTTTCATATTTTTTGTCGAAAGTGAAACGAATTGGAGAAAAACGCATTTTAATTTTCAATTTTTGTTCGTTTTGTCCGGAATCATTTAATCAGCACTGTAATTGAAAATTCGGAAATAAATTTGGAAAAAATTGAGCGGCTTGACTTTTGATTTTTTCAAGTTCAGTTTACTTCTTTTGCCAAAAGGAAGGCAATCTCCGCTATCGAACATCCAAATTTTCAAAGGTCATCTAGAACGTAATCGACTTCTAGTGTCAAAAGTGGATTTGAATTTTTAGATTTTCCAACCGAATAAAAAATTACCTTAGTGTCAATCGTAATTTTTTCTTCAAATTCGAGTTTTCAAGGGCATATTTTTTATATTTGACATTCGAAGGTTGATTTTTCAACAAATGTTACTTCGGTAGTTTTTGTTTTCTTGCGTTTTTTGACATTTTTCCACCTGTCTGTTGGCTATATTTCTTTTTAATTTTTATAATTTTTTTGAGCGTTTTCTCGCTTGTGTTGGAGAAGTGCAGCGTCGATTTTGTGAAAATTTGCTAAACGTCAAAAACGCTCAATCGAATCCTTAACCAAAAATTCAGCTATATGCTAACAAATTTTCAATTCAGTGGCTGGAACTTTTACAGAACGATTATGAAAAAATCCTTTGCAGTTTTACTACTGTTTGCATGCTAATTTTACTTGATGTTACTGGAAATATCACTGAAAGTTGTGCAAGTTGTTTTGAGTGTCGTTGTTTCAGTCGGTCTCCTTCCGGTGGTCGCTCTGATCTCTCCACTCCCACGCAGAATAATCTGCAACTTCAGCAGAAGGACGAGTCAAGTGAACACTCTGTCACCCCCAGAGCAGACATCTACTCGCCCTCCACAGCACAACAAGGTAGCCTTTATTAGATGCTAGACAAGCCTAATATGGGGGCACGGGTTCTGGGATTGCTCGGAAAACCAGTTGGTTCAAAAAAATGTGTTTTATTATTTTTTTAAAATTTAAACTCCTCCTCTCGCCCCTCGAAAAAATCGTAGATCCGCCTTCGGTGGGGTTAATCGTGCATTGTAAAGATTTTCACTTAAAAGTTTTACTATTATTATTAATTATGGAGTGTTTGCTATCCGACACAAAATGCAAAATCAAGTATTCCCCATCAAACAATTTTTAATGCTATTGATCTGTTATACACTATCAGCGTCATCAGCTTTTTCTGATGTAATTTCTAGGACAACGAAGAAAAATTAAGAAAAAATGGTCTTGTATCTTTTAATTTGATCATTTAACTTGGTTCGGTTCCAAGATTATGCCTTGTCGCTAAAACAAGTGATGCGCAATATGGCCACGAATTAAACGGCTGAAGACTGTTGCGTAGAAAATTGATAAGGGTTACACTTGTGAAATGTTACAAGATAGTCGTTGTTTAAGATGGAGTGATACCGAGAAGAAAAAACTCAGTTCAGAATCCACCAATATCACCATCACCTCAAGAGGGGGGTCCCTCGTTACGCAGACAGATATCAGATGCACTGAGTTATTTCGACAACCAAGAGCTAATTGACAACGAGCAAGACCTCGACTACTTTTCCCAGAGTGACGTAACGGGTATGAGATACAATAGATACGATCACGAAGACGCCTTAATTCAAGACCTGAAAGAGAAACACAGAGATAGTTTTGGAAGCAGTCGCTTCGGAGACGATTCGTCTTTTGATTCTCCAAGCAGTCGAAAAACGACAAAAGTCTCCTCAAACTACGAGGAGCAAACATCATACTCTGGAGAGCATCGCAGAAGTCCAAAAGATAGGCACAATAAAAGTTATCGCCTGGAAACAATCAAAAGTAGATCTTATCAAGAGGAAGAGCAGAATTTTGAAGACGATGACCATTATCGGAAAAAGAACAGCGAGCCGACTGCATCGAGATACTCAGAGGACAACGATAAAAATGCACGAAGGAGTCACTCGAAAAGAATCGACAACTATAACAACGATGTTTCCCCGACTGAGGAATTCCCGGAACCTAATCGAGACACAAGAGATATTGACTGGAGATCGAACGACAGTTACAATCAGGAGTACGACTCAAAAAGAGAAAACGAAAGTTCCCGGCGACAAACGAGCAGTGATACTAGGAACAATGAGTTCACTGAAGCATCGAGGACTCTTAGCAACTCACGAGAAGATGACGAGGAAGAAGAGGAGGATGATATCGACTTGGAGTTCAGAAGGAATGCAGCTGCGTCGATGAGGAGCGAAGGAGACAATTTGAACAACCAGGAAGACGAAGATGAAGATATCGACGACTGGCTTCTGGCTCAGAGCAAGAGATATGGGGTCAAGTTAGTAATCGTTGGTCTTATTACACTTCTGATAGCAAGTGCCTTTCATAGCGCTATCATTCTAGATAGGCTCTGTAAATATCATCGATGAACGTAGTATAGGTCGGGATGATTTTTTTGTTTTTTTAAGAAAAGATTTAGATTTTGTTCCGGTTCAAATTTACTTTTTCGCGGTTTTATTTTTGATTTTTTATTAAGTTCAGTTCATTTCCTTTGTTAAAAGGAAGGAAACTCCATTTATCGAACAGCAAAAGTGTAAAGGTCTTGATAAATGAGATCGATCTCTAATATCGGAAATGTATTTTAATTATTAAGAGTAATGAACGTAGTGAATACTCTTATATGTCTTGCTGATTCTTTTTTGTTTTTTTTTTTCAGGAAAAAACCTTAAAATTTGTTCACGCTCAGTTTTGATTTTTTGCGGTTTGACTTGTAATTTTTTTTTAAATTCAGTGCATTTCCATTGTTAAAAAGAAGGCAAACTCCACTATCGAACAGCAAAGGTTTAAAAGTCACGATCGACTTCTGATTTCGAAAATGGAAAATAAGTATCAGTTTTCCCAGCAAAATAAAAGTTAAACGTATTGATCCAATTTTCTCAAATGGGGTCAATTTTAGCAAAAGGCGTCCGTCATTAATTGGTCTACAAATTTAAAGAGTTTTAAGGCCATCTATTTTTTTCTTCGAAATTCAAAAATTGAAGGCTCTTGAAGTAAGTTTTTTTTTAGTTTCTTTGCGTTCATTACTCTTTTCCAACTGTTAGTTGGCTATGTTCAGATATCCAGCGAAATAATTTTTTTTCCTATTGATCCAGTTTTCTCTAGCTGGATTAGTTTTATCAAAAAAGCGTCAATTAGAAATTGCTCTGGAAATTCGAAGAGCTTTAATTCTTTATTTTATGTCTACTAAGTTTGATATTTTTTCAGAAAAAAAAACATATCAGTCTTCTTTCTGTTTATTTGCGTTCATTGACTCTTTTCCAACTGTCGGTTGGCTAAGTTCCTCAAATTGAACATCATTTGCCATGAGCATCCCCAAATTGCTGGACGTGTTTTTCATTGTTTTTTAACGTAAAAGTTTGTTCGATCTAAATGGTTTGAGCTTATATTTTATAACACAAAAAGATAAAAGACTAAAAATTTCAAGATTTTTCAAAAATTTTTGCCTTTTTCTCAGAAGTTTTACTTTTTTTTGGAAAACGTTTCACTGATTTTTTAAATGAAAATTGTACCAATGGAAAAATTGTCTATTTCACTGTGTCTCAGCATATTATGATAATTTTTTAAACTTTTTCCCACGTTCTGGGGCCTTCGAATTTTCAGTGCGGGGAATTTTTTTTTATCCCTTTCGATTCAATTCATTTTCTGAAAAATTGACATGCCAAATGTGAGACTGAAAGTTAAATTGATAGAACATGTCATAAGGATATCCCTTGCAAAAAGTGTCACGCCCTTATATTTATAGAAAAATGTTATGCTGCTATATAGTGTCCAATTTTCGAACTTCCCTGTCAAATCTGAGATTGAGAGTTCAATCAATAGAGCTGATTGCAGACTTTTTCCCGGAATAATCAGCTACGCCCTTGAGTTTAAAGAAAACGTCATGTTCTTAAAAAAATGCTATTTTTTGATATATCGACAGTTTTTTTGAAAGTTTTTCTTTTGTTGAAAAATACCTTACAGAATCTGCGATTCGGAGTCGAACCGAAATAAAAGAACGAGGGGATTTGCCCCGAATAAATGCTTTTAAGCTATTTTCTATATAAACACCAGCATGGTCTTAGGAAAAGTTGGCCGTTTTGTGAACTTTGCACCGTTTTACAGAAATAACATGTGGGAATTTTCCCTGCATATGCCGGAGCTCCCTAATTTTGGCAGAAAAACCAGCATAAAGCAAGCAGAAGTTATGACACTTTTGTGAATTTTTTTTCTTATTCTCTAAATTCTCAAATCGGAGGTTGAAGGAACAGATTTTGGGAATCTAACCTGCAAAAAGGTTTTCCCTAGCTTTACCAGGGAAAACTTTATGAAATTAGCAAAAGTTAAATTTCAGATTCTTTTATTGTTTTTTAAACGTAATTTGGAAACTTCAATTATGAGAACGAGTCCGTTTTTTGACATTTTGAAAATTATGCAGTTCCTTTTGCATCAGTAAAACGTATTCCAACAAAAGTTCAAACAGATACCCCCAGTTTCTGCTGGAACAATAGTGATGGACTATCTGTCACAGCACATTGCGAAGTTGGGAGGACATAAGCTACTCAATCTTTAAGTCTCTGGTTGGAGTTCGGCGCATAGAAAGGTTCTTAAGACTTTTTGTTTCCTTTTTCTTTGCCTTTTTAGAGTCGTTTTGTTGCTTGTGTACTTGAATTCCAACTAAGATCTAAAGTTTTTTTAACGTGATACATCTTTTTTTCGACCTTCTAATGTTAAAAATGATCAAAAAGTATCATTTTTGGCTTCCTTGAGTGCATTGACAGTTTTCATCTTTTCGCTGGCTATGTTCTAGGAGCTTGATATGTTTTCACCTGCCAAGGATTTTATTTTCATTTAAAACTGAAATCGTTTTTCCACTTAAAAAGTTGCTAGTTTTTTTTTAGTGAAAAAATTGATTTTAGAATGGAGCAAGTTGTGGATGAGGCACAACAAATGTTGAGTGCCAGTATGCCAATGGGCGCAGAGGCAGGTTTCTTCTCCGACTCAGGGGGAGGGATGGGTCTTGGGGGTATGATGGGCGGGGGGCCTGGGAGCAAGAAGAGGCGGCCTTCGATCGGACACAAAATAGGAGCTCTAGTGGGTCTGTCTAAAAAGAGCAACAGCATGACTCAGCTGCAAGGTGAGAAATTTATAACTCTGGTTCTCTCTTTTTTTTCTCCCTTTTAGAGAAAACTAAAACTGGGATTCAAATTTCTTACAATATCATATGACATACATGTTGGTCGGCTATAACTCTACTTGGTTATAGGCATGAACGGTGCTTGCAAAATAGCGTTTAATGATGCGTAATTTAGGTCGCTTAGATTTTCGGTGGGTTTTTAAAAATATTTGACAGTACTACCTAGGCGCAGTCAGTCTAATTGTTTTTTTAAAATAAATTGTTGAATATTTTGGAAGATGAAAACGAATGTGAAAAAGGCAAACCAAAGAAAGAGTCAAAGCAGAAGCAGCTACAAGAAGACAAGGCACTAGATATTGGTGTATCTTTACAAGAGAAAGTAGGTGGTCCAAACTCGGACCAAGTCAGTCATACTTTATCTGGGTTGTCGGAGGGTGGAGCGGGTATCTCTGGGTCCAATAGATCTGTGAGCATGAAGTCGCTCACATCTTCCGCGAGATCAAATGCATCAGCTTCAAGTAGTCAGTAAAATAGAAGTGGACAAATCATTTTGAGCACAACACGATTGAATCAGTTTCGATTTATTGAAGTATTCTGCCCCTGTGTGAAGAAAAGTCGAAATTAAACCCTTTCATTTCACCGAGTGAACTTAATCTTTGCTCCTAGTTACTTAATACATAGTTAAGGCTGTTATTTGCACAAGCGAAATTTGTGTAATAAAATAGCCGTTTAGATGAGGTAAACTTGTTCAAGAAGTAATGTTCCATATCATTGTTTTGGCTGCTCTAGAACATGACCGTTTTTGAGATTTCTTTCATATCGATCGTCTTGGTTTTGAATTCATTTCTGAATTTTCTATTTAGTGACTTTTCCACCTCCCCCTTTTTTCCAATTCCCCCTTTTCTGAATTTCAATTTGGAAAACTATTTCAACGTTGCAGTCGTGCTGGAACGCATTTTTGTCCGATGAGCAAATTAAGTATTCTGAACGCATTGGTTCTTTAAATCGTATAATTAAACTTAACTTAAACAGTAATAATAACATGTAAAAGTATCATGACCTGGAAAATTTGAAAATTGATTGCGGTTTTCAATTTTTTTGAGGTGGTGGGGAGTGGAAAAGAGCCAGTACTAAGTGAGAAAGTGACTCAATTTGTATGTTCCAATGCAACTGTGTTTTGTAGACGTGAGGAACAAGCGCATCAGCATTCCCCGAACAGCCGAAGTGGGATTCCACACACATGATGACATGAAGAAGTATCTCTTAAGTAGGATGGACAACCATTCTCTCCACTCCAGCTCGGGAAGCACCGGCACGGGAGCCGCCTCCATGGATGCATCTCTGTAAGTCAATTATTAAGCACCAGTCAACGAAGTGTATATCTTGCTAGGAGCCTTACTTCGTTTATTTAGCACATCTGATTTGCTCTGTTTAACTTCGTGATTGTTGTAAATCAAAAAAATTTTAATGATATTTTTTGAAAATGCTTCAAAAATTTTGCAACGTTTTTGGTTTTCTGGATATCATTGACAGTTTTCCATATTTCTGTTGGCTATCTATCTATTTATTGATGCGCTACTATGAATCCACACTGGGATGAGCGTATAGTCATGGCCTAGAACGATCACGACTGTCTCATTTATGTCAACTTGAATAATCTGGCATTGAACCTCTAACTAAGTTATATCACGTCTTCCTTCTGATAACTAAACTTTATGAAGAGTAATGAACATAGTGAGAGCTCTTTTATAGTTCTTGGTGGTTTTTTTTACAGGAAAAAGTCTTAAAATTTGTTGACGCTCAATTTTGATTTTTCGCGGTTTGACTTCTGATTTTTGCAAGTTCAGTTCATTTAAATTGTTAAAAAGAAGACGAACTCCACTATCGAGCAGCTAAAATATAAGGGTCTCATAAAACGTGATCGAATTCTAGTTTGGAAAATGGAATTGTATTTTTAGATTTTCCAACCGAATAAAAAAATTAGCTTGTCAATCGTAATTTTTCATCAAATTCGAGTTTTCAAGGGCTCATTTTTTTTATCTTTGACCTTCAATGGTCGAGTTTTCAGAAAAAAATAATTCAGTTTTTTTTTGTTTTCTTGCGTTCATTGACTGTTTCCAACTGTCAGTTGGCTATATTATTAGTCCACCGCAACAAATATTTAAAATTGGGAAACCGCTGGCCAGCAAAGGGTCTTAAAAACAAACTTGTTATATTTTTGGTACATTTTGTGCTGTAGCTTTCTGCAGACGCAGTACGCGACCCCTGCGAACGAGCAGCTGAACTCTTTCGTGGACGACTTGGGTCCTGGACAGGTTGTGGGCAGACAGGTTCTGGGTTCGCCCTGTCTAGGGGAGATCCAGCTGAGTATTGGGCTAAAGAGGAACACCAGTCTGGAGGTGGAGATTGTGCGGGCCAGGAACCTCACTGTGAGACCCATGTCCAAAGTGTTTCCAGGTGAGGAGCTAAAATCCGAGTTATTTGGTATGCCAATAATTGATATTTTTCATGCAAAAGGACGCTTCAATTCAAGAGTCTTGAAACTGAAAATTTTGAACTTGCTTTTCTCAAATTGAGTTTACTTTTCAAGCCCTCTTCTGACTTGAAGCGGTTAACTTGTATGAAACTTTTAATAATTTGTTGTTCGGGCTTTGTAGTTTTCCAACGAAGATAAATTGCTCGGAGTAATATTTCAATATCAAATCGTTTATAGAACGCTAATTTTAAGTATCTAAAAAACACTACTGAAAATTCAAACTTTCTAACTTTTTGTACAAATTCAAACTTCTTTTTTTTGTAGATAATTTACACGCACTGTATAAATATTTTCATATTTTAGACAACTAGCTCCTGACAATTAAATTCGTTTGGGGCATTAGATGGCACGGAGTATAGAAGTTGATGAGAAAAATGTAAACTAAAATTTCCGTTCGACGCTTTTAATGGTGTTGTTGTGTTGTAGCGGCGTTTGTGAAAGTGTATTTGATGGAGGGTAAGAAGTGTTGTGGGAAGGCGAAGACGAAGATTGCGAGACGAACCACAGACCCCTACTTCCAGCAGCAGCTCACTTTCCCAGACATTCCAAACCCTACTGCTGGCGGCTCAGGCAGAACACTACAGGTCAGTGGAGGGTTTATTACATAAAGTCGATACATGCATTTATAATGAACCTTTCATTTTAATGAATTTTAAGAAGCAAGCGTAGTCTTATACAATCGGAATTTTTCAAAAATGTGTCACGTCTTGTCTAGTTACACTTGCGAAGAGAGTGTATTAGTACGAACCTTCTTTTTTTTCAATCTAAGTCGCAAATATTGATGCGGCACCCCAATAGTATTGGGGCACCTTTACAGCTTTTTGATAACAAGTGTTGTGACATTCGAATAGTAGTAAGTAAACACAGTTGATGCGTTTTTAGTTCATCAAATGAACCGAAAAAGTGATTGGTTTCCAACATAGCAATAATGAAAACTCGATTTCAGAAACTTTCTTACTTAATATATCTCGCAATTTTTTTAAATGCATAATTTATACATTATGGTTTTATGATTTGCAATTTATTACATGCAAAATTGTATCTTTTTGTATTTGGTGCTACTTTTGCTCTATCGAATTGGCAAGTTATTAGCATATGTAGCTGCTTTATTCGTGACTAGTGTTTGTCGGTTGTTAAGCTTGCGTGGCTGAGTGGATAGTGCGTGCAACTCAAAGTATCTTGATTGCAGTAGGTCGCAGATCCGAATCCAATACGTAGCCGATTTTATACTAATTCGAGGCTTATTTCTACTTTTTTTAAAATTTCATTTGATAGAGCTTCTTTTTTGGTCATGTTCTCGCAAGTGTTTGCGAAGCACAGCTTCGCCTCTGTATGTTTAGATGTACCCGCTTTATTGAAGAGCATTATTTGCTGCTTGGTAAATTTAGAAACGTGAAAAGACCAGTGTAAGGCAACAAGGTCTGTAATCGAGTCCCGTAGCAGCAGAATAGTTTTTATCGAAGTTAAATTTTTCCACTCATTTTTCTGTCGTTTTTTTTGTTTGTGTTTTCAAAGTGCAGCTTCAGCTCTGCATATTTTGTTTGGGTTTATCTTTCGAAGCTTCTATCGAGAGGAAACATCCTACTCTGTAGAGCACTTGAATCAATTAATGACTAGTGCCTCGAGACAGTTTCTCCTGTGTCATTCTACTTTCGATAGCTTTTAACAAATATATCGGACATTTCTTAAACTCCTGAAATAATTCTGACTTCTCTTTTCGGAGAGCCACTGTTGCGCCCCTGGTTAACAACTACATGAATTTTTTGGTTGATTTTCTGGGATGGGTAATGCTAGTTGACCCTCATAGACAGATTGTTTCCCCCTTCACTGGTCGAAATAAAATTGGTTTTGCTTTAAACTTTATGGTGATTCTGATTATAATGTTGCATGTGTGTGTGATTACAGGTAACTGTGTGGGGCGACTATGGTCGGATGGAGCGAAAGTGTTTCATGGGAGTGGCCCAGATAAACATGGACGACCTCAATCTGTCTTCGAGCATTGTGATTGGATGGTATAAACTGTTCACGTCTTCATCCCTAGTTGAGCAGCCCAAGATAAGTGCCACTCATTTGCAGTCCATGTCTCAACTATCCAACTTCTGATTGGACAACTCAAATCAGCCAATCACGCCTCACGTAGAAACAAATTAAAGAAAAGCTATGTTATCAAGACGGAAGCATCGCGAAAACAATTCGAAAAACCACAATGGAAGACAAAATGAACCCTGGATTGATAATCGGATTAAATTTTAAGAAAAAACTGACGACAACGATGAACCAAATTGACTCTTTAGTTAGCCTGCATTTCTACTTTTATAATCTTTATGGGCGAACTTAATTTTGGGTAATTTGGTTAAATTATTTTTAAAAGTTACCGGAATAAGGTTGAATTAATGCAGTAATGAAACATTTCCTCTAAGAAACAAATTCATGTCTTGATTAATGCTCAATGTTGAATTCAGAATGTTAGTTAGAAGATAAAAAAATTGAAGAGCTTCAGTCTTGGAGCAATCATGCTCACAACTAGAAAGTTGGCTTTTGAATTGGAATTGAAGCGGATTATTTATTGATGATCAATCGAATCTAAACTGCTTTGGTGCTAAGATATATAATCCTTATATTACCAATTACAAAATTAGTACGCTCACAAGTATAATCTAGATCCATTGTTCTTCACAGAAAGACGTCTATTTCATTTCTTGGAGTCTAAATTCACCGCAAATATAAACTGGCATTTTCAATGAAGATTACAATAAACTTCTGCGTAATTAACAATCATTAATTGGATTTTGAATTGATTTATTCTGTTATCGAAGCAAACCATTTACCACATGGTAAAACCTTGTTTTGATTGGTTTTCTTTTATAGTTAATGCCAAAATTTTGGCGATATTCTTTTCGCGCAGCGAATCTGAGAAAAGTAAGTTAACCTAAAACGCTCATTTTGACGTTCGAAATCATTTTTTAAGTCAGCCAAAAAACAGTGTCAAAAAAATAATTAGCCAAGAAAGCAGTTTTTTTTACCAATTAAGATGCTGAAGGTCACCGATAATACTAAAAATTGGATGCACATGTGAACCATTTCCCCCTAAATGAACAACGATCACATCCATTAAAATTTGACAAAATTAAACAGTTAAGCTTTCATGCGAAATGCTTTATTTGAATTGTCTAAAAAAACAGGTGTTTCACCAAAAGAACGGTCTTGTCCCTAAATTGATTTTTTTGGGGGGGGGAGCTTGTTTTTTTGGTCGAGCTTGGCATTAACTATAATATGCGACATAAATGATCATATATTTTTGCATCCGATCCTCTATTCTCTAATATTTGCGATTTAATCTAATTACTCTTCTGCTGTCGAATAATTTTCTGTTGTCTTTATTCTGTTAATGAATTGATTCCTTCATTGAGGTTATGTACTGTAAATTGTAAATCATGAAAGAGCTGCTCTGCTCGTCAGCCTATTTTGGACTGATTCGGTTACTTGGACCATAACATACATTCTATTCTACATACATTATTCCATTCTACCCGCGAGAATGATTATCATGACCTAATTATAATTAAGCGAATGCCAAGCTACTTACGACAGTTCATTTATGCCACCTCGAATTGTATTATTTTACATATGTCTTTTTAAAACAGGCACGTGATTGCCCATAAGTTATGTCAGCAAATAGAAACCATATTCAAAAATTCCAAAGACCGTTTTGGAAAGTTTCAAAAACGTTTATTGGTTGCTATTTTTTTGCGCATTTGATCCTTCCTTCATGGGAACAGCCCCACAAAGTGATGAAGGGAACTTGCTTCAGAGACTTGTTAAACCATATGCAACAGAAAAACAGGTGATAGATCCACGTGCCGAAAAATCAAATGAACTCAAAGTTGGTTTTTGGAAGTAATGTTTCTGATGGAGCTGAAGTCTCAAAACAAAACATTGATAATGACACAAGAAGTATAAGTGTGACAGAGGAGTGTCTCGAAAAAGCTAAGAGAGAAGAGTCTCGCGCATTTGCGAAGGGCAAAACCTAATAAAACTTTATTTCGATCTAGTTGAACTATGGAATGCAAAAGTTAATTTGATTTTTTTTCTTTCGAGCAAGCTAAATAAAACAATAATAGCGGGTTGGTGTGCAAGTAGCACAGAGTATTCCGAGCATGTTTAAATTAAAAAAATCTATAAATTATTGTCATTTTTTGTGCGTTATGTAATGAGAGTAGTATACAAACGCATAGAAAGTTAGCGAATTAGGTATTATCATCAACAGGTTTCTTCAAAAAGTGTATAGAAAAAAATTGTAATGAAAACTTTTCAATATTTTTTGCCAAATTACGAATACATTTGAATAGTTTTAGTGGCACGTAAACGCTGAATTTAGCTTTCATAACTAAGTTTTCTTTTGAATAAACCAAGTTATTTTGCCTAAATTCCGATTTTCATTACACGATTTCTTTACTAGCTCAAATTTAGCTTGTTGGTTGCTCAGTCTATACTATATTTAAATGCTATTGACAGTTATCTCCCATGTTTAAGCTTAAAAATTTAGCATGTTTAACGAAAGAATTTTTTCATGTTTAAGCTATATCATATATTGCAATGTTTAAGAAAATTTTTCATTTAATTTTCCGCAAGGTCATTAATTTATCAGTAATTTCTTTTGAGCCCAAATTAAGTCTGTCTGTCTGTATACCTGCTTTTTTAAATTAATTTCATTATGTCTGTCTACCCGTCTCCTAATTTTTTTTATTTTTGTTCTATCAAATCTATCATCTATTATATATTGAAATGCGGGCTTCACTATCTCGCCATGTTTAAGCTTTTTCAACGTGTTTTTTTACATCTTTACCAAAAGATTTTATTCACGTTTAAGCTAAATCGTATATTGCAATGGTTAAGGCTTTTTCCATTTTCCCGTTTAAATTCAGTTTTTTTCATTAAGTTTGTAATTAGCAACCCAATAGTTGGATGTTGTCAGAGTTTTCCCAGGTTTTGCGATTCTGGCCTCCATATATGAATAACCAAATCCTTGTAGTTCGAGGTATGACGTTTTTTTTTTAGGATTTAAAAAAAAAATTTTCAGAAAATTAGATATGAAAAAAATCACAAAAATTGGTATTCCCATCTCGGCGGTGAGGCTTTGTCAGGGTACTCTCAGGAGTTGCGATTTTTGCCTCCAAATACGACTGCTCAAATCCTTGTAGTTTTCAAGATATGACGTTTTTTATGATTTTCTCCAAAATTTTGAAAAAAAATAGATGTTCAAAAATTCCAAAATTTTGAAAATCTCAATCCTGTTATTGAAATCTGTGAGTGTACTTTCATGGGGTTGAAAATCTTGCCTATGAATACGTCTGCTCAAAATTTTGTAGTTTTCGAGATATGACGTTTTTTAGGATTTCCTCAAAATTTTTCAGAGAACTTGGGTATAATTTTTTTTATAAAACTTGAAATTACCATCTCTGTAGTGAGGTTCTTTCAGGGTACTCTCAGGAGTTGTGAATTTTTGCTCCAAATAAGACTGCTCAAAACCTTGCAGTTTTCCAGAAATGACGTTTTTTTGTGTTTTTTTTTTAATTTTATGAAAATTAAACTGATTTTTTTTTTCAAAGTTTGAAATTCTTAACCTGTAGTTGGGCGCTGTCAGAGTAATCTCAGGAGTTGCAAATTAGGCCTCCAATTGAGAATGCTCAAATCTTTTTAGTTCAACAGATACGACTGTTTTTCTGATTTTTTTGGAATTTTTCAGAAAACTCAAATTACAAAAAAGTTCACTAAAGGTAAATTCCCAACCCTGTAGTTGTGTGCTGTCAGAGTACCTTCAAAGATTGCAATTATTGCCATCTAATAAGACTGTTTGGTAGTTTTCGAGATGTGAAGTTTTTTCTGGTTTTCAAAAAATACCTCTTTAGAAAACTTAAGGTGCAGTTTCTCAAAAGTTGAATTTCCCAACGTTGTAGTTGGGTAATGTAAGAGTACTCTCAGGAGTTGTAAATCTTGCGTCCAAATGCGACTGCTCATTTGCTTTTAGCTTCCCAGATGTGACGTTTCTTAGTTCAATTTAATTTTTTGAAGAACTTCTATAAAACTACACAAAATTTTATGGTTTTTCAAAATTTGTGTAAAAAACTTGAATAAAATTTTTGCAAACTTTGTAATTACGAACTCTGAAATTGGGTGCTGTCAAAGCACACTCAAAGAACGTATAAATTTAAATTTGTTTTGTAAATTAGAAAAATCATAGTGTTTTTTCATTTTTTGCAACAGTTATCGTGCTGTTGTTCCGACCATTGAAATGGTGAGGAGTTATGTATTCGGGTGCGTTTTAGTTTTTTCTTATTTTGTTTTCCAGGCAATATCAAGAAACACAAATAATCATTGGAATGGGTCCTATGGTGTACCATAATGAAAACATTTCAGAAATGATTCTAACGACATTAAAAACTTAGAAAATTTGCTCAGATTTGAGAAAAGATGGTTCGAAATTTATGTTTTTCTTTGTAATTTTGAGCAAACAAAGCGAGCGCGTAGCCTTTCAAAAGCTTGCTTATTCTTATCTTAAACCCTGAAAATTTGATACCATGCAGGTAAAATTAATTTTGGATTTTTATGCCATTGTGGAAAACAAAAACTTCCCAAAAAATGAAACACTTTCTGCAAATTTTTTTGAAAAACATTGTTGAATCTTTCTAAATTTTTTTTTGAAAGTTTTTGTTATTCTAGTTATTTGTATAGAATTTTGGTTCTATTTGATTAAATTATTATAAAAAATCGAATATGCCTTTAAAATAATTCTACGTCAGATCACAACACGCTGAAAAAAGTACACTTGTTTTAGAAAAAGATTTTTTAATAGTTTTTGTACAGTAGTCGAACCTTCTATGCTACTTGCTATGTTTCTTGTTTTTGATCCAAGCTATTCTTGATGTCAGTTCTCTTAATCAGTAGATGAGTTGCAAAATATTTTTTTTCTCAGAAGCATGTCTTGATTGACATTTTCAATTTTCCACTTTGAATATCCGGTATGCCTCAGAACTTAGGCAAAATGTAAACACAAATATATGTTCTATAAATAGATTTGTAGCAGACATACTCTTGGTACTAACGGTAAGGCATCTATTCAAAAAGTTTACCACAACGCTTAAGGTAAACATAAAAAACTACCAGAAACAAAGACGACCAGAGAGACAATTTCAATCAAGCAGGCATGCAAGCCATTGATCCAGTTTTTTTTTCGGGCTTAAACTTCTTTAGTTGGCTTTGTAGCTTTTTGTAAAATAAATTATTCTTATTTTTAGGAAAATTGTTAGACTTAATGGAATTATTGAAATTCAAAAAAATCAAAAACGTGATATTTTTTTTCGATATTTGAATTCTAAAAATTTTTGAAAGTTTTCATGTCAGTACAATTTTTCCTTGCAACATTTATGTATATCTAACTTGAAATGGTGAGGAGTTATGTATTCGGGTGTTTTTTAGTTTTTTTCTTTTTTTGTTTTTCATGCAAAATCAAGAACTATAAATAATCATCGAAATGGGTCCAATGTTGTACAATAATGAATCTATTTCAGTACTGATTCGAACGACATTAAAAACTTTTGAAAATTTGCTCAGCTTTAAGAAAAACAGGTTCGAAATTTTTGATTTTCTTTTCAATTTTGAGAAAATAAAGCAAGCGCGCAGCCTTTCAAAAGTTTGTTTATCCTTAACTTAAACCCTGAAAATTTAAAACTATGCAGGTAAAATTAATTTTGGATTTTTTTGCCGTTTTGCTAAACAAAAAATTCCCAAAAAATCAAACACTTTCTGCAAATTGTTTTGAAAAACACTGTTGAATCTTCTAAATTTTTCAAAAATTTTCAAAAGTTTTCGTTCTTCTAGTTATTTGTATACAAGAGTTTTGGTTTTCTTTGATTATTTTATTTTAAAAATCGAATATGCCTATAAAAATATTTCTACGTCAGATCACAACACGCTGAAAAAAAATACACTAATTTTAGAAAAAAAAACTTTTAATTATTTTTGTACAGTTGTCGGAACCTTCTATGCTACTTGCACTGTAACCAACTATTCTTGGTTTTGATCCAAGCTATTCTTCAAGGCCTGTAACGTGATTTTATGCCTCTTCAAGTTTATAGATAGCGTTTTGATGTGCAAGTGCCGTTCGATTTTTAGGGTTTTTCATGATATGTTGAGAAGTTTTATAGTAGATCACAAGATCAGTAAGCTTAGCGTTGTGTATTTTCATGAATTACTTTTTACCAAATTGAATTAGATCAATCAAGTTTTTCAAGCGAAATTAGAACGAATCGACAGATGGTGTGCCTGCCTTTCCTACTTGGTTAAACAAAACGATTGTAGGTTTGATAAATAATTTCGAATTGCTTTCAAAAACTAGAATAAGTATAGCTGTGTATTGTAGATCTAAATGCTATGGAAAAGTCATTGTGATAGTTTGATAGATTTTTTATTTTAAAGCCCTGTTAGCCTTGATTTGAGCGAAAATGAAAAGTTTTGCAAAATTTTTCTCAGAATCGAGAGAAAGTTTTTTGAAATTTTTGATTTGTTTTTCAATTTCGACTAAACGAATCGAGCGTGCAGGCTTCCAACAATTTGTTTATCCTTCGTTTAAGACCTGAAAACATAGTTTTATGTAGGTAAAATTGGTTGAATTTTTTCGCCATTTTGGTAACCAAAAACTTCAAAAAAATCAAACATTTTCTGCGAAATATTTTGAAAAAAAGTTGAATCCTTCTAATTTTTTTTTTTGCTTTTTGAATTTCTTATTATTTGTGTGCAAGAATTTTGGTTCAGTTTGCTTAAATTATTATTAAAGTTCATTATGCCTAAATAATAATTCTACGTCAGATCACAGCACGCTGAAAAAATTACACTGATTTAGGAAAATTTTTTTAAATAGTTTTTGTACAATGGTCGGAACATTCTGTGCTACTTGCACTGTAACCAACTGTTTTTGTTTTTGCTCCTAATTATTCGTGAAGGCCTGTTAGGTGATTTTTTGCCTCTTCAATTTGATTGATAGTGCTTTGTGTGCAATTGCCGCTCGAATTTTAGAGTTTTTCTTGCTATGTTTAGAGTTTTTATAGTAGATCACTGTAAATGCTTTTTGTACCAGCTGTGTAGTAAGCTTAGCGATGTGTTTTTTCATGAAATACTTTTTTGCCATATGGATTTAGATCAATCAAATTACTCGAGCGAAGTTAGAACGGCTCAACAGATGGTCTATCTGCCTTTCCTATTTGATTAAACCAAACGAATGTAGATTCGACAAATAACTTCAAACAAACTGCTTTCAAAAATTGGAAGAATTATAGTTGTGTATTGCAAATCTCGATATTATGGAATAGTCATTGTGATAATTAGACAGAATTTTCTTTTTAATCCCCTGTAAGCCTTGATTTGAGCCATAATAAAAAATTTTGCGAAAATTTTCTCAGAATCAAGAGAAACTGTTTTGAAATTTTTGATTTGCATTTCCTTTTCGAGCAAACGAGGCAAGCGTGCAGACTCACAACAATTTTTTATCCTTAGTTTCTGCCCAGAAAACTTAAGAATTCAGTTTTATGCAGGTAAAATAATTTTTGGAATTTTTGTTGCTATTTTGGGAACCAAAAACTTCAAAAAAAAATCAAACATTTTCTGCGAATTATTTTGAAAAACATTGATGATTCTTTCTAAAAATTTTTTTGTCTTTTTTGGTTTTCTAGTTATTTGTACGGAATAGTCATTGTGATAGTTTGATAGATTTTTTATTTTAAAGCCCTGTTAGCCTTGATTTGAGCGAAAATGAAAAGTTTTGCAAAATTTTTCTCAGAATCGAGAGAAAGTTTTTTGAAATTTTTGATTTGTTTTTCAATTTCGACTAAACGAATCGAGCGTGCAGGCTTCCAACAATTTGTTTATCCTTCGTTTAAGACCTGAAAACATAGTTTTATGTAGGTAAAATTGGTTGAATTTTTTCGCCATTTTGGTAACCAAAAACTTCAAAAAAATCAAACATTTTCTGCGAAATATTTTGAAAAAAAGTTGAATCCTTCTAATTTTTTTTTTGCTTTTTGAATTTCTTATTATTTGTGTGCAAGAATTTTGGTTCAGTTTGCTTAAATTATTATTAAAGTTGATTATGCCTAAATAATAATTCTACGTCAGATCACAGCACGCTGAAAAAATTACACTGATTTAGGAAAATTTTTTTAAATAGTTTTCGTACAATGGTCGGAACATTCTGTGCTACTTGCACTGTAACCAACTGTTTTTGTTTTTGCTCCTAATTATTCGTGAAGGCCTGTTAGGTGATTTTTTGCCTCTTCAATTTGATTGATAGTGCTTTGTGTGCAATTGCCGCTCGAATTTTAGAGTTTTTCTTGCTATGTTTAGAGTTTTTATAGTAGATCACTGTAAATGCTTTTTGTACCAGCTGTGTAGTAAGCTTAGCGATGTGTTTTTTCATGAAATACTTTTTTGCCATATGGATTTAGATCAATCAAATTACTCGAGCGAAGTTAGAACGGCTCAACAGATGGTCTATCTGCCTTTCCTATTTGATTAAACCAAACGAATGTAGATTCGACAAATAACTTCAAACTGCTTTCAAAAATTGGAAGGATTATAGTTGTGTATTGCAAATATCGATATTATGGAATAGTCATTGTGATAATTAGACAGAATTTTCTTTTTAATCCCCTGTAAGCCTTGATTTGAGCCATAATAAAAAATTTTGCGAAAATTTTCTCAGAATCAAGAGAAACTGTTTTGAAATTTTTGATTTGCATTTCCTTTTCGAGCAAACGAGGCAAGCGTGCAGACTCACAACAATTTTTTATCCTTAGTTTCTGCCCAGAAAACTTAAGAATTCAGTTTTATGCAGGTAAAATAATTTTTGGAATTTTTGTTGCTATTTTGGGAACCAAAAACTTCAAAAAAAAATCAAACATTTTCTGCGAATTATTTTGAAAAACATTGATGATTCTTTCTAAAAATTTTTTTGTCTTTTTTGGTTTTCCAGTTATTTGTACGGAATAGTCATTGTGATAGTTTGATAGATTTTTTATTTTAAAGCCCTGTTAGCCTTGATTTGAGCGAAAATGAAAAGTTTTGCAAAATTTTTCTCAGAATCGAGAGAAAGTTTTTTGAAATTTTTGATTTGTTTTTCAATTTCGACTAAACGAATCGAGCGTGCAGGCTTCCAACAATTTGTTTATCCTTCGTTTAAGACCTGAAAACATAGTTTTATGTAGAGGCAAAAAATCACCTATGATAGGGATGATTTCAGCTATTATAGCAGATCACTCAAAATGCTTTTTCTTTGAGCTGTATAGTAAACTTAGCCTTGTACATTTTTTGGAGATATTTTTTAACCAGATGGGATTAGATCAATCAAATTACTCGAGTGAGGTTAGAACGACTCGACCGATTTTGTAACTGTTACCCATATTTGGCTATACCAAACGAATGTAGTATTCAATAAATGTCTTCGAATTGCTTTGAAACATTAAATTAAGTATAGTTATTTATTGTAAAATTAGATAATATGGATTAATCCTTGCGATGCATGAATGGATATTTTATATTAAAGACCTTTCAGCCTTGATTTCGGCTATTCTTTTGAAGTTTTTGAGTTTTAGTCCAATTTCGAGCAAAAAAGCAAACGATTAGGCTTATTTTAGTAGAATAAGTCACGGAAGCTAAGCTAAGCTCCGGTAAATTTAATTTTTGAAAATTTTTAGCGTCATGTTTTTTTTGAAAAGTATGGTCGAAACGTTATCTGCTTCTTGCACAGCAACCGGCTATCCTTGATAGATATTTTTAGATAAAAATTTTATTTGAAAATATTTGTTCAAGATGCTAAATTATTATGAAATTTGAATATGTCTAAATAATAGTTCTAAGTCATATCACACCACGCTGAAAAAAAACTACACACAATTTGGAGAAAGAAAACTTTTGTAGCTTTTTACTATGATCGGAACCTTCTGTGATACTTGCACTGTGACCAACTCTTCGTGTTTTTGCTCCAAATTATTGGTGAAGGCTGGTAAAGTAATTTTTTGCTTCTTCAGTTTTTCAGATAGTGCTTTGATATGCAGTTGCCGTTCGAATTTTAGTGTTTTTCTTGCTATGTTGAGAGTTTTTATAGTAGATCACTCAAAATGCTTTTTCTTTGAGCTGTATAGTAAACTTAGCCTTGTACATTTTTTTGAGTTATTTTTTAACCAGATGGGATTAGATCAATCAAATTACTCGAGCGAGGTTAGAACGACTCGACAGATTGAGTAACTGTTACCCATATTTGGCTATACCAAACCAATGTAGTATTCAATAAATGTCTTCGAATTGCTTTGAAACATTAAATTAAGTATAGTTATTTACTGTAAAATTAGATAATATGGATTAATCCTCGCGATGCATGAAAGGATATTTTATATTAAAGACCTTTCAGCCTTGATTTCAGCTATTCTTTTGAAGTTTTTGGGTTTTAGTCCAATTTCGAGCAAAAAAGCAAACGATTAGGCTTATTTTAGTAGGATAAGTCACGGAAGCTAAGCTAAGCTCCGGTAAATTTAATTTTTGAAAATTTTTAGCGTCATCTTTTTTTTTTAAAGTATGATCGAAACGTTATCTGCTACTTGCACAGCAACCGGCTATCCTTGATAGATATTTTTAGATAAAAATTTTATTTGAAAAATTTTTGTCGTTATTTGCTGCTCTGCATTGTTTTATCGCTGCAGTTGTCGTAAAACTTTGAAACCTTGCTGAAATTTTCATAATCAGTAAGAATTTTTGTATATCTATTTTGAGGGAATGTTCACGCTATATACAATTTTAACGCTCCTCGTTAATTTAACTATTTTTTTTTGGAAATAACAAACTTTGCATTTATTAGAGGCCATTAAACTGTTAACTGTTGTCTTAAAATCTTTTTGTGGCAAAATCGCTTGTAAAAATTATGAAAAAATTTCATAAAATTCACTTCGCTGAAGTTTCCTATGCAACACTATAACAAACTTCCATATACGATGGAAAAGTTGTGGGATTAACTGCTTGCATCAGGCAAGTCTTTATGGTTCTGTCTGTTCTTTGTCTGTCTGATTTTTTTGTGTCTTCCCCCCTCACAATGTAAAGCAAAAAATTAAATATTTTTGCATTTATTTACACTATACTTTGATCGATTAGCGTGCCTCAACTCGATTTTGAAACATTTCCGAGCTGCAATTTTTCAACGCAATTAAAAAAATAGAAATTTCACGCGCTTTAATTTTCAAATTAATCATAACTTTGTGAGCCCCATAATTTGATGAAATTATATGAAGTCATATGTTCAAATATTTTTTCAAATTAGAGCGCGTACATGGATACCTTTAAGTAGGGTAACAGCAATCATCTGTCAAACATTCTTTATTCAAAGTTCGTAATTGGTCTGAGTAAGAAACCGCCCGAGCTTTGTCACTATTTTGAAATTTGCCGCCGACCCTTCTTCCTTCTTGCTAAATGGATGTTTAGCATGCCATGATACTATAACGTGTGGCATACCGATTCTATATCAACTGACTTTTTCTGCATATTTCTTTTTTTTTCTAAAATAGATGAAAATATTACATTTTCAGAAACTGGTATCAAAAGCTTCATTTGAACACCTGCTGTTATTGTTCAGGTTAAGCAGCCATGAATTTCGGAGGAAAAACATCTGCAATTGTTCTTACATTAAAAGCACAATGCTAAACTGAAATTGCACAATTTATCATTTGGCTTAAAAAACGTCAAAATGAAAATAAAGCAGAAACCAACAAAGATGTTGGCAACATTTCATCTGTTGATGTTTTTTTCATTTTTCATTTGCAAAAGTTTTCAAACGATGACCGATGAAGAAGGTAAGTTTTACCTTTCTAAACTTTTCATCAGTAGCTATTAAGCTCCTCCCATTTTCTCTGCGCAGTTGTTTCGAGAGTTATTTAGTATTGAACAAAAAATAGTTTTATTGCAGAAAGCAATGCACTTCAAAATTTTGTGTTGATCGGCGAAAAATAGATTTTGTAAAATGGTACCAAAAACTCCTGAATTCCTTTATTTTTGTGTTATTTTTGGCAAATCAAACAAATTTTTGCCTAAGAAACTCTTTTTAAATTTCTAAAGACCTCTTCAGTTTGCAAGTTGTTGTTTTTTCAGCTGTGGAAAAGTGTGTAATTCTGGACGTGGGAGACGTGGCTGTAGCTGTGAGGGTGGCGAATCAGTTCGACTTGCAGTTCGAAATAGACGAGACAGCCGAGGTGGGGACTCTCTTCACCATTCCCCCCGCGGGAGGAGGAGGGGGGGAGGACATGGTCAAATTCGCATTCAGTTAGTATACTCTCACAGATACATTGCCCGGCCGAGGTTGTGATTTTGTGATCAGACTATCGCAAACAAAAAATATTGCCTTATTTCCAGACTATCGCGAGAGAACCAGAATTCATAAAAATGAGATCTCAAAAAAGTGAGAACTCATAAAATTGATGCAATCTGTCTATTCTGAGCTCCCCTTATTTTACAACACTAGAGTGCACTTTTAAAATTCTGAGAGAACTGCTGACGCATTTGTTAGGAAATAGAATGAAATCCAGAAAGCAAGACTGCTCGTATATCAGAACAAAGCCGTGAACGTTTCGGGTGCCCTCTACCGGCGATCACAAGCTTTTCAAAAATAAATTATTGTTAAAATTTATCACCCCGCAAGCCATGTAAAATACTAAGTGAGACAATTTGTGTTGCCAGCGACAACACTTATTAACAAGACTGCTCATATCAGGGCGAAGCGCTGAACGTTACGACTGCCTTTTAAGATCTATGGAGCAGCAATAACATGAAAAAATAAATGTAATAAAATAAAACATAATTTTTTTAAATTTGAGATTTTATGAAAATTATCCCCCCACACACGCTATATAAAGTACAACGTTTTGCTTATAGTAACAATGGAGCAAATAAGCTTCCTTCAACCAATTTGGAATTGTTTCAATGACGGATTAAGTCTCCGCTTACGCGCTAATAGCGCGTAATATATCGCGCATTAATTTTCCCAAATTGGCCGAAATGGCCATCTGTAAATCCCCATAATTTTCCAAAAAAAATGATCACAGGTGGAATATTTTTTCAAATTTAAGCTCAGGACAACAATACTTTTTGAAGGATAAAAAGATTTTGTCAAAAATGGCAGTTGAAAAGTCGATATTTGACAGAAAAAAAAACCACGCGAGCACAATTTCCGTTTCGAAATTTGGAACAAGACAGCTCGTATATAAGGGCGAAGCCCTAAATGTTCCGACTGCCCATTAACTAATCTTCAATAGTGTTTATTTTAAAACAAAATTGATAATGTCAAACTTTAAATGTTAAAAATTTCAGTCGTGAATGAAGTTAATAAGAACAATAAACTTGCCTCAATTGAGTTTGGAACAACTCTATGGTGCGGGATAATTCGCCACGCGTAATGAATAAGCTATACACTTTCAGCATCAATATAAAATGAGCAGTTTAGTTAAGACTCTTTTCACAGCGACCGTAAAGTCAGTTAAATATAGCAGTGAGTGACCCTCATAAGTACACAAAGATGAATTGATTGATCGCCAGTGAGTAGCATTTTTTTTGAACATTGGACAAAACAAAAAACCACCCCGAGCAAATCTATTCCTTACTTTTTTCGAAAGTCGGAACAAAGAGCAAATAGCTTGCCTCAGTTCAATTTGGAAGGGTTTAGTTTGCAGTAGTTAGCAGTGGATTTGAAATAGTCCCAAAAATCAAACCAATAGAATTTTTTAGGAAAAATGATCACAGTTGCAAAATCTTCTTACATTGAGCTTCAGTTAAAAATTTTTTCCAGATGGTATAAAAATTGGTATAAACACTTTGTTAAAAAGTCGAAAACTGATTGAATATAAAAAAAACTACACAAGCATTATCATTCTCAGCTTTATTCGAATGAACAATAAAATAGTAGAAGTAATTTCACTTTCATGCGTATTTCTTTCATGTATCATCTTTTCCTCTAGTTGATGTTTAAGCAACTTATTTCCCCAGCACGAACATCTCACGGAAGTCTTTTGCAGAACACCCATTTTAACACGTTGTTAATTTTGTTTGGAAATTTTTGAGACCAAATATTCTCGAGACTAAAAACGAAATTTGCATGAAGTGAACAAACTTAATTCGGGTCGAGCAACCTTTGTGATTTATGTTCTGCTCGTAGCTGGTCAATTAAATTTGAATAAAAATTTATACAAAGTCAAAAAGTCAGATTCAAATTTTATGCTTTGAAGATTTACAGGTATTTTTTTTGGATTTCATAAGATCTTTCTAACTATTATAGCTCAAAAAGTCCAAATTACGCTCAAAAAGTGCAAATTTTTTTTTAATAACCCCGTAATTTGTATGTAATTATCAGAAACAATTTACGTTTACAGTTACTGATTTTACGTTTTTTGGAAAATGTGAATAGTTATAAAACGGTTAAAACTCTGATCTGTGATTTTATTGATCTAAGTTTTTTCTACCAAATTTCAGTTTCAGTTCCGCAGTACTAGGTAGGTTGCATACGTGATTTTATTTTTGGGGTGACATAGTTATTTGAAAAATTCGCAGTATAACCTAGCAGTCTTCTATTATAAAGTTCAAAATTATTGCACATTTTTGATAGTCAAACTGCAATTTTGAGTTAAAAAAACGAAAAACCTTGCCATAAAATATATGCAGAGCTCGCTTTTGCAGTAAACAAAATTCGTTTCAACTCATAATTAGTATCGCAATTTTATGAAGTTTTGCCATGATCTACTATCGGTGTATCGGATTTTCAAAAAAAAGTTGAAAAACCGATTTTGGGGCCCTTTTTGGAAATTTTGGCTCTTCCCCCCCACCTCACTCAAACATTAATTTTATGGTCTAACGAGTGGTTTTAAAAGGTTAATTATGAAGACCAAATATGTTTGTCATGGCCTAAATTAGTCAGCATGTCATTTTTGATGACAATCGGACAATGTGAACAGTAACTTCAAATATAATATTTGCAGGGGGGGGGGGGGGGAAATGAAAAAGAGCCGAAATTTTTGACAAGGAAAAATCTCGTATTTTGGCGCGCGCTCCCCCTCAAAGTTATTATATATTGGATATTGGCGCCAAAGACGCCTTTAGAAAAATTTTACAGTCGGTCGGCCAAAAATGGATTTTTTAAAAAGTACCAAATGGGGGACCCTTTGGGTCGGCAGGTGGTCGAATCCCTGAGGAGAAGGGGCGTCCAACCCCCCGCTCCCCTTTTAAATCCGCCCCTGTATGAAGCATAGAATAGCAATTTCGGACAGCTGCTTTGAGAATTTTTAGAAAATGTAGATAATCAAGAGATGTCAGTGTTTCATCGAAAATCTTTGGTCGAAAAGGCTCTCTAAAGTCATAGCTTAAGGTCGAACCTGTCTAATCAAAATCGAACACAAAGTCAAAATATGAAGGAAACGAGCTACATGTTGACAGGCGATGACTTTGACGGGCGCTTCGGCAACAAGGAGTACACGATTGTGCTGAACACGCCCTTTGATCTGGATGTGGAGGGGGCTCCGACCTACTACGAAGTGCCCGTGGACTGTCTCGTCTCGACCGACTTCGGATTTGTAAGTCAGCATTTATAATCCACTCAGAACAATTATACAGAACATCAGCTCGAAAAATGAAGTTCAACCTTGGTTTTTCTGATAAACAGGTAAGGCTGAACTTTAATCTCGGAAAATCAATTCGGTCGTCTTTTTTTTAAATCGTTTTTTGATATCATTCCAAAAGTTTTTGATCTACGCCGACTTAACTTTAAAAAAAGAGAAAAAAAATGACCTTGAAAAGATGCTGCCCTAATTTTTAGTCAAAACTTTTTTCAAAATAAAATTAATTAGCGTCTTTGAACCATTAATTCTTTCAATTTGACTCGAATTTAGTTAATATATGTCACTCAAAAGCATCATTGTGATACCGAATATTTTCAGAAACAGTTATTTATTATAAATAAAGCAATTGGTTAACTCATACTTTTTTTTCTTACGAGAAATTGCATTTAACTCATAGATGAATAATTACTAGCACCAATCAAATGGCTAAGAACAAAAAAAAACATTGTTGATTGAATAATTGAAACCGGAATTAATCTTATAAAATTTCAAGTTGATCTATTTTGATTCTTTTAGTTTAACATTGTTTCCAAAAGTTCGGCTGGGGTTATAAACAAAAACTATATTAATGTATCAGGCAACATATCCCAGCCGAAAATGATCATGTAAACAAGAAAACATCCAAGGAAAATGACAACTAAAATCAGGGACAACAAAATCACAGTGTCTATGAAATACAACAAATACATTGCAAAACTGATAATATATTTATCACAACCGTCACCGTTGTCATTATTAAACTCTTCGTGTTTCGAGAAAATCCAGTAATTTCCGACTGCTATCCAGGCTAGTGCAAATATCACGCAAAGAGTGGTCAGAATTGCATACGCCAAAACATGTTTATCCAGAACATACTTGGGGGCTATTTGTTCCTCGTCGCTAAGGTACGGGTTCCGTTTCGCCTATGGGTTTACAATTTGGGTTTTTTCAACACAACTCAAAAAACAAACTATTTTTTCAACAATAATTTTTGTAAATCTTAAGATTATTTGGTTGCGTACTTTTTTTGAGATTATCAATCAACAAATCCATTTATTAAAAAAGCAAGAGGCTCCCTCCTCCTGCTTCCTGTTAATATATGGATTTTATAATGAACAAAGTCGAAAAAGTACGCAACCAAATAATCTTAAGAGCTTTTTAGTTTTTGTTTTGAAATCAATTGCTCATAGATAGAATTTACTCCTTATAAATTTTGACCACAGTATGTTTAGACCTCTGACAATTAAAACTGACTGAATTAAAAATTTTCAAAATTGAACTTTTTCAGTAATTAAAGTGCACTTCGAAGAGCAAAATTTTTGATTTTTTAAATCGAAATACGCCATTTTATGCTTTTTCAGTTTTTCGAACTTGCAATAAAAATTTTGCGCGGTTTGAATTCTTAAAAATAATTGAAGCAGAAAGTTTTGAAGTAAAGCTTCAAATATTAGCTTCATTAAGATTGAAAACAGTGATTTGGCTCCATGTCTTCGTTTTTTTTATTACCACTATTTTGAATTTGTTTAGAAAAATTAAAAATTACTCCGGGCAAAACTAGGGTAATAATTAGAAGTTTCAGATAAGTTACTTTCTTGCTTTGTTTTATTTTTTTGTTTGGTAATTATCATGATGCTTTTTTACTCACCAGTGCATAGGCAAGAGCAAAACTGCTCAAATCAGGGTAAAATCTTGAATAATTAAATGCACAACAAAGAAAATTTATCTCGCATCAAGGTTTGAATTTCTGAAGAAACTGACGAAATATATTTGTCTTGAGTTCAAAATAATAACGAGGATAGCCAGTTACTGTGCAAAAAGCACAGAATATTCCGAAAATTGTCTTTAGAAAACTACGGTTTAGAAAGTTTTTTTTCTTAACTAGTGTAGTTTTTTCTGCTAGGTGTGATAAAAAGATTCGACGTAAAATTACAATTTAGGCAAATTAAACAGTCATAGTAAAACAGGCAAATTGGACAAAAAATTGTGTAGAAAAATGATTAGAAAAACTTAAAATTTAAAAAAAAAGATTTTTTTTTTTCAAATATTTTTGCAGAAAACTTGAATTTTTTGAAGTTATTTGTTCCCAGGTCGGATCAAAAGCTTATTTAAACTGTGATAATTTTTATAAGCTATCGTCTATGGATGTTTAAAAATTGGCGAAACGGCCAGACGCAGATAATCATTGCGCACTGTTTTCTATCAACGTGTATAGAGGGAAATTATGTGTTCCAAATAAATTATTACTAGATGAAATTTTATCGTAATTTACTAGGGAAGATTTGTCAACAAATATGGAATAATTTGAAAATTTCTCTTCTAATGAATTCTATAATTTTTCTATGATTTTGTTAAAAATTTTTCTTGAATAAGAAAAAAATTGTTGCATGAAAGATTGAAAAAATTTCTTTAAAAAAGTTTTCTTTACGGCTATGAAAACCTTAATTCTTCAAACCTGAAAACAAATTGAATTTTTTCCTTATCTGCAGTGTCACATACAAAAAAACATTATGTATCTCATCTTGTACAATTTTCATGCCACAGTTTGTTTTCGATTAAATTTGAAACAAATTACTTTGATGCGTACGCTTTACTTTAATCAAAAATTTCTTAATTGAGAACTTGGGAAGCCATATTTTAGTTTTCCGAAATACGACTTTTTAGAACGTGTTGGCAGATAAAAGATTGTTCTCTCTATCAATTACAGTGGTGAAGACCTCTTTATAGGTCGTAATGATTTTCTTCCCGTTTTTCATTACGAGTTGGAAAAGAGACAAGGAACGCAAATAAACAAAAAAATACTATTTGTTTTTAGAAAACTTCAAATTTCAAAGTACGGAGAAAAAAAAAGTGTGGCAGCTTCAAAAAAGTTTATGATAATTCCCACCTATTTGGATGAAATTAATTAAACTCAATATGACTGGTTCAATAGATCAATAGATCTTTTTTTTTCTGGGAAATCTGAAAACTAACCTTTACTTTCACAACGAGAAGTTGCTTGCGTTAATGTGGCCTCTACATTTGCACTATTCAATAGTGGAGTTTGCTTTCCTTTTAACAAAGAAAATCAACTAAAGTGAAAAAAAAACTCAAACCGCGAAAAATCAAAACTGAACGTAGATGGATCAAAAAACGTTTTCCTGAAAAAAAGCCTAAAAAAATACCAAGATCTATATAAGAGTATTCACTAACGTTCAAGACTCCTAGAACCATTTATCCTCAATTTTAATTTTTGTTGAAGTGATTTTTGATGCCTTTTTCAGTTCAACTATTTATCTTTTGCTAAAAGCAAAATGAAGCAAAAGACGTTTTCCAATTAAGGAAGTGGAATTCGCGAAAAAAACGAGAACGATTTTTCAGAATCATAAATGGATATCAGTTTTTAAATTTCCCAGCTGATAAAAACTTTACCCATAGATCCAGTTTCTTAAATAATTTCAATTTTACCAAGAAGTTTCAATAAAATTTATCAAATTTTTTTTCTCGCTCACACAGCTGAAAACAAGCACGTTGAGGTTGTTGTCTCACTAAAACACCCTTTTACATGAGACTTAATAACATTCAAAGAAAATTATTTTAGGTAGAGAGGAAAATTTGGTCTGATTTTGTTGCCATTCAAAACAAATTAACGCGTGTGGATAAAAAAGGGAGTGGATTTTAACATTTCTTAACCAATTTCGTTTAATTGCTAAACTGAACCTAAGTTCTTCCCTTTTTTCAAATTGATAGTCAAAAACCAAAACAACGCAGTTTTCAAAAACTTCACCGAAAAGTTTAAAAAAAGTTATGAAAGCTTCAATTTTTTCAGAAATTTTTGTATTGATTGATTAATATGGTCAGGACAATCTGTGCTAATTTTCATTAATTGGGCCAAGCATTGTATTGATATGACCCTAGATTTAAAGCTTAACCAACCTGCGAGATAGCCGAAAGACCGCCACAAGAGATAAGAAAAACAGACAACATAGTCCCAATTAGAACGAAAGCTCCGAAAACTAGAAGCCACGTCTGTACTCTGGGTTCTATTGGACATTTACCGATGCTGCCCATCAAAATACAAGTAGAGGGTATCCCGATTAAGAGGCAGAACACTATTGTTGAAAGCACTGCAAGTAGGACGAAGCTGCAGTATTTGGGAGATTTGAGTTCTTTTCTGAAACCGCTCCCCGATTCCCGACTGCCGCTAAGTCTGAATAAAAGCCAAATTTTAGTCTTTTCTAGTCCCTCATAGAAGCCCAAACGTAAATTTTGTTCATACGGCCTTTTTTTGAAAAACAACCAAATCTGTTCACTTATTGCTCACACTTACATGCTTTGCTATAATTTGGACTCAGCAAAAAATCAAATAAATATAGGGGAGCCGAAAAAGAGCTCAATTTTAATATCGGAAAAAAATTGATATTGTCTTTTGAAAGAACACGCCTACATACAAGGTCTTCAGTTCATAAATCAGAGCCACTGTTGTGCCCTGATTGAATTTTTAAATTACTTTTATAAGTAATAGCGCAAAATTACGAAAGCGTTTCTGCTATACTTTCAAAACAAAAAATTTTGTGAGTACAGGAACAGTTCATATACGAAATGTTGAAATTTTTACTGAGATCGTTATCAAATCTTCATTCAGAAAATTTTATTAATGAGCTGTTTTTTTTCAATAATTCTATTAGAAAAACTAGAAGATCTGAAAAAAAATTTTTTTTCTAAATGAAAATAAATTCCTAGTTAGAAAAACACTTTTTTTTACTTATCGGGGACCAAAATTTTTCAACATACTTCAAGTAAATAAGATTATGCCAATTGATTCTCAGTCATAGTACAAAACAAGTGCTATCCGTTGCCCACAAAATTAAATTTTTGTACAACTTAGGAAATCATGAGCTAACAAAATCAATTCTTGGTTAATTTTCTCGAGACGACAACTTGGTTGTATGATTTTTCACTCTCCTAAATATCAAAACCCGAAGTTTACTTGTACCAGGCCATGATTCAGAACTCCAAGTTTGGACGCAAAATATGACGGTCTAAATCTCCGTAGTTTTTAAGAAATCGCGATTTTTTTCAAAATTTTTAGTTTGTTCGATAAAAACATAGAAAAAAGAAAAAGTTTTTTTTTAATTATGAATAATATAGTTAAATTGTGTACAAAATTTCCAGCTGCACATAGATAGTTCATTGTTTTTGTTTTTTCCTTAATTAGGAAAAGTTAATATATTTCCTCTTTTATTGATTTCCTTAGTTTATTTTTTTATTTTTTGTTTATAAAAACTATGCATGGTTAGATTCTGATCAGACATGCTTGTCTGTTATTTATTCTCTCCATGTTGTGTATGCGTTTATCTTTTTTGATTGACGTTACAAATTGAAATATATTCAAAATTATGGAGAAATAAATTCATTCTTTCTTTTCTTTCTTTAAAAGTTTGATCAAATTGTACCGCTCATAAGTCATGATCGCATTATGGCAGAACTCTTTACAAAATCAGGACTAAAATTTTGATTTTTAAGCTAAAACTTTGAAATTACTATTCTAATAACTATCACGATAGGCAACTATCATTTTGATTTTAAATATGAGTTATTAATTCTAAATCAAATGCGGAAAAATTAACCAGTTAATTTAGAGCTAACCAATTACATATGCAAATCAGAAATTTACCTTGTTTTTTCTCCTGACTTTTTATTGACATTATTCGCTTCCATCTTTCTCGTTTTGCTGTTTTGTGGCGGTTTTGTCAGTTGCAGTAGAAACCAGAAAGCACGTGCCACAGCCAACAAAACGCCACAGAAAGCACTGACCATCTGGAGTTTTCACTTGTTATACATTCTGACATTGCGAAACTACTGGAACAGAAAGACTCTTTTCCAACAGTTTTAACTGTTTGCTGGGTCTGTTTGGCCCGATTTGGTTCTTTTCTTAACCAATCCCTCCTTCATTTTATTTTCAGTTTTGAAAAACTATTTTATTATAGACATAATTTGGGCAAATAAGTAGAAAATTGAGAGAGTGATCCAAGGTCCAATATTATGCAAGTTCCGGCTCATTTTCTTTTTCCACCCCACCTGCGAATTTCACAAGTTAAATTAATGTTATCCAGTTTCTATGAAAATTGACACGCGCACTAATTAGGCCATGACAAACATATTTGGTGCTGATATTTAACCTTGTGAAATCACTCGTTACGCCATAAAATTGATGCTCATGCGCGGTGGGGTGGGGGGGGGGGGGGGGATGGGGATTGGAGTAAAAAGACACCAAACGCCAATTTCATCATTTAAAGTATCGGCTTGCACAAAGTAATCAAAAATCAGCCTTAGCTTAAGACATAACGCAACCTATAAATTTATTCTTTTTGCATGGAATTGAACAGGGTAAAATTAACCAAAGTATAACAAAAATAGCTTCCTTTCAATTTTCAAGATTCCTGTAGTTTTAGATTTTCTAGAAACTTCTTTTAAAGCACTTTTAATAATGATTTAGATGTTCATTATTGATTATTAATGATCCCAGTTTTGTTTCGTTAACAGGTGGTGCGTGGGTATTTTTTGTTCATTTGGTCAAATATACCCCCAATTTCCAAGTTTTTAATGTAATGATAATAATGCTTGTTTAATAATTGAAGTTATTATTATTGATTTTGTAAAAGTTGTAAAAAATTTCTTTTATTCAAGTTGATATGAAAGTTTCAAAAGCACGAGTTTCAGAACATTCTGATAATTTTGAGACTCAGGCAATGGAAAAGAGCCGCACAGATTTTTGTCGAATAAAAAACATGACTAAGATCTCTTCCGTTTTTTTTTGATAAATGGTGACTTCTTGAAAAACAGTTGATTTTATTCGGCTAAACTGACTTTTTCGAAAAACCGCTATAATCATGACCATCAAAAGTCATAAAGTAAAATGTTTGCACAACTATTCATATAAATGAACAGTTTCTGACTCTAAGAGTTGAGTAAAGATTTTCAATGCATAACGGAGCAGATTCGGGACTTAATCTGAGCATTTGCCACAAAAACCCCCAAAAACACTCATAAATTTTTCTTTCAACGTTTTTTTAATTGAGAATATGCAGTTTTGAGCTTGCTAAAAGCAAGATGCAGTTTCAAAAAATTTGTAACAAGTTCGCTTTTTATTAAAGCAAACGCCTGTATTAGACAACCCGTTGATTTTTTCTTCGTTTTTTTGATTAATTTCTTTATTCAATTTTTTTGCCGGATATTCACATAACTGAGCGCTAAATTACAATCAAGGTGAATGATTTTAAAACAGGCTATTGTAATTTTTTTATCTTCAAAAAAAATTGACGGAAGAAGCCGTTTTATTGCATTTTTTATGACATCTGATAAGTTGGGCTCAAAGCTAGAGAGACATTTTACTTTCAAATGATTAATAAAATTTTTTTAAGGTTGACAGAAAATTAAAAATTAATATGATTACATTTTGTGATAAAAACGCTCAAAAATCATTCAAAAATGCTATTGCAACCCATGATTTTTCCAAATTTTGAATAAAATGAGGAACCTATATACTTGAGGTTTCTTTTTATTTAGAACTATTTCTGAAAGAAATTTGAAGAGTGGTGATCGATTCTGGAATTTTTGTGTTCCAAAAGGGTGCGGTCGCTCCATCCTGAAATCGGTTTGCTTCTGCTCATACTGCTCGTTTTATGTTTTGAGGACTGAATTACGAATTAATAACCTGCACCCAAAAATTTCAAAAAAATTTATATACAACATTAATCTTCTAATTTTTTAAAATGCACTCTTTTTTCATTTTTTTTTTTGGTTTTTCTTATTTTAGCTGTCGTTATAAAAAATTTGAGCAGTCGGAATGGATCTACTAAAGAATCGCCCTCCCTTTGGTATGTACTTAAAAATTGCCACCCCTAATAATCAGGGGCGGATTTAGGGGGGGGCGGGGGTGGGGGATTGGCGGACGCCCCCCTTCCTCAGGAATTTGACCGTAGCAATTACCAAAGGGTCCCCCCTCTGAACAATTTACTTAATTTTTTTTCAAAGGGCGCCTTTGGCGCCGGTGTCTTTGGCCTTTATATCAAAGAAAATTTTGAGGTGTGAAAATTCAAGGTGTGAAAGTGCGTCTTTTTTGAGACCTCAAATTGGACTCATTTTTTGACTCGAGGCTGGTAGGGGTAATTTACATTCACGAAGATGTAGAAATCAATGTCGAAGAGGTCATCGACAGATTTGCCGCAAAAAATCGAAGACTCAATTTTGTTTAATTTTGTTCATTTTCTTATTGTAAATAAATCATTGTTTTCGTCAAAACTTTTCTCAATCCGCCCCCCCCCCCCTCAATAAAATCCTAGATCCGCGCCTGCTAATAATAAAAGCTGTAAACTAGCACTAGAGCTTTGTATTGAGAATTCTAATTTTGCTGCAATTTGATTGGTCGAAAATGCGTTATTTTAACCTGCTTAAGAATTGCCCCCTTTCTTAAAATGGGGGGGGGGGGATATGTTGAGTAGATCCGTCGGAATATTTTGTGCATGGTATTTGCACAGCAACTGGTTATATATATTTTTAAACAGCATCACCCATACACGTAGAAAGCTAAGCAAAGTATCAGATCGAAGCCTTATTCGTCATGATTCGGATTTAAGAATTTGAAAAGAATCAATGGGTGTTTTCAGTTTTTAGACCAATTTCGAAAACACAGAAGTTTCATTAAAAACAATTAAGTCGTCAAGCTCATTAATAAGGAAAATTGATTTTTTTAAATGTAACTTATTTGTTTTTAACTAGGCGCGTTCCCCTTTCCTAGCCTCCAAAAAATAAGAATATTTTGTTTCCTTTTCCTTTAATTTTTGGTCTGGTGAAACTAATTGCGATCGGAACATATGCTAATTGAACAGTCACCAGATATCCTAATATTTCTTAGCGTTTACTGATTCTTTTTTAGTTTTTCAGATGGATTATTTTTGGACTGTTTTGCTTGGATTCTAATAAATATGCAGAAAGTTACTATATAAAAATTTTGATTTCTGCTCGGAAACCGGTTTTAAGGAAGAAATATTTACGACAGCTAAAGTGCAGAGCGACGGCCAATAAGAACTGCCCCTATTAAACCCAAATTGCTTATGAGAAGGAATGGTCGTTACCATTATCAGGCTTCATTATAATGATTCTCATTCTGTCACTATTGCTGTAGCGTTCTCCTCTTAAACACTTCAATTTTCAGCAATAACGTCTTTAATAGAGCAGAAATTGCCATTTAGAGAATGCAATTAAATCTGTCTCTCAAGGGCTTGGCCCGGGTCGAGGTCCCAGACTCATATCCAGGCGTTGTGGGTAGCGCCGCATCAAAATTTAGACCCAAATTGCATAGTCGCGCCAGGAGTTTGAGTCTGGAAAGTCTGGCCATGAGTCGCGCGGTGGGTTGTCGCGACAGTCTGGACATACCCAAAATTTGTCGCGAAAGTCTGGACACACCCAAAATTTGTCGCGAAAGTCTGGACATACCCAAAATTTGCCGCGAAAGTCTGGACATGCCAAAAATTTGTCGCGAAAGTCTGGAATGAGTCGCGGACCTCGTCCCCGGGTGCTGCGGCACCTTTTCGCATGACATAGAAACAAACAGTTGGAGTGTCTGAGATAGCAAGCTCGACACAATTTGAGCGGATTGCAATATCGATATTTTACCTAATCTTAGCCCCAATCGGCTTTCGTATCTTTCTTCATTTGGTATTAAAAACAGATAACTCTGAAAAAAACAACGAGTTTTGCTCAATTTTAGACTATTAATTAATTTCTTATTTCAATTTCTAAAAAAAATCCTTTTTTAAAGCAAAAATAAGAATAAGCGTATTAAACCATGATTTTCACGACGCCCCAAAGGTTTTTTCAAGTTTTTATTTGCGTGTTTTAGTCTCATCAGAGGAGGATGACATATCTGTTGAAGATGACAATTGTGCCTGTAAATGACAACCCTCCTCAATTTATACCCAGCACAATTCAGTTCAACTTGCTGGAGGTGAATTTTTTTGGAAGCACTTCGCATACTAATACGCAAATGAGAAAATGAACGTGCTATCAATTAATTTCTTCGAATTAAAAAAACTAACGGAAAAAAAATGAAATTCAAGATTTCGTCATAAATGTTAAATCATTTTCGCCGCTCCAAAAAACTTTCTTCAATGTATTCTGATACTATAATTTTGTCATCAGAAAATCTGTAGATGAAAATTTTCCGATATTTAAGCTTATTTTAACTTTAACGGGTTTTTAGAAATATTTTTCAGACAACTGTAGATTGTTCCAAATTTTGAGCATGTAGTATCGTGCCGATAACAAGGTCTTGTGGTATATTAAATTTTATTTGTGTTTAGAACGAGGAACCCAACCCAGCGGTGTCTGTGTTTTCGTTTCTCGTCACAGACGGGGATCTAGTCGAGGTGCATCAAGAGTCGACTCTATCATTCACAGGCGCCGACCAGGTCTGTCAAACTTCATTTTTATTTTAAAAAAAAATTGAAGTAATTTTTTCAGCCAACTTAAATCACATTACATTTCTCATTCAGAGCTAAGCTGAAGAAATATGAAATCAATCGACGTGTAAACATTTGTATTAACTCAGGGGCAAAAAAAGTTTTAACTTCATTGCAAATTCATCAAAATCTAAAGACGTGAAGCTAAGATTCTGAACAGTTTTTTCAATCTTATTTTAGTTTGACTGATTTTTACTTCAATTTTTTTAGATAGAAAAAATAGAATTTTTGTCGTAACTTTTGGAACTGAGGGTGATTAACTGAAACTCATTTTCCAATGTTCTAATTGCTTCAGGATGTTGCGCGGGAACTTTTCTCCCTGTCTGAGCTGGTTTCAAATGGGAACAACCAATGGGAGGCGAGCATGGCTCTGATTGGCTATCTGGACTACGAGAGCAAACCAGTGCTGGACTTCAAGGTCGAAGCCATCGTGAGTTATGATCGAAAACCAGATCTTGAACAGACAAGATCTTCTAAACTATAATTAGTACCAAAAAGTTGGAACAGACTAAAATAATTAAGAAGGGCAATCTGCCAATTTAAAGCAATGTTTTTATGCAAACTTGAGTTTTTAGATGACGTTGAGTCATTTTTTCCGACTGAAAAATGAGCTTTTGTATGCAAAAATTTTCTGAAATAGGTCGTTTGCTCTTTTTAATTATTTCCGTCTGTTCCAACTTTTTGCAACTCTCTATATCTCATCCCATGGTATACTTAGAAAGAATGACCACCCTAAAAACAGTTTTAGGAAGTTTCCACCGTGTAACAAATTTTCCTCTAAGCAATTCGGCTAGAGCGAGGAGAGGATGGTGAGCAAGAGGTTTCGGTGACACTTTCACAGTGGCATGGCCATCAATTTAAACAGTCTCAAATGGAGATCGAAACTATTTGATCCATATTAACACTCAGTGACGATTTAACGACAACTTTTTATGGCCAAACGCTATTTTTGGTCAATTTTTTTTCTAGAAATGCCCAAAAGTGGTGTTTTGAGCCGTGTCTGGACAATTTTATCCAAGACATTAATGTCCCGGACAAAACTGTCCAAAAATCAAAAAGCGTCCAAGACATTTGGTTCCCATACAAAATTGTCCCAAAATCATCCGAAAATTGTCCAGCTAATTGCCAACCTAGATAACAACAGTATTATTTTGTGAAAATTTAAAAGAAGGAGGATTAATTTGATAAGGCTACGCAACTGTGCAGTAGAACCAAATTTTTCTTTGAGTGACCTATTAGAGACTCAAATAAAAGAGGACTCAAATCATTTACAGATACCAAATCAATTATTGCTTAGTTGATGTTTGCGCCAAACGAAGCTTTGACCGATTGTAGTATCATTAATATAGCTCTTTAATTATTGGTCAACAATAGAAGTCCTTATGAAAAAAAAACACTGAAATGCTAGTTTACGATTCGTAACCTTGAGTTTTGTCGGACACTGCAATTTGTTCTTATCAAAATGTGTTTTTATCAAAATGTAATCGCCGTGTGGGCTTATTGCAAAACACACCACTATTTTAAATGATCTTATTCAGTTCTCATATCCAGCCAACATGGAAAAGCGAAAATTCAGAATTGCTCTTGACAAGAGCAGTAATAGCAGATGAGCCACCTCGACATTCAATTCTTTCAGTTCGAAGAGACATAACAGAGAAACTGAATCTCCAAACTATTCAGCCAATTAGAGAACCGTCAACAGAATCAATTAGTAAAGACGGCCCAAAAAGCAGGAAGGAAAGTCATATATTGGTTTCAAACTACCAGAATTGCTGGAATTGACTCACAGTGGCGGAATTTTCCTTCATTTTGATTCTGAACTAGGTTATAAAAAGCGAATGATGGTTTTCACTATTCTTCCGGGACTGGAGTTTCTTAGTGGTGCTTATGATTGGTTCTGCGATGGCACTTTTTCAACGGCTCCGATTGTCATTGTTCAGATATATCCAATACACGCATCAATTGATGGTGTTCTTTTGTCCCTGTTGTCCCTGGTGGTGAACTGTTTCGAGATAGACTTTGCCATAAGGGCAACCAATGATTTCGAAATAGCAAACAAAAATGCATTTTCTTCCTAATCCAAAATTTAACAAATTCAAAAGTGCTACTTCCATGTGTACTAAAACATCTGGCGTCACGTTCAATCTACTGGAAATCCAAATAACTACAGGCATGATCTAGAATTCAGTGAGCATGTGCAAATGCTCCAAAGTACCGCTTTCTTGCCAGTAAGTGACGTCAACGCCGCATTTGAAGCACTCCAGAAGAGAAGCCTCGCTACATCTCAACTGCTTTTCATTTATTTTGTAGATAATGAGATTGGTCGACTCTCGGCGGCAAATGGAGCTCGTCAAAAATCCAAATTTAACATTTACAGCTGAAGTGACAACGGGGTGTCCGAGAACCAACAATGCAGTTGAATGTTGGAAGAGCAACTTCGTTAAAGTTTTCAACGCAAAACACCCATCTTTTCCAAAGCTAAACAAGAAGTTCAAAGATGAACAGAAAAATGCGGAAACCCAAATAGAAAAATTGTACGCCGGGAAAAGAGTGTCCCGTTATGAAAAACCTCAGTGTGTTCAATTTGAAAAAAAAACCTTTCCGAGTTAGCTGCGGCCTATGATCCGAGTAAAGATCTCAGTTTCTTGAAAGGGTGCAGTAGCAATATTAATTTATTCTAATTATTTTTTTTTTCAAATTTCGGTCTCGCTTTGATTGTTCAACTGTTATTTGGAACACATAGAATCCAAGTAGAGAACAATCAAACGGATGCAAAACATCAAAGCAATAAAAATCACAAGGTCAGATCAAGGAAAACAAATTCAGACATTTTTGTCAGTGTCAAAAATGTCTGGTACAGTTTTATAGTTTAGGACACTTTTATCAAGGCTTTAAGAAAGTTAGTCAAAATTTTTTTTCATAAAGTTGGAGTCCCGCTCAAAAAAATCCAAAATCAGCCCTTGGAGCACTGTATACCCATTGATTTCCAATCAGGCACCAATTTAATCAATTGAACTGTCCGTCCTAGCCTGCATGTTGAAAACTTTCAAAATTGTTTTCGAGCTTTGTTTTTAAAAACAAACAGGCCAAAAAAGGCTGTTTTTTAGACAATTTTCGAAAAATATTGACTAAAAAATCACTTTTTTTGGCGCGCGCTCCTCACTCAAAAATAGTATATAATGGCGCCAAAAGCGCCTTTAGAAAAATTTAGGGTCTGCCAGCCAAAATTGCAGGTCCTAAAATAGTACCAAAGCGGAGACCATTAATTGCATTTATCAATGCAATTAAATGAACCATCGTTTTGATGTTAAAATCTCACCAAAAATATAATTTCACGATGTAACAGTTGCTTTTCCATATTGGCTACTCATTGACCTTTTGCGACCCTTTCTTTTCCTCCATTCTTTTCAAGCTAAAAATCAATTTATTCTCATACAATTTTTTAGCTTAAATATGACTATGTAAGACCTTGCATCAGCTTATTTGTGCGAAAGAGCTTTTGCCACCATTTTTAAACTTAAAAGATCATTTTTGAGCAAACAGATTTCTCAGCTTAAACATGATGGGTAAATTGCACACTCATTGACTTTTTGTGACCTTTTTGTTGTTGTTGTTTGTATAGAATAGTGTGCCCGGGGCATTAGACAGTGTGATGTCGGCGACTGTGGACGTGGTGGTGTCCATAGAAGACACGGACGACAGGGATCCCGTCTTCACCTCAAACCTCTACTCCGCCTACGTCGACGAGGGATACACAGGGGTAAGGGGCTCCAACTTTTGCTATTATAAGAGCAATACAAACCTCAGATAGAGAAATTAGTGTCCTAGAAAAAGAGCAGAGAAACGTGAAGTAATGAAGTCCAAAGATTTGACTAAGGAGCTAGCAGAACAGTCAGTTTGAAAAAACAACTTGTTGTTATATTTTACGGTTAACTGGTAAAACTTGTCCCAATATTCTGCCTTTGACAGTAAAAACTAGACCAAAATTTGAAATATTTCTGAAACTATGTTTACGCATCACATAAGGTTTTATTTGGAATCATCGTAAATTTTTTGGCATCGTAAATTGATCGAGCTGCATTTTTATAGTGCGATAGCACTTATGATATAAAAGCTAGGGCTTGGAAACTATAATCATTTTTTGGTTTTGTTTCACTTTTGCACATGTTTAAGGTCGTGACTGTGGAACCTGCTCTGCTAGCCGAAGACGGGGACGCATTCAATTACACCATCGCATATCGACTGAAAGGTTGCACTCACAACTATTTATGCTAATTGCACCACTTCTAATTGCACCAATTGGTATCAACACCAACTTCGCTATCGATTGCTACCAAAATTGATGTTCCAGTAATAATTTGGAAAAAAGATTGAAACAGAATGAGCCTAATTACGATTTTTAAAAGCTCTGAAATTTATCTATGAATGATTTTTCATGATAAATTTTTGCTAAAAGCTTGACCTTGAATTGTGTTTTTTTCTTTCAGAGCCAGTGTTTGGGTTTTCTGTTGAGGAATCATCCGGTCAGATTAGTCTGAGTCAGCCACTGGATCGAGATGGGCAGAATGGAGTCCAGTCGCGCACTCTTCTAATTGAAGCCTACCAACTCATTAACTCCCAGAGAAGAGCCAGCGTTGCCGTCATTGTGTATGTGTTCATCTATTTCGGTTTATCAAAAACCGGAAATAACAAAAAAGATCAACAAAAATAGAACTATATATAAGCAAAATATAGAGATTCCCCAAAAACGAGCTAATTAAGTTAAGACAATTTAACCATGAGCGATGGAAAAGACTATCAAACAAGCTATTGCTGAACCTCTGTTTAAGACTTGGATGCAATTTTTTAATTATTCTGGAATAAAGCAAATCTATTTGTAAGCAATAGAAACTTAAATTCTCATGATGAATGTTTTTCTGATTTTTTTTGAAATTTTTCATTGATAAAGTTTGGCTTCAAACTCAACAAATAAACAAGACTCTCAAGAACTCAACAAATAAACAAGACTCTCAAGAACTCAACAAATAAACAAGACTGAGTTCTCTGATTACTGCTTCAGGTATGTCGAGGACGTGGACGACAATGCACCCGTCATGACCCAAACTCTCTACGAGGCCACAGTCCCTGAGAACTCCCCCCAGTCCACTTTTGTTCTACAGCTGTCTGCCGTCGACCTCGACATCGTAAGTTGTTTCATCAACTTAATCAAAATTGTTTTTTTGTGGTGTCGTTTTAAGCATACCTGCATAAGTACCTTCTCGTTTTTTTGTTGAATGAGGTCAAAAATGAGATTTTTAAAACAAAAAGGAATTTTCAGCAGTCGATTTACGCTGGCAGTGTTTAAAAGATAGTTGATAAAACACGATATATCGCTCGCAATCTCTTTAAAAGGAAGGTCGTCTTATACGCCATAAAATGTTTTTACAAGGAATGCATGTGATAACAGGATCTTAAAATAGAAGAATTTTTCGTTATTGACTGAACCAAGAAAAATAGCCGATAACTCTCGCCGTCAGTTGTGGATTCAGGGGGTGGAAGGAGGAACGGGGTGGTATTTTCTAGGAGTGGACAATCTCACCACCCAAAAAGTCTTTTTCTGGTTCTATATTATGATACACCCATTTTCGCCGTACAACCCAAAGATTTTCTGGAGGTGTCTTTGGCACCAATTATTAACAGTTTGACGGACATCGCGCTGAAGTTTTTTTTGTCAAAACCGTCAGAAAACTTAAGAAAAATTGAGTAAAATCTTAAATGTTTGTCTGCTCATGATTGCGCACTTTTTATTCGAAAAAAAACTGAAATAAAGTGAGAATTTTTCAAATTTTCTTGTACGGAAATAATTATTGTTTCAGTTGTTGCTTTTGAGACTCAAATTAATTACACCCGGACATAAATTCTATTTGGTTTTCTAAACGGTTGCTTTAGACTCTCAGTACTTATGCTTTTATTATTATTTTTTAAAAGTTAATGGAGAACTATTTTAAAACAAAAAATACATTTTTAAGAAATTAGTGCAGTGTAATTTTCCGAACTGTGTGCTTCAGGGAGCGAATGCGGAGTTTGAGTTTTACATTTCCTCTGCATCTTCATCTTCATCTTCAGCCGAGTCACTTCCGTTTGAGCTGAGCAGACAGGGCACTCTCGTAGTGGCCAATGGGGCCACACTGGATAGAGAAGCCACACAACAGTACCAGTTCAAGGTCACTATCGTAATTATTAAAATCAAGTGAATCATGTCATTTAGATTCGAGTTCAAGGTAACTATTTTTGCTCCGACTTTCGTACAGTTCAAGGTCACTATTGTGTTTAATAACATCAAGTGAATCATAACAATTAAGTTCGAGTTCAAGGTTACTATTATTAATCCGACTTTCGTAACAAAGTAATGGAATAATTGTGCTCGGGTTGGTTTTTTTTCTCCAGACAAATTTCGATTTTTTAACTAGCTATTTTTGACAAAATTTTTAAATATCATCTAAAAGTATTGTTGTCCTGAGCTTAAATTTCAAAAGATATTTCACCTGTGATCATTTTTTAAAAAAGTTATGAGGGTTTAAAGGTTCCCATTTTGGCCAATTTGGGACAATTAACGCGCGATATACTTCGCGCTGTTAACGCCTAAGCGGAGATTTATTGTTCTGATTTTCGTAACGAAAGTAACGGAACATTTGTGCTCGGGGTGTTTTTCTTCTTCAGACAAATTTCGACTTTTTAACTAGCTTTTTTTGACGGAATTTTTGAATGTTCAAAAGGTATTGTTATCATGAGCTGAAATTTGAGAAGGTATTTCACCTGTTAAAAATCATTTTTTGTAAAGCCATGGGGGTTTTAAGATTGTCAATTTGGCCGATTTGGGACAATTAACGCGCGATAAATTTAGCGTTTTCAACGCGTAAGCGGAGATTTAATCCATCTTAGAAATTGTTCCAAATTGGTTAAAAGAAGCTTTCTTGCCATAATTGATTTGTTACCTGGACCGAAATCGATCACTTTGTACTCAATATGGCCTGTGAGGGTTGATTTGTACAAAAAATTTCAATCGTTTCAATTTGTACAAAAAAAAATCGCTATATTTTATTATACCTAATTTTTTCATCTTATTACTGCTCCATAACCTGAAAAGGCAGTCGGAACATGCAGGACTTTGCCCTGATACGAGCAACTTCTTTTCCCTTTGTTGCTTTTTTAACATATAATTTTGCCATGAGTAATTTTTTCCAAAGGCGGATTTGACGTCAATGTTCACTAATTTTGTGGTGGAGGCTGGCTTTTTGACACACAAAAGTTGCTGTAAAATAATGTTTTTCTCGGGTTTTCGCATTGCCCAAAAAGTCAAAAACCTGACCTAAAAAAAGGTTGACAAATAGACACAATTACTGAACATTACTTCAACATGAACGAGCAGTCTTGTCTTGTAAAGAAAAATTGAAACATTTCAACAATAGAATTGAACATATCAACTATTTCGACTTCAAACTCACTTTAATTTCAACCAAGATCAAGGTAGCATATATATATATATATATATATATATATATATATATATATATATATTTTTTTTCAAGGTCACATTTAATACAGACATATGTGTTAGTTAAATAAATCATTTTTTTTATAAAGGCGGAGTTAACGTCAATTCTCACAGGGCTGGCTTTTTTACACAAAATTTTTTTTGTAAAATAAGGTCTTTCTCGGGTTTTTGTAGTGCTCAAAAATCAAAACGGCTGACATAAAAAAAAGTTGACAAATAGACACATTTACTCAGGGGCGGATCTAAGATTTTCTCGAGGGGGATTTTCAAAAAATTTCAAAAACCTTTCTTCAGGTCGTGCATTTTTTGAGCTCAACCAATGCAGTAAAAGCGACACTGTTTTGGCCAAAGTTTCTTGGCCGCAGGCAAAATTTTGAAAAAATAGGCCAAAAAGGCGTTTTTATCCACTTTTAGGAAAATTTTGACCAAAAAAACGCGTTTTTTTTTGGCACGCGCTTCCCTCTCAAAATTAGTATGTAATGGCGCCGCAGGCGCCTTTAAAAATTTTAGGATCCGTCAGCCAAAAATGGATATCTCAAAATAGTACAAAGGTGGGACCTTTTGCGTTGGCAGGGGGTGGAATCATTGAGAAAGAGAACGTACCCCCCCCCCCGCCCCCATCCCCTAAATCCGCCCCTGCATTTACTGAACATTTGTTCAACATGAGTGATACGAGCAGTCTTGTCATTTTGGATAATAAAATTGAAACATTTGAACAATAGAATTGAAACATATCAACTAGTTCGACTTCAAGGTCACTTTTTTAACATGAGTGAAAGGAAAAAAGTTGAACTCTTGGTCTTTTTAGGAGACCCGCTGATCTTGAATCAGAATCAAATGTGGTCTTAAAAATTTATGTGAGCTAAAGACTTGTTTTCGCTTTCAGATCAACCTTGCCGAATATGACAATAAAGACAGTGAATCTAAAAGAACTCATAGAAGCCTTAAGGGAATTTTGTTCAGGTTTTGTCACTGCTTGTCACAATTTGAATATTTTGGTTGGTTTATGATTGCTTCCCGGGTCGAGGTTTGGGATTCAGAGGCGGATCTAGGATTTTCTCGAGGGTGGGTGGGCGGATTTTCAAAAAACAAAATCGAAAATTTGACGACTTTTTTTTTTAGGTCGGACCAAATTAGTTTTTTGAGCTCTCCTAAAGCACTAAAAAGACGCTGTTTTGACCCCCCCCCCCCTAAATCCGCCCCTGTTGCGATCTGTGTTTCACTCCAGGTGCTGGCTCGTTCGGTGGTTGACCCGTCAATCACGAGTGAGGAATCGACAGTGAGAGTGACAGTCGAGGATGTTAACGACAATGGTCCCGTGTTCTCCCAGACCACCTACTCCTTCTCCATAGCCGAAAACACCCAGACACCCGCTGCACTTGGAACTGTGAGTCATCGACTTCAATTATAATATTTCTACATTATTTTTGTATATTTCTACTACAATATTTTCTAAAAGGAAACTTATCTTTAAATAAGGACTAATCATTGTTAAGCATGTAGATCAGAAGGCTTCGGCATATTTTTTGTTGCAAAATCATATATTCAAAAAATTCTTCAAAAATTGTTTTAAAACCTCATTCGCTTTCTTCTGTGCGAAATTGCTTTTTCTTTTCATTTCTCTTGACAGAAAAATCATTGGGCCAAATAAGCTGGGCCCTGGTATAATCTGAGCATGACATCAAAAGTTTTGACCTTTTTTCTCGACAAACATATTGTTTGAACCGTTTATTTGTAAAACCATGAAATGTTTGAAAGCGTATAATGACATCACGCTCTCTACAAAAATTGAAATGTAATGTCGAGTTTAGAATTTTCGCAGAGGAGAAATGGGGGCGAATAATAATTTTTGACAGTTTTGTCATTCTTCGTAATATTAATTAAATTTGTCTTGCAGATATCGGCGAGTGATGCAGACGAGGGTTCCAACGGTGAAGTATCGTACAGTATCAGTTACGTGTCTGACAACGGAGACGCACTTTTCTCCGTCGAAGGGGAGGGGCAACTCACTCTATTACAGCCAGTGCCCAGTTCGTTCCAGGGGTCATCTTACCAGTTGATAATTGTGGCCTCAGATCAGCCTCAAAACCAACAGCAGAGGTCAGCTAAATAATATTAATGGTGAATCACAAGGGGAGGGGTCTGATCAGGGGCGGATTTAGGGGGGAGGGGCGGGGGGGCGGACGCTTCCTCTCCCCTCAGGGATTCGACCCCCTGCCGACACAAAGGGTCCCCCCTTTGATACTTTATCAGAAATCCATTTTTGGCCGACCGAATCTAAAATTTTTCTAAAGGCGCCTTTGGCGCCAATATATACTAACCTTAAGGGGGAGCGCGCGCCAAAAAAAACGCGATTTTTTTGATAAAAATTTTTCAAGAAGTGCCCAAAAACGGCTTTTTTGACTGTTTTTTCAAAAATTTGCCTGCGGCGCAGAAAATTTAGCCAAAATAGGGGCAAAACAGTGCTTTGGGAGAGCTCGAAAAATAAATTTGGTCGACCTAAAAAAAAAAAAGGTCGTCAAAATTTTGGAAAATTTTGTGAAAATCCCCCCCCCCCCTCGAGAAAATCCTAGATCCGCCCCTGGGTCTGATCCAGTCAAGGATTTTAGTAGACAATTATATGAGATACATTAAAGAAAACAAAGCAAATTCAAGGCACCAAATTAGAAGAAAATTATTAGCCGAATATTGAATCACAATTTGTTACAGCACTTCGTCTTATTTTCGTTCGGTTTAAGGGCAAGCAAGTTGGGAAAAAATTCTTCAAATACCTCCAAAAATGCCTCAATTTGTTTCTTTAGCTTGTTTTTAAGTTCAATGTCTGGATCATACCCGTCTCCTTGTCATTCACCATAGTAATAATAAAAAATGTTTTCAGGCAGAAAATATGCAGAAGCTTAAATCAACGGAGTGCGGTCTGTATTCAGACAACCGCGTATTATTCAGACACTGTATTATCCAATCAGAATCGAGACAAGGAAAAAATGAATTTCATATCTTCCTTGTCTCGATTCTGATTGGTTAATACAGTGTGTGAATACGCGGTTGTCTAAATACTGTTACGTAACCTAAATCAACTTAGCCTTGCTATTTGAAACTTTTTCACGGCTAGCAGATTTTTTTGGTAGTTTTTCATATTTTAAAATAATGACGTTTAAACCGTTCGGAATTACGACTAGCAGCATGAAAAGTTCTAGCAGCGAAAGTTTTAATGAAGGTGTCGCAAATTTTTAGAAGCGGCAAATTTAAAAGAGGCTGGTTTTTTATATCTTATAAGGCAGACCCAATGCAATCTAATAAAGTGGGTTAATTATTCACATAAAAAACATGGGATCTTGTTAAATAACCCCCCCCCCCTTTATAGTACCTTGTAACGAATCCCCCCACCCCCCACCCCATATAAAGAAAGAATTGAACAGTTAAGCTTGTACGAAACTTGTACCTTGTTAACTATTTCCCCCTCTATTGCAATAAGGGGTGGGGGGGGGGCGGTAGTTAACAAGATTTAAAACATGTCTAGCCAGTTTGAAAGTTAATCTGTTATTAAACATTATTCGTTTCTTTTAAAGTTCGAAGTTCTTTAGTTTTTGTAGTGCAGCACGAACTTATTCTGCTGCCGATTGTTTTTTTTTGATCTTCCGTTGCAGGTCTTCTTCTGTGGAGGTGACAGTAGGCATCAGTCGTGTGAACGACAATGCACCCCAGTTTGTGCGACAACTCTACCAATTCACTGTGTCCGAGAGCCGAGAAGAAGGAGCCACCGTGGGAAACATTGTCGTACGTTCCATACGTGTTTCTATTTTAAAATAACTGATTTTCTGTTAAAGAGAAAAATGATCCGGTAAATAAAATACGTTTTATGACTTTTTAAAAATTATTTGACTTTTTAAACAGTATTTTTTATCAATTTTCTTACTTATATTTTGAGCATGTAATCTTTAGTAAGGTATTAATTCGACAATTCGACAAAATGACCTTTCTTAAGATTACATGCTCAAAATTATATGTGAAAAACTGATAAAAAATACTCTTTAAAAAGTCAAATAATCAATTAAAGCAATTGACAACCAACCATTTTTGTACTTCACGTGTTTCATGTGTAGTTAGTTAAATATAGAAAAGTTACACTTTCGGGGCACTTAAATTTTCTGTACAAATTTATACTTTTTTCAATTTTTTGTCAGATTTGATAAAATAGCCATAAATTCTACATGATTTCCAGGACAAGTTTAATTTTTTAAGTTTTTTTTTGGTTTTAGGGTTGAAAAATTTTTCTTTAGAAAAAAAACAAAATCACTTGAGACAATTGCAATGGAGCTTTAATATTTCTTTGATTAATTTGGATGTTTTAATATTTCATTTGAGTTTTAAATTTTGCGCGAAATGTTATGTTTTCTCTGACGACTCTAAAAATAGCTAGCAAATAGAGTTATGTTAGAAGCAATTATCAAAAACCAGCAAGACTGCTCGTATATCAGGGCGGATCCCTGAATGTTCCGACTGCCCCTTAATCGGTATAAAACAGTTGTTGGTATAGAATATAGTTCAAAACCAGAAGTGTTGGACATTATCACGAATGCAATTTTTAAAAGCAACCAATAAGCTTGCGTCAATTCAATTTGAAACGATTTTGTTGTGCGGGATATTTTGCCGCCCATGAAAAAATCGCTATATGTTTTCGGCATCATAATAAAAGTCTTTATCGCGCGAAATAAATGGTTAAGAGCCTTGCCAAGTGGGTAATTTTCAGACCCCCAGAACCTTGCAAACAATAATCGGTGGCATAATATCTTTTTACATTTGAAGCCAAGAAGTCGATATCTTTATTGATTTAATGAACATTTTTTAAAAAACTTAATTATTTCGATCGTGAAAGTTTACTGAATAAATTAACAACCCCAAGCATAAGTATTCCGCATTTTTTTTTGAAAGTCAGCTTAACAATGAGTCAAAATCAACACATTATTGTTTCGAAAACTTTCGAAGAACTCAAATTTTATAAAAACTATTTCATCTGTGATCAGTTTTTAAGAAGTTTTAGGGGGTGTAAAACTTGCTAATTTGGAAAATTTTGATTTACTGACGCGCTATGTTTTGCGTTCTTAGAACACGCGTAAGAACACGAGTTCTTAGAACACGCGTTCCAAATTCATTTGAGGCTAGTAATTTGGTCCTATTATTATTGGATACAAGACGTTAAATACATCCCTATCTAGTCTTACATTAGCGTTTAGGGGGATATAAAAAAAGAGAAAAGAAACTTTTTTAGATTATTTTGTCAATTTTTTAGCCAAAAAACATTGGCGTTAAAATGCAGTCGGAACATTCAGGGTCTTGCGCTGATACGAGCAATCTTGTTTCATTTCCGGAAAACAATAACAAGTCTTAAAGACAATTCATGGATTTGATTGAAACGTATATGCTTACAAGTCAAAATGAGATGTAATTACTTCACATATGTCTTCACAAAAATTGTCGCAAACGAGATTCTTCCTCGAGAACACTGTTTTCCACGAGATTCTTTATATTACGAAATAGATGTAGTAATTTGTAATTAATGAAAACAATTTATCTACAAGAAAAAAGACCAAAACGAAAGTAGTAGCTTCGTAGAAGCTCTTCTGACTAGATAGATATTGGTGGGTGCCACACCACTAACCTTTCGACCTTCCGAAAAAAGGAGGAGACTGAGCCACCTCACTGACGACACTTCTATACTACTTTTAAAACACGGAAATACAAAATCTTCAAAATTCAAAAATTCAATTGACTTAATCGTACGCAAAAAATATCTTTTTTTTGATGCTTTTGGATAATAACAAACTTTCAAAGATGGGTTTTTACACTTTGAAAAATATTAAGCTACTAGAATGATTGAAACCTGCGTTAGAAAAAGAAGCTACTTCTCGATAGTGAATTTTTCATAAGTTATCCAAAAAATAGCTAATTTTGAGCATCTTTAATGCTAAGATTTTTTGCAAACATGAGGTCTAGCGGATCTCTAATTTTGATTACTGTGAATAATTTATGAGTTAACATTTAGTTGATTTTTGAAAAACAATATCCACAATTCTCTAAAATGAGTGAATTGGGTCCTAAGATCAGTATCAATTTTTCAAGAAAACGTTTTCTGCTTTTCTCAATAAGTTCATACTCTTGTTGTTGTTTTATTTCGTTTAAATTTTTTGAAAAAAGAACCTTTAACTAGCTGGTAAAAATAATTTTACAGCTGAGCATAAGGCAAAAACGCAAAATTGTGAGACAGATTGCTTAGCAGACCAATCTTTTTTCAAAAATAGTGAAAAATTAGTCTTGTGAAAGTGATGCATGATTGATTGACAGACTTGAAAAAACGCTCAGCCTTGGGTCAATCCTCAAAACTTGTCAGCAGAAATAACAACTTCAAAAACTTTAATAGTATAATTAGCGGCAAAACAAACTATTACGCACACAATAACAAGTGCCGAATGAAAGCGCAGCGGAGCAAGCGGTCACTAATCATCATTGCCGGGTTTGAGGTTAGCGTTGTGACTTGCTAATTGTTCTGAGCCCGCCAAAAGGTTGGTCTGCTAAAAAAAAAGTCTGCCAAAATCCTTAGCAACGCAATTTTGGTGCAATTTTGCCACAAATGACTTCTGTTAAGCGTATTTGAGGCTTACTTCAATTGTTTGTCACTAATGTCTCAGTTTGTGAAAAAAATGCTTCGGAATATTGAAAAAAAACTTGCTTACACGAAGAAAATCAAGATTTCAAGCTCAGCCCGATCATAGGTTCCTTAAAATCAATGCTTTTAACATTAAGAATAGTAGGAAAAAACTTTTTTGGCGGAAGCAATCTTGGTAATCTGCTGCTAACTCCGTGAATCAATTTAAGATTCAAATTATTGCATAAAAAAACGCTTTTAGCCACTGTTAAAATTTTCAAAAATTTTTTTCAATTAACTTCGCTTAAAACTAAAATGAAAGCAAACTTAGGTCAATTTTTTTCCATTGAAGTCTGTTCCGGTCCTTTTCCAGCTTTTTTCACTTATCACTTTTCTCGAGGCTTGGGCAAAAAAATTCCAGTAACTTGCAAAAACAGTTACAAGCAAAAAAACCCAAATTAGACAAATGAGTTAAATTTTATATTCTTCTTAAATTAAGTGTTTATAACGTCGAGAAAGCATCAAGTTTTCTGTCGTTGACCTATTATGTTACCTTAGTTTACATTCAATGTATTTGATACAATAAAAGACCTTCTTCAGCAGCGGATAGTTTCTGCAAAAATTTTGTTGACTTTACAGTAAAAGTAACAAAAAAGTGATTCTACCTTAAAAACGAAAAGCCATGAGTTCTAATATGTTTTTACAATACTTAGTTTGGCTATAGTCCGAATGTATGAAGAATATCATGATACACAGGGTTGTAATTAGGCGGGGTAGGTGCCGAACGCCCCTTCTCAGGGATTCGAACCCCTTGCCAACCAAAGTCCCTCTTTTGGTGTTATTTTTTCGACATCCATTTTTTAGCCTACAAACCTTAAGTTTTTCTAAAACGCCCAAAAATGGCATCCTTGGCTTGTTTTTTGGTCAAAATAATAGGCCAAAAATTTGGTCAAAATGAAGTCTTTTTAGCACGGGAAGTTTGGTCAAAATATGCGCTGGAATTTTGGTTACAATAAGGTTTTTATAGTTATTTAGGAGAACTGGGAAAACTATTTTGGTCGACATAAAGAATGGTGGACAACATTTTTGAAATAAAAGTCGAAAACCCGCCTCTCAAAACTTTTTCAAAAATAAGGTTTTGATTTCGCTGCTAAACGTAAAGAGAAAAAAAATTGGCTCAGTTATGCCAGCAATGAGTTCTATTTTGCACCCCTGAGGTTTATTTTGTTTGTTTGTCGCTACTGTCTCAGTTAAAGAAAAAAAATGCTTCAGAATTTTGCTTCCACAAAAAAACCAAAGTTCAAACTTAGTCAGATCATATATTCTCTCCCTTAAAATGAGTGCTCGTGACTCTAAGAATAGATTCTTAGAGAAAATCCCAGATCTGCCCATGATGGTACATGAAATAAACTTTTCTGTTTCCACCGCAGACAATTTTTACCCTTTTTTTGGGATACCTGGGAAAAATCACCAGATTCCGAAGTTCTTTTCTGTTTGCATTGAATAGAAAAAAAAACCTTGAAAGAAAAAAATAAAATATTCTGAGCACTAAAGTGCTAAAAATGATTAGTTTTTGGTTTGTTTTTCACCAAAAATCTTATGAGTTTTCAAAAAAAATTGTGACCAGCAAAAACCAGTCGAACGTTTTACTTTTTGACTCATTTAGAGCAAAAAGCGAAGAGCTGATGCGTTTGGTCTTTCCTGAAACTTCTATTATGTAAAATGCAGTAAATTTATTATAATATAACATTATAGTATACTACGCTCGTTAGGCTGTTGAATAACACCAGGATATATAAATTAGCCCCTACCCCCAAAGAGAAGTTTGTTTCCAAAATATTTTTTATGATTTTGTAATAGAATAGTCCGCAAAATTTATTTCAAAACTGCTACCGTCTTGGGCTTGGAACTTTCGATGCTTTCGCACAGCATATCCGGCTAGTCTTGTTTCTTTAGGAAACCATCTCAACAATTTCAGGTGGTGTATAAACCAGCAGAAGTATCAACCAGCCGAAAATACGTAAATGTTATATAATAGTTATGTAACAATTATGTGTTAGTTACGAAAGTTATGCAAATTCATGCATACTATGTAACTTTTTGGCTGGCTTATTTACTCCGCGCGTTTTCGGTTTGCTTAAACTTCGACTGAATTAACTACTCTCCAATTTCAGGCGGTAGACGGAGACGGGGATGACATAGTGTATTACTTGAAGGCAGACCAGTTCCCAGACTCGGATTCATTCTCCATCTCTGTGTTTGACAAGTGAGTTTACCTTTAAACAGAAGGTCCAAAGGTCACATTCACAAAATAAAAGTTTAAAATTCATAGCTTGGTTGAAAGCCAAAACATCAACAAATAATCTAGTTTTTTTACAAGTTTACAAACATTAGAACTAGAAAAAAAGCTTCAAGTGACATACTCATGTCAAAGAAGATTGACAGAAAATGAGTTCAAGTTCACAAAGAAGGTCAAAAACCAATAAATCAAAAAATTTTGTTTTAAAAGTATCCATCTGAAAGAAACGAATGAACAAAAACTTCTCAAGAGTTTACATGAAGAGGATTGAATTAAATTTATTAATTCTTTATTGCAAACATATGCGAAAATAAATAACTAAAACTCGTGACATAATTCAGAAAAATTTCACAGAAAAAAATACAGAGTGAACTGCAGTAAGCCAGAAATATAATAAAGCTGATGACCTCAAAAAAGACTTTTTTTTGACGACTTTTTTGACGACTTTTTTTGACGACTTTTTGACGACTTTTTTGACGACTTTTTTTTTTTTAGGTCGACCAAATTGATTTTTCGAGCTCTCCCTAAGCACTGTTTTGCCCCTATTTTGGCTAAATTTTCTGCGCGGCAGGCAAATTTTTGAAAAAACAGTCAAAAAAGCCGTTTTTGGGCACTTTTTGAAAAATTTTGACAAAAAAATCGCGTTTTTTTGGGCGCGCGCTCTCCCTCAAAGTTAGTATATATTGGCGCCGTAGGCGCCTTTAGAAAAACTTTAGGGTCGGTCGGCCAAAAATGGATTTCTGAAAAAGTATCAAAGGGGGGACCCTTTTGGTCGGCAGGGGGTCGAATCCCTGAGAGGGGGGGGGGGGGAAGGGAGCGTCCGCCCCCCCCGCCCCCCCCCGCCTAAATCCGCCCCTGATTTAACTTGATTCTTTGAAAAATGGTAAGCTTCTCTACCTTTTAGCGAGGCAGTTTTGTCACTCGCAAGCACACTCGATCGAGAAGTGAAAGATTCCTACTCCTTTCGTGTATTTGCCAACGACGGAAATGCCCAAATCGAAGCCGAAACCGAAGTGGTTGTCACTGTTGCCGACGCCAACGACAACAGTGCCATTTTTAGCCAATCAGAGTACTCGTTTTCCGTCGACGAGGAACAACCAATTGGATCCTTTGTCGGAAGAATCGAAGCTTCGGACCTTGATTCGGCTTTTAACGGAGAAATTGTATACTCGATTGTCGGAACATCCGCGTTTTCGGTTAATTCCGAGGACGGAACAATAACGACAAAGAATGTTCTAGATCGAGAGCTGATTGAAGATTACGTCATAGTTGTGAAGGCACAAGATCAAGCAGTGACGTCACCGAGGTCTACGAATGCTAAGGTCTCGGTGACTGTCGTGGATATAAACGACAATGGGCCCCGATTTGCAAAGACAAGTTACTCGGCGTCCATTCTGGAAAACGTTGTTGCCGAAGATTTCCTCACTGTTTTTGTAAGAATTGTTTATTTCTAAGTTTGGAAGAAAAATTTCATGTATAAACGAACGCAGGGCAGACTTACGTTTTTCTCGAGAGCGGAAATATTTTCAAAAAGAATAGTCTTTTTTTTTACTCGGAAATAATTTTTCAAGCTGTTTTTTTTTAAAGTCGGAAACGAATTGATTTTCTACGCTATTTCAAGAAAAATTTGTCGATCTTTTTTTACGTCGTCGACATCGAACTGGTTTTTGTCGATATTTTTTTTGGTCGACACCGAATTGATTTTCAAATTTTTCACAAATCACTATCAAGACTAACTTTTTGTGTCGATGCTACTTTTTGAAATCACAGGCCCTAAAAATGTTTTAGGCACTTTTTGAAGAAAAAAGTGACTGATTAGCTGAAGATATCGCTGAAGGTAGATATCGCTGAGTACCTGAAACAGAGCAATTAGTAATGTCTTTCTTAAATTTTGTCAAAAAAATATGCTCCACAAAAAAGTTGTCCCTTGTAAAAAGTATAACGTATACGTTGCTTGGCAGTTTTTCATCAATTGTTACCATCTGGTGTTTTAGGCATCAGATATGGATCAAGGAGCAAACAGCGAGGTGGTCTATAGTTTGAAAAACGACTCTTCTTTTGAAAACCTCTTTGATTACGTCACAATAAATTCCACTGGAGGTCAACTATCGCTTTTGAGGTCATTCGACAGGGAAGAAGTTTCATCAGTGACATTCATGGTAAAATTTTTGTTTCGACCACAGAAAAGAGAAAAACGAAAGGAGTACTTTTTTCCACCCTAAATCAGGTACCGCAAAAAACTTCGGATGGGATTCCATGATATATAGTATATCAGAGCTGCTGTAACAATCCACCCGGGCCGAGGTCTGCGACTCATGTTGCGACCGAAATGGGTCGCTGAAATGGATTTTCTGTGACCGAAATTCCATACTCCTGCAAGATGCTTGAGTCGTGCAAAGTCGCAACATGGGTCGCGCAAGTCGCCAGATGAGTCGAACAAAGTCGCAACATGGATCGCGCAGAGTCAAACAAAATGTTTAGCGCAAAGTTGCAACATGAGTTGCGCAAAACATTAATGGCAACGTGGGTCGTGCAAAGTCGCAATATGAGTTGCGCATTAAAAAAAAGTTTCGAGCAGTTGAGGTAATGGAATTGCTGTCGGATTTTTTTTGGTTGCATAAGCATAATACAGATGCAGATTGCAAAATAATCTAGTATATATGTATTTTTAATGTGCAGTTATCTGCTGATCGTATTTAGGACCGCCACAAGAAGGCCTACACATGGTCCCAACGTAAAAACTAAGTTTTTGAGTCATCAAAAAAAATAATTGTTACCAAAAAAACTGCTGAAATACATACAAACATACATGCTAACATAGTTACACATACAAACATACATTCATACATACATATCCAGAAACATATATAGTCGAAACCTCGGCCGGGATAGACACCGTGGGTTGGGTCAGTCGAAAAATATTGAGACTGAGTTTAGTCGGTAGAAAATACATATGCAAAGTCGCACAAATCATTTTGGTTGCGCAAATCACTTTGCTCGTGAAAATTTGCAACATTTAATTTTAAGTTGCGCAAATTTGCAAAATGTTTTTTTTTGGGTGTGACAAAGTCGCTGAAACATTTCCGTCGCGCTTAGTTGCAACATACCCATTTTGAGTCGCAATAGTCGCGACATACCTTTTTTGGGTCGCAATGGTCGCAACATACTCTTTTTGAGTCGCAATGTTTGCATCATAGGTCCCCGACCTCGACCCGGGACAGTCATGACTCGATCGATAACAAGAGTTTTCCAAGAAAAAATTTTCTTTGAATCGAGAAGTTTTCCCAGAAGTCGAGTTTGTGACACTCTTCGCTACCTAATGCATCTATAAAAAACGTGTTTCTGTTTGTAAGCTACTTTAGTCTATATTTGGAAGACTGCGTTCATTCATGTTTGCCCCTCCCTAAAAAATGGAAAAAAATTGAACCTAAAATTCTGTTTTTATTTTATTTTATTTTACCTTTGACTCAGCAACGTGGTTCCGGTCGTTGTGTGCTACTTGCAAGGCAGCTATGACTAGTCTTGCTTTATCATATGATAATGCTTGATGCTTATGTTGTCTTCACTTCTGTATTCTTCTCTACGTCGTAAAATATCACCAACACATTCATCGTTTGATGAACAAAGGGAAAGCCCAATTACCCTGGCTAGTATTACTCATTACTCTTGATTTGTAATAATGCGACTAGTCCGAACGGATAAAAGTAGATCATTCTGGTGAAAAAAGTATCATTCAAACTATATAATATCAATTTCAGGTCATCGCTGCAAACTTGGTCGGGTACTCCCGAACGAGTCTCGTACACTCCGAAGCATCTGTCACCATCCACGTCCAGGTAAACAGGCGCCAGCGTAGTGTAACAAGTGATCTGTAATTATCTTCTGCATCTTTTCCGATATTGGAACTGTAATAAGCCATTGCCATGTATAGCCATGTGAACGACCTCCCCTCCCCTCCCCTCCTCCCTGTTGTCCCCCCCCCCCTCCGGATGCACCTAGTAAACTACCCCCACCCTAAAACGCAAATTCAATTTGCTCATTATGCGATGCTTCTAATACTAATTCTGGTTCAATTTTATGGGCAAGGAAAAGGAAAGGTAGTAATGGCTTTTTACAAAATGAAACGCCATCAGCAAAATAGAATCGGAGAAATGAACGCACTGAACTTCGCTCCAGTGACCATATAGCTTTCTAGATATGCATGCAATCATGAGTAGTTGAAGGTTTCGCGTATCATTGTATTTGTTTTTATCACTTCAATGAAACAATTTGACCTGATGCATTCCAAAATCATGGGCGATTCCAAATCATGGGCGATTCCAAATCATGGGCGATTCCAAATCATGGGCGATTCCAAATCATGGGCGATTCCAAATCATGGGCGATTTCAAATCATGGGCGATTGATTCGATTCGAAAAGCCGGCGGACTTGCTCCATTTTCTCTGACCAAAATTTTTGGAATATGGAGACTTCTTTGGCATGTTAGCTGAGAAACCAAGTTTGAGGAGGACATTCGGGACATCTGCTTAAGATTGTGGACATTCTACTGTGCAGTTAATTGTTTCTTATACCCTGCAGAAGCAAGAGACATGGAAAACTTACAAAAACCGGCGCCAAGATTATTAAGGATGGTTGAAGAAAACAATGAGGAGATCTTCTTTTAAACTCGGAAGGTTAGAAACAGAACTGGGTTGAGATTAGAGTAATTTAATAAATGTACTTTTCCTAACACTGTTGTCCAATCAAATTGTAAGAGAGTTACTGATGTACTTAAATCTACTTGAGCGCGTAACCTATGAACTGTTATCATGGGCGCACCTAGTGGTGAAGTTACCACTAGTAAAGTTGAACAAGTCAGCTTCTGGAAAAACTGTTTTAATTTAGCGTTTTTTCTGCAACTTAATGAAAAATTGCCCGTTTTGAGTGATGTCTGATAGCCCCCCTAAAAACGCCCCTGTTAATTCCCGACAATCTTCAATTGTTTAATAAGATTTCTTGAAGATAAAACAGAATTTCGTCGTGCAATTTGTGGTGCGCCAAAAACCTATACCTGAATGTGAGTCTTATGAAGAGCATGCAAGTTAGGTCTGATCTTGAATATTTTAGAAAATACAATTGCAGATTAATTTATCAATTAGATGCATCATATCTAGCTTGCATGCTCATCATAGCCTTCATTCTAACACCAGTAGTGTTTTCAATTCGAGGAAAAAAAACTTAATTTTGAGTTTTGGTTGCTAGATTTTTCCAAGGGGCTCCCTTTTTGTACTATTTAAAGACGCAATATCTGACTGACCAACGCTAAAATCTTCTTAAGGTGCATTTGGCCGCCAATATGATCTGATTTTTTGGTGCGCTCTAAATCACTTTCAAAAATTGATAGCATTGATCTTTAAGCGCAACGCTAATCAATTTTACAGTTTTATATCAAATTAAATAAGGAAGTGGAGGAGTTTACTTGGTAAACTTGGTTTCTATATTAGTTTATATTAAATTTCTGCCCGTGTTTTGCAGGACGTGAATGACCTTTCCCCCCTCTTCTCCCAGCCGGTGTACACTTCCTCTGTGCTGGAAAGTGTGGGGGAGGGGACGGTTGTCCAGGTGGTGTCTGCCTCGGATGGGGACGACAGTGCTCAATACAGGACTGTGTTCTACGCCATCGCAAGCAGTGACGCAGCCTGGTTCAAAATTGACACCGCGTAAGTCACAATGGCTCTATTGCAACCCCCCCCCCCCCCCCCCACCGACACGCACACACACAGCATTTGATTGTAATTTGTTGATAACAGTGTTATAGTCTCACAAAGTTATGAAGTTCAGTATGGTTATCACAGGGGCGGATTTAGGAGGGGGCGGACGCCCTCTTTCCCTCAGGGATTCGACCCCCTGCCGACCCAAAGGATCCCCCTTTAAACTAATTTGAGATATCCATTTTTGGCTGACGGACCCTAAAAACTTCCTAAAATGTTGTAATTTTAAGGGGGAGCGCGCACCGAAAAAACGCAATTTTTTTTGTAAAAATTTTCCAAAAAGTGCCTAAAAACGCCTTTTTGGCTTGTTTTTTCAAAAATTTTGCGTGCGGCGCGGAAATATTGGCTAAAACAGGCACTTTTCCGTGCTTTGGGAGAGCTCGGAGAATCAATTTTGTTCGACCTAATAAAGTAGGACATAATTTCGTTTTTTTTTAAATCCCCCCCAAGAAAATCCTAGATCCGCCCCCTGGTTTATCGCATGAATTATTTTAAACGCACTTATTATCATACCTTGCACCAAAATCTAAACATTTGTAACTTTTTTTTAATCTAAAGAGTGACTTAAAAAAGTTTTTATTCATGAGCATTTTAAGAAAATGTTTATGCTCTGACATGGTTTCTGTTTCAGTTCTGGTGCAATATCAGTGATAGCAAATCTGGATGCCGAGCTAATGCAAAACGTTTCAATTGAAGTAAGTGTTCTGACTTTTGAAAGTAAAAAATATGCTCGAAAAGAATTTTTTTCAGACCATTTTTAACAATTGAAATTACCATTTAGACTGAAGTTCTTGTATATTTTTAAGTACCAATGACCATATTGAGTATCTTCATTCTAATCGCCTACATTTTTTTCATCTAGTTTTTTAGGAAAATTTTTCACTAGGCGATCAAACCCAAATTTGATTTTTCATGTTTTTTTATTTCAATTCTTTTTAATTTCACTCTAACTTCATTTGCTGAGTGGAAGGCAAACTATGCCTTACAGTAAGATAAGTTCAAATAGCCTAAAAACGTTATTTGCTTTCAATTTCCAAAAAATATTTTAGTTTAATAATTTCTCCCAGCCGAAAAAAATACCTTCTGATCCATTTTTCCCACATTAGTTTGGTTTTATCATAAAAAAATTCGTTATGGAAAAATTTTTTAAGACGCTTTCTCCAAAAGACTTTATAATAGAATAATGAAACGTTTGTTTATGGGATGGTTTTGGGATGGATTTATTTTTTATTCCTCTTGAATGAATTCTAACGAACTTGTTTATACAGCCTAGAAAATATAAATGCCTTAGGCTCAAAACGAAAAAATTATCCGTGAACTTTTTTGCGGAACAATATAGACGTCTGAAAATGGTCCTTATGTTATACTTGGGGTAATGAAAGCGCAAAAAATACCAGTTTTCTTATCACGCGTATCGTTTGTGACATTTTAATTCGATTCAAAAATTATATAAACTTAAAATGGAGAACTCTAATTGACACTTTAAACGCTGATTGATTTAAATAGATGTATATTAAACGTAAAGTATATCGATATTACTTCATGGTGTAAGTATAGGAAAGTTTTTTTTAAATGAAAAGTACCCTGTGATTGATTTTAGTTGAGAGTAGTATTGCTTTTAAGAAATATAAGCTGAAAAATTTTTTTGGTTTCATCGAGTTTATAACCTTTTTTTTTTTCGTGAAACACATTAAAGAACAGTCAGAAAATTTAGTGTGATATAAGCACTTTTAAGTTTAAGGAGGCATGGCGAAATTACTTGCCCTAGTTTTTGCTTTTTTTGTCTCGGTTATATTTTTCGAAAGCACTGACCTTGAAATGATGCGAGTCTAGAAAAAACAAAAAAATTGAAAGTGTTTATTTTCGATGTTTTTTATCATATTACTCTAAGCGCTTACATGTGGACTTAATCCGCGCTAAAATTCATTCCAAATTGAAGCAACATGTATCTTACGTTGTAAAATATTCTTGAGTTAGACAGAAATTTAGCAGTGAACTTTTAAAAGCAGTTCTGGTTTCAATTATTTTCCTGGTTAATTCTTACAATTTTTAGTCAATTATCAACTTGTTCATCAAGTAGTCTTGGAAGAATTTTATTTTAACCAAAGTTTTGCCCAGGTAGTAGAGTTTTGTTTTTTGCTCGAAAGTTTGCCGACTCAACGACACCAATTTTTAATTTTTTACAACTGTTTTAAAATCATCATCACCTCAAGTAGTGTGAAATAGAGTGTCAGGTATTTTTTGTGATTATTTGAGCTAATTTCATTTTAATCTATTTCAACTGCGTATGATCGAAAAGTTATCACAACATATACCTCAATGTGGGTATTAGTTTCCAAAAAGTGTTGCTCAAAACACAGAAAACAAGGCTTTTCTGGTGGATTCTAAAGCCTTGCCTTAATTTTTTGAATTTTTTTGTTGTTGAGTTCAATTTCCTGTTGTCTGATCCTTGACGAGGTTTATGTTCAAAAAAGAAAAAGAAAACAATTTCAATTTTGCAGAGGGAATCTTCATTTTGCATTGGAGTATACTCTATCATCATTTTGTTTTTATAACAAAAATAGATATTCACTATGAAAGTAGTAAGGAACGTCTAAAAACGAACTGCACCAACAAAACAAACAAACAAATTGCAAAAAACAGCTCAATTTTGTTTCATAGTATCGTGGTTTTTCACTTGGGCTAACTATCCACAAAAAAACTTAACTAGTATAATGAAAAAAGTTCAATAGTTTTTCTCAAGAAAACAAGAAAGCTTTTTTCTTCAACTGAAAAAATTTTTATCAAAAAACTGGCGTTAAAGTGGTTGAAACCAGAAGGAAGCCAACACTTCTACTGTTTCCTCTCCTTCATCGAAGACTTGTTGGAACATAATTAGGCATGCAGCTGAATTCATGAATAAATTATTGGTAAAATTTATTGTTTTTTTTTTCTCAATGAATTCAAAATAATGTTGAGGTAGATTGAACAAAAATGATGTTTGAGTCAATACTCGCCAGATTGGTTTTAAAAAAGCTTATAGTACGTCAAAAAAATGATAAAATTGTTCCCTTGGGAGAACTTTCAAATAAACAATTCATCATTTCGGTTTTTGGAGAAATTAATGAAGATATTTGCTCGGGTTTTTATTTTGATTATTTTTCAGGAGATTTTGGAATTTTTCTCTCGGGGGATCGATCCTCTGAACGTCGTGATCACAAAACCGTTGCGCTCCTCACGTTATATACCTGAAAAAATTGCGCTGTGTAACCAGTCTTAATAAATTGCTCGATTTTTATTTGACGCAGAAAATGTAAAGCGCAATTTGTACGCGTGGAGAATTATCCAACACCACAAAATTGTTCCAAATTGACTCAAGATAAGCCAATTGGTCTGATTACTTCTATTAGCAACTTTAAGTTTTAATGCTTGAAAATTGATATTACCAGCTGAAAGTTCATAATTTGTCAATAATTCATTAGCTAATTTTTCATTCGAGACGTGGTAAAGTGATACAAGCAGTTTTGTTATTTTTATGCAACGATTTTGTGCTTATTTGACGCTTTGATTTTAAATTCGCCTTAGAATTTCTCTGTGTTCATTGAATAATTAACATTATGTACCATCGAATTAAACGATTGAGAGTTTATAAATTTATAATAATTGCTATTATAACAATAAATTTTTTTTCCAATTGATGTAATTATGCAAACAAATTTGGTTATAAAGAGTTGTTCTTGAAAAACATCACTTGAGAGAGCGCTATAAGACTATTTTTAACCTGTTTTCAGGTGTCTCAGAATAAGCGTTATGTTATTAATTTTGTACACCGCCAATAGGGGAGGGCAGCTAAAAAGTAGACAGCCTATATTTCATAACGGTCAAAAAAGAGACACTTAAGATATTAACCAATCAGAATAGAACAGAAAGTAAACTTAGGAAATAAATAATTCATGTTTATTTATTTCCTGAGTTTGCTTCTGGATTTCGATTCTGATTTGTTGATATAGTTGTAGTCTACTTTATGACGTGTCTACTTTGTGACACCAATAGATACCTAAATACAAACATCTCACTTTGACTAATGAGATGATTAACGGTGGGTATTCACAAGTACCAAAATGATAAATCAGTCCCATTTGTACCAAAATCAAAAATCAATCGCGTTAGTACCAAAAATATTCAATTGGCCTAAGACTATTAATCCGACTACTTTAAGCTCTTGGTTTAAGGTCGCCTATGGGCGCGCTACGCGCGCGTCGCCGCTTCGCGGCAATAACCGGCTCTAATTTTCGTATAGAGTCTGCGTGTCAGCGTGTTGTTGGCAAGCTCGCAACACGCTGGCGCGACTGCGGCGGTCACTATTCTGCTGCTAAGTTTTCTTCTGTTTGAACAGTAGAAAATTAATGTAATAATTCGTTGGCTCACAATTCGACCAATCAGAAATCGAGTTGAATAATTTTGGTACAAATAGGACCGATTTTTCATTTTGGTACAAATGACCGTTGGTACAAATGGGACGTCACCATGATTAACAATTTTAAAAAATTAGGATTTTATTTCAAAAAGTATTTCACGCGTTCTCGAGTAGAAATCGAAAAAGTATCCGTTTTGATCTTCTCTTACTGTTAGTTATCACAGCTGATTTTTTTCCGTGAAATTCCAGGTGATAGCATTTAACCCGGACAAACTAGACTTGATCTCGACAGCCGAAGTAATCATCCGATTAGTGGACACGAACGACATGCCGCCTGTCTTCGATCAGGACAAGTACACGACTACTGTCTCCGAGGCCACTGAAGTGGGCTCTGTCATATTTGAGTCGGGAATGATTCGGGCGGTGGATTCGGATGTGAGCAGATTGCCAGTGGAGTACTCTCTGTTAAACCACTTGACCGTGAGTTTAAGACGATTTCTTAAGACGATTTATCAAAACGTTTTATCATGACAATTTATGAAGACAATTTATTAAGACATTTTATCCTTTGAGGGAAGGGAACCACATACAAGCTGTTCAGCTCTTTTACTGTTACCTGAACCCAAAAAAAAAGATTTCCCCAATAATTTGAACCCAATTAAACCCAACATTTCCCCTTAAATTCTTTAGGTTTTTCGTTTCTTCGAACTTCATTTGTGTAATTTTTGCGATGAAGCGTAGTGAATTTTTCATTTCACACTTAAGTAATTAACAGTATTTTAATTCAGAAAACACCAGCAAAAACGAAAAAAAAATTTTTTTTTCTATTTTCTAGCTCATTGACGATAATAACAATTTAAAACTTTGATAAAACTGTTATGTTAATAATTTGTTAATAGCATCGACCAATCAATTTTTTCAAGCTTTTTATATGCATTCATCTATTCATATGCTCATTTATTGGCTCTCAAAATTATATGTTTTCTTGTTTAAGATTCCGCTTTCAATTGACTCCGAATCTGCCAAAGTAACGCTTTCTGGAGTACTTGACTTCGAGAAATCAGGCGGGCGCTACGAGTTCGTGGTCATAGCAACCGATTTGACCTCTCCCTTCCTCTCGGGGGAGGCTGTTCTCGAAATCCTAGTGACCGACAGCAATGACCAAGCCCCTGTTTTCGCTTTGACCGAGTATCACTTCGCGGTTTACGAGAACAGTCCGACTGGGACCCTCGTCGGGAAACTAACTGCGTCGGATGGCGATAGCATCGACCTCGACTTCAGCCTTCTAGAAAGTTCTGAATTCTTTCCTTTCGTCATAAATTCGACGACTGGTGATATCCACACAACTGATTTGATTGACCGAGAAGAAACGAATGCGTTCACTTTTGAAGCAATCGTTTCAGACGGCACGAGTTTCATGACTTCGCAAATTGAAGTCGAGATCCGAGATCTAAACGACAAGTACCCGAATAGCCCGAACGACTCGTACAGCTTTGTAATTCCCGAACTCCAGGCTCGCGGTTTTCAAGTGGGAATTATCTCGGCTAGTGATGACGACGCGACGGTTCCGAATAACCTTGTGGGCTTTCGGATTGTTGCCGGTAATTTCGATTCGGCTTTCGCTATCGAGATCTACTCGGGAGTAATAACTGTAAGCGATCAGGATGCGAACAACATTATAACTCACCCTCAATTCGTTTTAGCCATTGAAATTTACGATTTTGGCGAACCATCTTTAAGTACAATAGTTGAAGTTATAATAGAGTTGACTGATGTCAATAATAATTTGCCTTCGTTTCCGAAAGATTTGTACGAGGCTACAATTCCCGAAGACCTCGCGACTCCGTCGCTTGTCGTGCAAGTCCAAGCTGTTGACCTTGACGACTCGGCTGATTTGTCGTACGCTTTTGTGACACCTGTCAGTAAGTTTATGATTGATCAATCAAATGGGAGAATTCTAGTCGCACAAAAATTAGATGCTGAAACGCAAAACGAGTATTCGTTCACGATTCAAGTTAACGACGGCGTTCATGTTGCAAGAACTTCGGTTTTAGTCCACGTTTCGGACGTTAACGACAACGCACCCGAGTTTATAAGTGATTTCACGAACATTTCAGTCTCGGAAACAGCGCCAATTGGCGAAGTGGTCGGAACAATCGAAGCGTTTGATGTCGATAGCGGAGCTAATGGGCTAATCTACAGTTTCTCGGAAGGATCGAGTTATTTTTCAATCAGAAGCACAACTGGTGAGATTTTGGTCGCCCAAAATCTAGAGACTCGACCTCAAAATATTTTTCCGATAACAGTCGAGGCGCTAGATATAACTCCACCTTCTGACAAAATAACACAGTTTCAATTTGTTATTGAAGTTATCGACAGCAGCAAAAATGCACCCACTTTTAACACCGATTTAATCGAACTTCAAATCCCAGAAAATTCTGAAATTGATTCTCTAATTTTCAGATTAAACGCGACGGACTTAGACGACGGTTTAGGCGGTGAAATAGAGTATATTCTCCTCAGCCAATCGGATCAAGGCAAGTTTGCTATTGACCATTCGGATTTGATTTTGCTTAGCCTATTGGATTACGAGGTGCAGTCATTTTATACATTGGTTGTCAGGGCTCAAGATTTCGGCGAGATTCCTCTTTCAACGGACGTAACAATTAGTTTAAAAATTAAAAATTTAAATGATAATTTGCCGCAAATTTTAAATCTACCTCAAACAACTTATTACCTTCAGAGTCAAAATTATTTCTACTTCCGAGTTATATGCGATGACCGAGATATAAACCGTTATGACTCAGTGGGGAAAATTGAATACTCATTAAGCAATTTTGCTGAAAATTTTTCAATTGATTTGAATAATGGCGAAATTTTTCCCAAAAATAATGTGCAAAACTGGGATAGTTTGACCTTGGGAGTGGTTTGTACCGATGGTCAATTCACAGTTCAAAGTTCATTAGAGGTCAAGTTTGAAATTGACGCAACAGGTTACGTTCTTCCGAGAGCCGAAAATACCTCCAGAAGTGTTATCACAATACCCGAAAACTCGGATTCAGTCGCGAAAGTTTTCGATCTTAATGACGTTGTTTCGGTTTTTGACCCTGATAATAACAGAATCAAACGGAGTTCTTCGGATTCTGACTCGGTTTCTGTGTCGTATGAACTCGTGAGCAGTAATTTCGATCGGTTTTCCGAGTTTTTCTCGCTGACAGACTCGGGAATTCTGTGGACTATCAGGGCAATTGATAAAGAATTCTTACCAGACGACGAGAGAATTGTAATCGATGTTGCAATGCACGCGGAGTTATCTCCTTCGAAATTGACATTCTATTCAGTAAGAGCTGTTGGATTTAACGCAGTTTTTTGTTCTTTTTATTGTATGTTAGAATTATATCAAAAATTAGAAAAATATTGGATCGTTCCACAAATCGGATCGTTTCCTTTTTCAACGGAAAACAAACTAAAATCTCATTAATTCACACAATTGAATTTTTCTAAAACTAACCATATACTTTTTTCAGCAGAAGTACATTTGACCATTTAATATTTTTTGACCACTGATTTGTTTAAAGTTAGGAAAGTTTTATTTCGCTTAAAGGATGCGCAATTTTTGTTTTTTGTGCAAAAATTTTCAATCATCAAAAAATTTTTTGTGTCTGCAGATTGAAATTGAGATCCAAGACGAAAATGACAACAGTCCCACTTTCACAAAGCGCTTCTACTCGGTTCGATTCCCGAGCAACACTCTTATGGACTCTATCGTGGCCACAGTCCAGGCCATAGATGAAGACTCCTCAAGTTCCATAGAGTACTCATTCAACTATGACCTCATGAATGGAACTGAAAGTGACGAGGACTTGAAAAGAAGGTTGCTCGAAATTGACCCCACTTCGGGGGAGATCAAATTGGACGTCGATTTGAGTTCAGATGAGTTTGCTGAGCTGATTGATCAGAAAATTGAATATTTTGTAAGTTTTTCAACCAAACTTTCAACCCATCCCCCCTCGAAACCTTTCATCATGTAATGCGAAACAAGCAAACGACCACCACTTCTTAGCAAGCAAAGGAATCACTATGAGGCGCTTAACCGAACACTCAATTTTTCTCTTCCTAATTTTTGAGCAAAATGTGTTAATTTGAAACGAATTGAAAGCATATGGCTCAATTTTTTGTCTGTTGAAATATCTTTTTGTAACTTCTATCACAATTTTAAAAAGTCCTAATTTGAAATATCTGTTAAAATGCCCACTTGAAATGTCTAAAAACTCATTCCAGACTCTTAAAACCTCATGACTTTTTAATAGACCATGTAGGGGCGGATATATGCTCAGGGATTCGACCCCCTGCTGACCCAAAGAGTCCCCCTTTTGTACTATTTTGAGCTATCCAATTTAGGTGACTGACTCAAAATTTATCTAAAGGCGCCTTTGACGCCAATATATTCTAATTTGAAGGAGGGGGAGCGCGGCAAAAAACGCAACTTTTTGGTCAAAATTTCCCGAAAAGTGCCTAAAAACGCGGCGCAGAAAATTTGGGCAGAACAGGATCTTTTTAACGCTATGGGAGAGGTTAAAAAATCAGTTGAGCATGTATCAGTGTCGGTGATCAAAATAAATGTCTGTTCAATTGCAGGTGGGGGCATCTGACGGGGAGTTTGCGAGTGTGATTTCTGTATTCGTGCTGATAGAGTCATTCGTGGAAGGGGGACCCACCTTCTTAGAATCCCAATTTAACCTCACACTGCCAGAGGTGAGAAAATACTTTTTAAGTTGATAATAACACGAATTCGAAAATAACCCAAATACCTTTTTAGCGTACACAAGCTCGAAACTCAACTTTTTCATTTTCGCATGCTGAAAAACAAAAAAAAAGATTTTGAAGTAAAATGTGAATTTTTGTTGAAAGCTCCCCATTTTGTAGGTGAAATCTCTCCATTCATACTTTATTTTAAGCCTACAATTTTTTTTGATATTATGTTCTTTTTTAAAATATTTTGAATCTAGATTGAGCGTTGCTTAAAGATTTTTTTCTTAGATACAAAGCTTGACAATCGTTTTTGAGACATAAATTCAAATTAGCCGAAATTAGTTCAGCTGATGTCTGTTTTAGAACATGGGCCCTGGTGCCAAAATTCTGACCCTCACGTCTTTGTCCACACGTGACCTTCCAGTGGAGTACGAAATAGTATCCCAAGTTTACCCTGTGTTCCAAGTGGGATCTACTACAGGTGGGACAGAAAATAGACTGAAATTTCTTATTGTTCTTTATTAAAATTATCCCTATTGTTGTGAATTGTGTTTTAGTAATCTTAATTTGACCTTCTATCTTAATCTTAAGTAGATACCTGTCATGTTTGTGTCTATTCGAATTCCATTGGACTTCGCGGCATTTTTCTAGTTGAAAAGAAAAGAATCAATTTTAATTCAAATCATTCTATTTTTATTCTTGTAATTCTAGTTAGTCAACTTTAGTTTTTCAGAAGAATTTGAATGCTCTTTTTTTCTTATGATTCCCCATTAATTTGAAAAATTAATTATACCATTTTACCATTTTTTTTACCAGTTTTCTGTGAAGGGGAGATTGAATTAGGGCAAAGTCCCTAATCGCTTTCCTCCCTTACTACAACATAATGTTTAATATATTAATCACAACAGCATCTGTTTTTTTTTTAAATTCAAAATACCTGAGTTTGCGAGAATGATGGAAACCTAGAGGAGAGTTTGAAACTGTTGAACATTCGAATCTTAATCTTCGTTTGCTTCTGCTTTGAAACTAGATCAGAAAAAATACTTCTTGGAGTATGAACTTCATGGTACAAATAGACACAGAAAAATTTTATCCGACTTTCGAACCAGTAGTGAAAAATAACTTTACAACGACATGGAAAACACCTACTGCGTGGTTCAAACGCTCCTTTTCACAGAATAAATTGCACATTTTATGAAAAAAATTGGTAGCTCAGAATTAATTTTGTCATATTTTATACGATGCTCATTTTTTTTACCTTATAAGACTAGAAATGTTATCTGAATAAATGATGTATTTTGACTCTTTTTTTATATAAACGTAGTTCAGACTTTTAGATAGGTCGCAATGATTTTTATTTTTTTAAGTTCAGTTGAATTTTATTATCAAACAGCGAAAATTAAAAGGCCACGAAAAATTTGATCGGCTTTAGTTTCGAAAAGGGAACTTATTTTTCTTATTTCACAGCAGAATAAAACTTTTTTCATTGACCCAGAGTTCTCACATAGGATTTAGTTTTATCTGAAAAGTGCCAATCATAAAGTTTTCGTGAAACTCAAAAAGCTCTAAGGCCATATTTTTTTTTTGAAATTCCAATTTTTTTTTCAAAAAACTAGTCATTATTTTTCCCTTGCGTTCATTAACTCTTTTTATTTCTCTGTTGGTTGTGTTTTATCTTTGATATTCAGTGATCTGTTGTTTGATAATTCCAATTGCATGTAATTTCCCTAGGTGTCCTTAGGATATCGGATGATCCCATTCAAGCCCAGTTCTTCGACTACGAGTTGATCACACAAATGGAAGTCATAGTTCAAGTCTCGCAACCTAGAGCGTCGCCGGTTAGTGTTTTTGATCAACTAACTTGAAATTTTTGCAAACTCATCCTGAGCAAAAATCCCAAAAAATTCAAAAAATGTTTCGTTATTTTAGCCTCGTTCTATGGTAAAACCGTTTATTTGTTATTCAGTTTTAATCATGCGGCAATTTTCGCACAGCTTCTCTAAATTTGCGTGCGGTGCAAATAAACTTGTTAAAATCGAGTCCTTTCAGTGTTTTGAGATTGTGCTGAAATCAAGACTTGTGACCCAAAAAAAATACAATTAATATTAGATTCGTTTTTTTCTACTTAAAAACATCGGGCCTCCTTACAAAAATCCCAAATACCTCCCTGGTTTTTCATGCATATCATATAAATCAAAGCATAAGAAATTCGCAGCACATTAGCATGACCCAATTATTGAAGAATCGAAATATCTGGTAGACCCTTTCGCAATTTTTATAGGACTTGGCAACTGTCAGAGCTGAAATCATGGACCTGAATGACAACTCACCTGTGTTCACAATAGTTGGAGAAACAACCTTGCAATTCAAAGGTAAACACATTTTTTAAATATTCAAAGGTAAACACATTTTTTAGGTATTCATTTCAGCAATACTCTCTAAAAAAATTGAATGATGTTCATTTGTAGAGTTGAGAAAACCCGAAAAAAGCTGGTCAGATTCTATTGGATTACAACTTCACATTCGCTCGAAGCTGGTCAAATTTAGAACGGTTTTTGAGCAGAAGCCTCCTTGTTACTCGGTCGAAACGCCACTGTAGTTGGCTCAAATTTTAACTTTTCAATTTTTGTTTCAAAGTATTCTTCTTAAAAAGAATATCGTAGCGAATCAAAATCAAATAGTCTTTCTTATTTATTAAAAATAGATAGAATACCCCGACTTAATCGGCTAATATAAAGAAGATCAGCCTTCATGGCTCTTTCAATGAATGGATTTCCCCGTTAGATTAGAACTCAGAGTTTGTTTTTAGAGTCGGAGGAAATAGTAGTTCCATTTCGGATCGTGGACTTGGACTCTGGCAAGAATGCAGAGGCAGTGTTTGAGTTCGAAACTGTTCCTCCTTCAATCACCACTCTGCTGTCTTCAGAATCGGTGAGTCGGAATGAATTCCGAATCAGAGACATTTGAAATCGGGCCTTATGGTTCGATGGCGTTCTCACAGTCTTTAAAATAAATTGTAAGTTGAACAGTAACTTCTGTATTTTCAGTTATAAGCCTGAAAACAAATTATTATTATATTATTATCAATGTTATAATTTTTGCTTCTAACCTTCCCGGTTGACCTCCATAGACCAAAAATACTAGTCATACAATTCCATAAACTAAATGTATGGAAAGTACTAGTCATACAAACTTCATACGTTTTGCTACCACTACGTTATCGAATTTTCAAAGACCTTTTTCTTATTTTGGCATATAAGAAAAAGGTGTCCTTAGGATATCGGATGATATTTTCGTATTGGCATAAGAAAAATTTTTTAGGTCAAAAATGCTATTCATATAGTTTCCATATTTTTAAAGTAGTTTCGAATTGGCCCCAAAAAAAATTTTTGGTTTTTCTTCAACCTCAAAACGAATTTTGTAGTCAAATAAACATTTTCCGAAAAAGTGCAGATTTTTTTGCGCGCATACTTTTTTTGTTTGTGTGCATGATTTAGTCTTGGAAAAACAAAAGTTGGTTTTCCGTTTGTTTTCCGAATAGATGTTTAGATGAATAGATGTTTAGAAGAAATAGATGTATTGAGCATTTTTGAAAAAGATTATCCAAAATTTTCAAAAACGCTCAAAACGCCAATTTTGTTGTTTGGCATGTTTATGTATGCATTGATCAATTCCAATTATTTAAGAATTTGTATTATAAAAACGATCATCTTTGAAAAATTTGCCAAATATGAAAAATTGATAGGATCCTTATTAGGTTTGTGGAAGACAACTCTTAGACTATTCAGATCGTTTCTTCTGCATTATAAAATTAAAAATACAAAATCGTGAAACTTTTAGTGATTCTAGTTTTGAGTTAACTAATTTTTTTGTCAATGAAATCAAACGTTCTCCAATTTAAAAAAATCATTTATAACAGATTTTATCGACTAGCTTCAAAATCAAAACACAATATAATTTATGTCAAAAGTAAGAAATCATTACGCACAAAAAAAATCATTAAATAAATCAGATTTTTAACACAATTCACAATTTATGCGGCAATAAGTGTTCGGCTTAAGCCATTACAGGTCGCTCGGGTTCTGATTGAACACAATTTACGTGCATGAAAATAAGATATTCATTTGCTTATTGATTGCTTATTTTCTCAAATGCACAAAATTCTGTTTATCAGAAATGCATCTTTTTAGTTGAATGGATTATTAGTGCGGTTTTCTATTTTTGAGAAACAATGCTAAAAATTAAGCTAGTTGAGTTTTCACGATTTTACTAGGGGTTGCTTGGGGATTTTGTTTATTGTGAACATTTTGTTGACCTTTTGTAGATCAACCGAATTGCCTTTCCACAGTCTACAAAAAAAAATAATAAAGACTCTCTTCTGCCGCAATCAGTTTTACTCAAAGAAGTCATTTTAGGTACTTTGTGATGTATCTAAAACGATCCCCCTACAATTAGTTTTTATTGGCACCGAAGGGTCTGGCGAATATTGATGAAAACAATAGTTGATTGAAATTGAGCTTCCAAGATATAAAAATAATCAATGGCAAAAACTTTCTGCCATAATTTATTTTTTTGTATCTCTATGGAGTTCATTTTCAATCCCAGTTTTGTTTTCATCAAAATGGCGATATGTCCATTTTTGCTTGGTCTATTGCTTAGAACCACTTTGTTGCCTAATTTGTTCCGAAAGAGACTTGATCCGCTTAAGGTTGACTTACTGCTTAAGGAGATTTGCTTAAAGCATCAAAAGAAAGCGGCTTGTAAAAGAATATGATCTAATTAATTTTATTGTTATTTTTGGTGTCTCATGTATCCTTTGATCCAATGAGTGTTAAAATTTTTTTTAAAAGTAATTTTTTATTTTCAATCTTCCTCCCTACACCATGTAAACTGCAAAGCGACGTATTTTACACCTTTACGCACATTTTTTAGATCATTTAGCATGCTTCCTTTTAATGTAGATTTATTTTGAGCCAAAGTATTTTTTTCGCGGCATTTGCTACACATCGAATGACAAATAACAATTTTGCGCTTAACAAACCTTAACAATTTGTCAAAAACTGGCAAATTTTATATCCTGAAAATTTTTCTTTTTAAAAACAGGCAATTTTTTAAAAATTAAATTGAGCTCAGAATATCGATGGTATTCAAATAGTGAAAAAATGAGTTTTTTTTAGATGTTACCAAAAACGTTTAAGAAAAAGGCAATCTATTCCACCTCACATTTTGCACGTTTGTAGCATTCCGCTGAAAAATATGTTATGGGAATAGTTAATAAGATCAGTTGATTTTGGTCTAAACAAAAAAAACAAGACTGCCCGTTTATCAGGGCAATGTCCTGAAAATTCAGATTGCCCCTCAATCCATATCGAATAGTTTTTGGGAAAAGAAAAAATGAAAAACTATAAACTTTGGACAATATCAAAGATCAAGTGAAAATTTTTGAGACGTACGAAATTAATGTGACCGGTTAGCTAGCTTCAATTGATTATGGATTATGTCTTTTGTGTGGATGATTCACCACGCATAAATAGTTTGTATTAAGATTTCAGGGTTTTGAATAAAATCTAAAAAGCCCACATAAACTAGTCCAGAGCATGGCCAAATTGGAAATTTTCAAACTCCCAAAACTTTATAAAAATGATCGAAGATAAAATACCTTTTTAAACTTGATTAATAGAATCCATATTTTCAATAATGCAAAAAATTTTGATAAAAAAAAGTATTATTACGATTGCCAAAAACTGACTGAAAAAAATCACATCAAGCTTAAATAGTCATTTTTCTGTATTTTTTTTAAAGAGCAGTACTTCGATCGCCGATAATGACCAAATAAAATAATCACACCACCCAATTTAACTAGTACACACACTACCTAAATTTCAAAGTAAAAATTCTCTAAAATTGGAAAAATAAGCGCAATTAAAAATTCAACCAGACAATGTTTAATCACTGATTTAATTAAGAAACCTGAATAGTGGTAACAATTTTCAGTTTTTGGCATCTAAGATATGGTCAGAAAAAGATGAAATCTTGTGTTGTGAACATAGTGTTTCAGGTTTAAGGCAACCAATCGAAATTTTTGAGAAGACTACAAAATAGTTCTTTTGATAATTAATAACGTTTTGTAGCAATGGATGATATTGTCAGATCTTCAGATACGCTTCTCGATTAAAACGTTATCAAAAAAATTTACCCTGGAAAAATTTAACTTCGACTGTTATATATAGGCTACAATTGCAAACTATTGCAAATGTTATAAGCAAAATAACCATTGCAAAATAACATTGTAAAATAACCACACTCCGAAAGTTTTTCCACATCAAAAGAGTTCAAAAGACGCGTGAAGATGGGAAAATAATTTCGCACCATGTTCAACCCAGGTACTTCTCCGAACCCAAACCCGCTTTTTTTGTTACCCTAGTCATTAAATAATTTTTCTCAGAATCAGATTATACTTTTAATGGAAATTTATTTTGACTGATGTTTTTTCAAGATCACTAGGTAATATCTGTCAAGATTTCTGCAAAGTCAGCACAATCTTACAAAATCTTGCAGGATAAGCTTCAACTCATTAAATTTACAAAATAAAACTCATGTTCAAGAACGTTCAATAATCTTGCTAGATAGCAAGCCTTTATCTCATCGATGCTGAAAAAAGTCTATCAAGTTATTTTTGTGTCGAGAAAAATCAGTATATAATTTCAATAGTTTTTCATTCAGTTTTATAGAACATTGAATGCTTTGCACTCTGCAATTGAAATTCGACAAAGTAACTAAAACGAAACAATGAACTGCTTTTTTTCTCCTATATACACGTGTTAAATCTCAATCAAAGAAATTCCATCAAAAATTTAATGAAATGCCTTGAAATGTGGTAAAGCCTTTTTGTGTCATTCTAGCTCTACAAAACGAGTTTAGTAAATCAACCGCAAAAAAAAGTTTAATGGAAATTTTTTCATAAAACTAAAATATCAAACTTTGTTTCGTTTATTCTTGTCTATTACACTTTTCCAACCTTATGTTAAATTCTTTGCAACGACAACTTTATCTCAACGATCTGTCTGTTCCGCATGCAAAACAAAACAGAATTTATGTTTGTCCGATCACGCTAAAAAAATTATGTCAAGGAAATTCGATGTGCGGTTGGTGTTGGTTGGCCCGATTCTTCGAGTTTTCCCATCATACAACAAGAATTGTCTGTGACTGGGCTAGTAACGCCTCGATTGAAACCCTTGTCAGCACTCATCTTATTTGCCCGAACATAACTCTTGAAAAAATATATAAAACTCTTTTTCATGTTTTTAACGCTTCAAGTTAATGTTGTTTTTTGCAAGTCGGGGTTATAAATGGAATTGACGAAAACCTAGCACTTTGAAAAAAATACATTTAACGGTTTTTCATGTTTTTTAACGTTTCAATTTAATGCTGTTTTTTACGATTCGGGGTTATAAATTCAACTGACAGAAAGCTAGATATTAGGCATATTTGACAGTTAGAAAAAATAAGCAAATCGAGCAACAATTTTGGTCAAAAAAATGCAAAAAATTTAAAATAACATATATTTTTTTCTTTTTTATTGTTTACAGAATGTTTTGAGTTTTCTAAATTTACTATTTCAAAGAAAGAACGCTGAAAAAACTAGAGCAAAATCTCATTGCATTTATTAGCTTAACCTAAAATTAAAGGTAGAATTTACTTATAATAAACCTGCTCGGTTGCTAAATTGCTCGAATAAGACCAAACCTCAAAAATTCAAACTGTTTTTTTCTCACAACCGAGACAACGTTTTGAAAATTTTTTAATGTCGGTCTAATCAGGGCTGAAAACGCTTTAGTACGATATATCACGATATGTTACGATGGTTATTTGCGTTGAAAATTTTGGTTGAAACAAAACGAACCTGCTTACTCCTCTTATTTGCTCGAAATTAGACCAAAAATTACAAAATTCAAACTGAATTTTCCCGACACTGGGAATTTGATTCAAAACTTTTAACATAGTTTGAATCTCGACTGAAAGGGCTTCAATAAGATATTTCGCTCAACTTACCCATGATGATTATTTGTGGTACTTGCTTTTGCGTGGAAAACAAAAAAACTAAAAAACCCGAATACAAAATTCCTCCCCATTTTCAATGGTCGGAAGAATATAGACTTTGTTTTAACTACAGTTAAGCACTTCCAAGAAAGCTCGCGCGGTTTCAAAAGTGATATCATAATAAAACCCATTAAACGTGCGTGATTCTGTTTAATGGGTTTTTGAGAAACAAAAATTTTAGAAAAAGTGTTTTAGCGTTGGAAAAGTGGGCTGAAAAAGTTTCGCGAATTTTTTTGGGTTTTTTTTGAACTCAGTCTTAAAAAAACAGTCTAAATTTCCTAAATTTTCTAAATTTTCTAATTTTTTTTTGAATTTTTTCTTTTTTCTTCAAAAACTGTTTTCCAATTGACCTATTTTACTATGACTCTCAAATTGGCCGAGGTTATTTTATTTCGATCCGATTTTTTTATCACAACATGCAGGAAAAAAACGGCATCAATTTGAGAAAATATTTTTGTATTTTTTAAACTATGGTCGGATTATTCTGTGCTATACTTGTGCTATCCTTGCTATCCTCAGTAACCTGCTATCCTTGTTATATTTTGGGAACTAGTAGTTTCAAAATTGAATCTTCTGTTTCAGAATGAGCTGATTTTTGCTCCTGTCGACTTTGAGCTGTTGCCTGAACAGATAATTCCTGATAGAGATGGAAGGAGGATCTTCCAAGTGGACATTACTGCCAGTGACAATGGCACTCCAAGACTATCTTCCGCTACCACGGTTAGCCTTGAAGACATGATTAATTAATTGAGTGTGAAATAACCAGCTTAGAAATATGCACAACAAAAACGGTCAGCGTAAATAAACCGGATGAAGTTTACTTGAGCCGGTGAAGTCATTTTGAGCTGCAAGTAAAGTTAAATTTCAAGCGGGCTGTATCCAATGTTTCCCATCTGCCTATGATAATCCGTAAGCTTGAAATATTTTTTCTAAAAAATGAAAAAAAAATGAAAAGCTTTATTTTTGCGATCAAATTATATTATTGACGATTTTTTTATACCAATTTGATTAAAAAATACGACCTCGCAGAAACTTATCGAACATAGAAAGCACAACCCTCTCAAATACATTTCTCAGACATTTCTCAGACTCTCAAATACATTCAACGCCTCCCAATAAAAGAAAAGGCGGTGCATTTGATTTCAGTGATTGAAAATGTAACAATCACAAAAAATTGCCCTGTCAGGATTACAGCCAGGGCTTTGGTGATAGTGGACGAGGCTGTTTTCCTTTCTCTTTAATTGCCCCGGGGTAATTGGAGAGAGGAATGCAAGTCTCTTACACTATCGTTAAATGAACCAATTAAGAGAACCCTATAAAAGGTACTGCAGAATGTAAATTGTTAATTTCAGCGCTCATAATCTCAGTTGGAGGAACTTTTTAAGCATTTCTTCAATTTGGCTAGGCAGCCCAAGTGTTAAACATTTATGAACGAGTGTTAATGACTAAATGATTACTGGTTTCCTGATTACTTTGATCATGGGTATCCTTTGGTTGTGAACACAAAACTTCAGCATGTTTAGAAGCTTGTCTCTGGATTCCTGAGAGCTACGCACACTTAATTTTGTGACTACTCAGTGCAGTGTGACCTCATAATAAAAACAAGGCCTTAATTTTTATTTGATATGATGCCCTTGTTTTACTAACTGACGCATTCTCTCAGAAGTTATGTTTAACTATTTCAATAAATATAACGTTTAATAATGTTTAACTTTTTTTGCTTCATATTGAGAAACATTTTTTACAATTCGACTGATAGAGAATTAATGAGAGTTAAATGTTACTGCTGAATTAGAATCAAATGCTCAACCACAAAGTATTCGCAAAAAATGATTCAAAAATCATCTTCAAAACACCTATGAGGTCGCATAAAAAACTTCCTAAAAACATTTACAGGTTTCTATTTATTTGAGGCGACTAGTTTTGCAAGTAATTTATCATTTAAGTTTAATAGATTAATTTTGATTGTTTCCAAGTTACCCATCTTCAGTTGTTGCAGTGCAAATAGCGAATTTTTATCAACCATAGATTTAGTTGCAATCCCGTACCTAGCAGATTTTTTAATTCAGATCTGAAATAACCTTTTTCAGATCTAAACTTCAGATCTCAAATGGGTTGTGAAATGTTTAAATAACGCTTGGATACTTTATGAATTGGCTATTTCAGATCGGAAATTTTGTTTTTCTGGATTATTTCAGATTTTGCTTTTGATTTGCGCAATTGATTAGTAGTCGCAAAATAAAAAAAAATCTTACTGAAGTTTTGACGCAAATTTTTTCGGCCCTGGAGAAAAATTTATTTAAAATTTTCATTAAACTCCAATCACAATGAAAAAAGTTTTTACTAAAAAGAATCAACCAACCTCTTATGGCGTTTGTTAGAGTAATTTAGTTTTGCTTGCAGAGAAAATTATCCGAGTCTAAAGCCCGCCCTTATTGGTTTGTGGTCGAACTGTTACCCATTTTTAATATAATATCTTTCATGAAAAGCAGGTTTGTAATTAAATTCTGTCAAATTGCTGTATGCTATTGGACATAATTTGGGTGCCAAGTACGAGTAGATATTCTTTTTTGGATCACCTGATATGGGTGCGATTTTTGATTCGGGTCCAACCAAATGTAGAACAAGTCCGCATCTGAAGATATTTTCCCATTCGGTGGCATTTTTGTTGGCTTTAAATAAATCTGTTTTAATGTATCTTGGAGCTAAGAATGTGAATATAAACGATGGCAAAATAGTCAAGTTTGGACTAAAATAGGGATATCTTTTGCTATCGCCTTTTTCGCGGGGCTGATTCAGAGGGGTGCAAAACAAACTCCTTCTCACCCTCTGTGATTTGACCCCTGACCTTCGAAAGGCTCCTCCTTTTTTAAAATTATTTTACGACTTCAACTATTAGTTGACCAACCCTAAAATCTTTCTGAAGGCGCCAAAAACCAATAAATGCTAATTTAAAGCGAGAGCGCACACCAAACAACGGCACCCTTTGGTCAAAACTATCCAAAAAACGCCCAAAAAATGCTTCAAGTTGTAAAAAACATAAAAATTTTCAGCCAGCGCAGATTATAATTGAATATGATACAGCGACGCTGCGAATTTTCTATCAAGAACTTAGTAGCAGAACCTAGACCTAGTACGTAAACATATTTGCTAAAACAAAAGAAAAACAACTCATTATTTTCCTGGTAAAGATTTCTTTGCAGATGGGGAGAGGGGTTGTTAAAGAGATCCCTAGAATAGTTATGAATTGGATCGTCTACGTCTCGGTTTAGCAATCGATTAGCTGCTCTTCTCATAGTTAATTCGCCGACTTCATGCCATTCCAAATCGGGCTGATAAAAACTTTTCACTTCATCCAAATACACTTTGAGAAAACTGCTTCCGGCTTCAAAATGCATCACCCCATTACTTAATAAATTGCCGTCTCGTTGACTTCTGCTTCTTTCAACCCAGGTCACTTTTTTATCGAAAGGTTTTCTCGTTTCGAAAAATACACATTTTTTTGAAAATCCGAAAAACCCCTACTAAAATATGTATAATTGAAAAACTAACTAGTTTTCCTTGCGAAAAGCTCAAATTTGCTTTTGCTTTTTTTAATGTTATAATTGAGTTTACATGCATCTACGTGGTTCCTTTTGAAAAATGGCCGGTAAAAATGACAAGAACAAGGTTTTTTCAATTGTTCCGTTTTTAAATAAAAGTGACAGATTTTTTGCGCTCGGATGATTTTTTTTTCAGGCAAAATTCAAATTTTAATTTGGAAAACAATCATTTTAGTTCACACATTTAAAAAATAATAATTTCTCACCTTCAACCATTTTTTGTGTTTGTTATTGGGGTTTAAAACTTCCAATTTAGCTGATATGAGAAATATAATTTGCGCAAAGTTTCCAATTTGCTTTTACACATTGCGAAGGCAAAAAATGTCTCCATCTCAAATCCAAAATGAAATGAGGCAAGCTATTGGCCCCAAAATTGCGCTTATTGTTCTGACTTCCGAAAAGATATTTTACCGGTGATCAGTTATCGTGACTTTATGATGTTTGAAAGTTGCTAATTTTGCCAATTTGGTATGATAACGCACGATATACTTCGTACTATTCTCGCATAAGTGGCAAAGTAAATTGTTCTAAGCTGATCTGAGGCGAACAATTTGCTCGTAAAAATGCGTTACAAGACTCATAATTCGTTTTTGCCCTTTGGCATAGCGTGAGGAGGTTGGGACAAACAAAGAAAAAATTTGGTTTTCATTTTCAATTCTTTTTTCCATTTTTGAAATAAAAAATTTTTCAGGGCTTGAAACGGCAGTTGGCACATTCAGGGTTTTGCCAAATTACCAGCAGCTGAGGGATAATGTTCAAAAACGTAGGCCCAAATTTCCAAATTTAAAAAAATCGAATTTTTTCTTAACAAATACTCCCTTAAAACGCTTCAAAACACGACATGAACAAGCCGCAAAAACACCAGTCTGTAACCGATTTGTTAGAGGCAGATTCAGTACTCCAATTGAAAAATTCTTTAAAAAATTTTAAAAAAAGTAAGCAACCATTTTATAAGCTATTTTTCATTTTTTCGAAATTATTGATATCATACAGGAGGTAGAGATCTAAAAAGGCAAGATTGATCAAATCAGGTCGAATTCTTATGTGAATAGTGGCAAAAAGACAAGTTACAAAATTTCAAAACTCTATCTAGAGTCAAATTATGCTGCATTTTTTGAATTGTGATGCAAATTTGTTGGTTTTACATACAACGTGAAAAAAATTTCTTGCTCGAAATTTTACTTGAAGAAACTGAAAATTTTATGCAAAATGTTTCATTAAGTGATTTGATAAATTTATCTGATACTCAAAAGTGCAAAAGTTAAGTGTAAATTGAGGTTTTTACTCTGAAATGCTTCTTTTCCATAATGATTTCGAATGAAACTTGCTGAGAACTTAAAAAATACTCTTACAAACACCAAGAGCAAATCATCAAAGCTATTAAAATCTGCTTTCATGGACTTTTTCCAGGTCTGAAAAAGCCAGTTTTAACCATCTGCAGTCATTTGTGCATCGAAGTGAATTCTTTCTCGATTAACCGGAGGAAAAAACCCTTATTGAGATGTGAAACATTTCGAGCAGTTAAATTGAGCTGATCAGTCTGACAACTTCTCTAAATTCAACTATTCTACGCATTTTCACTATCTTCACTCGCAGATTGAAGAATATGGTATTTCGGACCCGGAAAAAACTGTCGGACCCGGAAAAAGTCCTTAAAATTTATAAAAATTTCCATAGGCGCTGGGTTTGATCAAATATTCTTAGGTTATGTTAGGTTATTTTTAAATTTCTTGTGAAGGTTGCCCAAAGTCATCCTTGAAAAGAAGCATTTCAGAAAATAAAAACCCTAAATTTGCGCCTATTTTTGTCCGCTAGTGTATATCGTAATGTGTCTCTAATTTTTATGGCTCCTCTGACGAAGTGACTTGAATTGAGTAGTATCTACTGATTCTGCCAAGCTTTGAGTGTGCAGTCATTTCGAGGAACGGCAAAACCTTTATTTAAATATGTGAGCAAGCAGTACTATACATTTTCATCGAGACTTACTGAACCTTGTTTTAGCTAATCTAACTAATTTATCTGAAAAACTGTGAAAGTCTGTGAAGTTGGCTATAGATACATATTCGATGCTAATGCACATAAAAGGATGAAAATTTGATCATAACTTTTTCGAGTCAACGAACTGTCGGCTCAGATTGAATGATTTTTGCAATTAGGTATACCTGAAAATTTTTAAAGGTTTACATAAGCGGTTTAACCGGACGAAACATTCAATCTTCTCTTTGAAGCAATACCTTAGTTTTTAAACAGCAATGACCGAGAAAAAGTATATTTTGGTTCGTAAAAAGTAGCGTTTGTTTTTGTTTTCCTCGGTAACATAAAAAAAATCACTGAATAAAAAAAGCTTGAATTTTTATCTCATAAACACATAAAAATGACTCTTTTGTACGTGTTCTTATCATTATTTTCTGCAAGTAAACCGGTTTTCCTTTTCCCCGGTTTGAGGTAGCCGAAATTTTGTTCGACATCACGTGATGTTACCCTCGCATGAATGCATTTGGCAAGTTTTCTTATCGCAAGCTTCAGCTTGGGATTTTTCTCTAAAACTACTTGTTTTCAGGACAAATTAAGCAAAAAAAGCGTTTTCAATTAATTTCGAGCGGAAGAAAATTTAAAAAATGATTTACTTTTTTCCGCTCCCTGTTTATCAGTTTGTAATCTTGTTAATATTGTTCAACTGCTTGTTCATTTCGAAGAACGACCTTCAATTCCAACACTGTTTTTGATTTTTCTCAAGTCAGCTCTCACCAAGGTGTCAAAGTCCAGATAGAAACCGCCATACTTGTACAACAGAAGCGCCCGCATAAGGTCACTCAGATGTGTGAATGTACACCAGTTCTCTTAATTGAAAACTGTCAAGAAATCATTTAAAACTGTCTCGGAAAACAATTTCTGAATATCGATTGTGTAGAAATTCAAACGACTGGGGTAGAATTCGTAAACTAGATCTCTCAAACAGGGCTCAGAAATGTTCAGAAAAGGTGACGTCATAATAACTTTAACAGGAAGACGAGAAAACTTTACAGCTGATTCAATAGCGCAAACCCACCGACAAAATATTTTTGATTCATTGTAAGACTCGACAAAAAATAGCTGCTCGTTTTTTGCTGAAAACTTTGACGAAAATGTATTCAGTTTAATTATAGTTCCAAAGTAGTTTGGAAATAGCTTCGCATACAGAAGATTGTTTCTTTTTGACTCTGATATGTTAGGCAATAATATAACATTTTGTACGATATCTAAAATACAAAAGACATTCGGAAAATAAGAGAAACCAAAATCTCTTCACTTTTAGCGAGGTAGTTTTTGACTTACTCTCTTTCATTGGGAAATTTAACAGTTGAAAAATTATTGAATAGGGGTTTAAGTATAAGCGTTCTTATAATAGAAACGGACTATATTTAGACAGGAAAAGCCTGATAATTTTTTCAAACAGGGGCGGATTTAGGATTTTCTCGAGGGGGTGAGCGGATTTTCAAAAAAAAAAATCGAAAATTGTGTCAATTTTTTTTATTGAGAACCAAATTGATCTTCTGAGCTCTCCCGAATCACTACAAAGAAGAACCTATTTTGACCAAATTTTCTGCGCCGCAGGCAAATTTTAGAAAAGGCAGGCCAAAAAATAGCGTTTATTCGGGTGGCCACTTACCAGAATCCAAAAGTAGCATAAAAACGTGTAATGCTGCCAAAGCCCAAATGAAGTTGCAGCAACCCGAAAATTTAGCACACCTCAGCAAAATTGAGTTCCGCCTTAACATTTTCCACTGTTTCATTCTTGCAAAATAAATTATAAACGCGTTTTAACTTCTTCATTCAATAAACTGATTAGTATATAAGCACTTAATTTAAGCTTAATTCATAAAAACAAAACATGTTCAAATCAAGTTTAAAAGGAGATGAATCTTAGATGAAAAAATATTCAAGCAAAGATTGTATGTATAATGATCGCATTTTTCTATTTTTCTATTCTACGCGGCTTGTTAAATTTGTCAGGAATATATTTGAAACTACCGCTCGATTAGATTTTTTCTACAAATCATGATTCAAAACACGACATGTTAAGTTTTTCAAACATGCTTAAAATATGAAATATATAATCAGCAGCAACACCATAATAAAATTTTAAAGATGATTTAAGCAGAGGCGAACTGATGTAAGTGGACTTTATTTTGTTATTCCAACCAGATTATAATTATTTATCATGCGCAGCTGTGATCCCCATTGTTCAGAATTTCAAAGAAAATGCGGAATATTTACGCTTGGGTTGTTTTTTCACTTCATCAAAATTGGGCGATCAAAATTATACTTTTTCTTAAAAAATACACTCCATTAAAAATATGAAGATGAACTAATATGAACTGATTTCAAGTCTAAGAAAATTTTTTTACGTCGCATGTTTTTTTCTGGAGTTTTTAAATTGCCAATGTGTTCATGCTCTGGAGTGTTTATTGCGCACTTTGATAATTTTATTCATGACAAAATCGTTCAAAAAAGAACTAAATCAATTCAATGGATCGTGATAAATAACAGTACAGAAATTTCTCCCACAGAATTCAATTATCTGGCAATTTCATTTTGAACAACAAATTAGCACACTAATTATCTTACATCTGACAATTTTATGCTCGAAAATGAAAAAAAAAACAGATGATTTTGTCAAAATAACCATTAAGATAGTTTCATTTCATTTCAATTACATTGGAAATAAATGTTTTTTTTCTGAATATTATAACAAAAAAAATCTATTTTTCTGTTCAGTTAATTGCAATACACTCTTGTTCTTCCCCATGTAAATCCTATAAAGTATAGTTTTTCAATCATATAATCACGATGATACAAACACTTATCGCCCATATATTCGCAAAGTATTCAGTTTTTTTTTCTGAAAATTATCGCATTAGAACCTCTTTTCATCGTCAAACGATGAACAGAAAACTTATTTTGTTCTCAGCTCTCAAAAAAATCTATTTCAAAACATGGTTTACTGTAAGCATGACGTTCATTTTGAAACAAGAAAAAAAATCATTGGATTTAAAAAAAGTTTATTGATTAGTGCATTGCAACTTTTTTTTTAATTTTTATTTTCACTAAATTAACAAAATGTTTTTATAATCTAAAGAGGCTGATTTTGGTTTGGATTTGTATTTCCATTTTTGAAAAAAGTGACAGAATTTTTGTGCTCGGGGTGGTTTTTTCCCCAAGACAAATTTCAATTTTTTTTAACAAACCAGTCTTTAAGTAATTTTTTGTATTATCCAAAGGTATTATTGTCGTAAAGTTTTGAGGGTTTAAAGACTGCCAGTTTGGCCAATTCGACAAATAACGCGTGATATGATATACTTCACACTATTAACGCGTAAGCGGAGATTTAATCCGTCCGAGAATTGGTTCAATTTTGATATTGATTGAAGCAGGCTATGGGTCAGGGGCGGATTTAGGATTTTCTCGAGGGGGGGTGCAAATTTTCAAAAATTGTTCGAAAATTTTGAATTTTTTTAGGCCGACCAAATTGATTTTTCGAGCTCTTCGAAAGCACAGTGTTTTGACCTTATTTTGGCAAAATTTTGTGCGCCGCTGGCAAAAGGTATTCATGGCAAAATCGTTCAAAAAAGAACTAAATCAATTCAATGGATCGTAATAAATAACAGTACAGAAATTTCTCCCACAGAATTCAATTATCTGGCAATTTCATTTTGAACAACAAATTTGCACACTAATTATCTTACATCTGACAATTTTATGCTCGAAAATGAAAAAAAAACAGATGATTTTGTCAAAATAACCATTAAGATAGTTTCATTTCATTTCAATTACATTGGAAATAAATGTTTTTTTTTCTGAATATTATAACAAAAAAATCTATTTTTCTGTTCAGTTAATTGCAATACACTCTTTTTCTTCCCCATTTAAATCCTATAAAGTATAGTTTTTCAATCATATAATCACGATGATACAAACAGTTATCGCCCATATATTCGCAAAGTATTCAGTTTTTTTTCTGAAAATTATCGCATTAGAACCTCTTTTCATCGTCAAACGATGAACAGAAAACTTATTTTGTTCTCATCTCTCAAAAAAATATATTTCAAAACATGGTTTACTGTAAGCATGACGTTCATTTTGAAACAAGAAAAAAAATCATTGGATTTAAAAAAAGTTTATTTATTAGTGCATTGCAACATTTTTTTTAATTTTTATTTTCACTAAATTAACAAAATGTTTTTATAATCTAAACAGGCTGATTTTGGTTTGGATTTGTTTTTCCATTTTTGAAAAAAGTGACAGAATTTTTGTACTCGGGGTGGTTTTTTCCCCAAGACAAATTTCGATTTTTTTCAACAAACCAGTCTTTAAGGAATTTTTTGTATTATCCAAAGGTATTATTGTCGTAAAGTTTTGAGGGTTTAAAGACTGCCATGCCAGTTTGGCCAAATCGACAAATAACGCGTGATATGATATACTTCACACTATTAACGCGTAAGCGGAGATTTAATCCGTCCGAGAATTGGTTCAATTTTGATATTGATTGAAGCAGGCTATGGGTCAGGGGCGGATTTGGGGTTTTCTCAAGGGGGGGGGGTGCAAATTTTCAAAAAATTTTCGAAAATTTTGAATTTTTTTAGGCCGACCAAATTGATTTTTCGAGCTCTTCCAAAGCACAGTGTTTTGACCTTATTTTGGCAAAATTTTGTGTGCGCTGGCAAAAGGTATTCATGGCAAAATCGTTCAAAAAAGAACTAAATCAATTCAATGGATCGTAATAAATAACAGTACAAAAATTTCTCCCACAGAATTCAATTATCTGGCAATTTCATTTTGAACAACAAATTAGCACACTAATTATCTTACATCTGACAATTTTATGCTCGAAAATGAAAAAAAAAAACAGATGATTTTGTCAAAATAACCATTAAGATAGTTTCATTTCATTTCAATTACATTGGAAATAAATGTTTTTTTTTCTGAATATTATAACAAAAAAAATCTGTTTTTCTGTTCAGTTAATTGCAATATACTCTTTTTCTTCCCCATGTAAACCCTATAAAGTATAGTTTTTCAATCATATAATCACGATGATACAAACACTTATCGCCCATATATTCGCAAAGTATTCAGTTTTTTTTTCTGAAAATTATCGCATTAGAACCTCTTTTCATCGTCAAACGATGAACAGAAAACTTATTTTGTTCTCATCTCTCAAAAAAATCTATTTCAAAACATGGTTTACTGCAAGCATGATGTTCATTTTGAAACAAGAAAAAAAATCATTGGATTTAAAAAAAGATTATTTATTAGTGCATTGCAACTTTTTTTTTAATTTTTATTTTCACTAAATTAACAAAATGTTTTTATTATCTAAACAGGCTGATTTTGGTTTGGATTTGTATTTCCATTTTTGAAAAAAGTGACAGAATTTTTGTGCTCGGGGTGGTTTTTTCCCCAAGACAAATTTCGATTTTTTTTAACAAACCAGTCTTTAAGGAATTTTTTGTATTATCCAAAGGTATTATTGTCGTAAAGTTTTGAGAGTTTAAAGACTGCCAGTTTGGCCAATTCGACAAATAACGCGTGATATGATATACTTCACACTATTTATGCGTAAGCGGAGATTTAATCCGTCCGAGAATTGGTTCAATTTTGATATTGATTGAAGCAGGCTATGGGTCAGGGGCGGATTTAGGGTTTTCTCGAGGGGGGGGGGGTGCAAATTTTCAAAAAATTTTCGAAAATTTTGAATTTTTTTAGGCCGACCAAAATGATTTTTCGAGCTCTTCCAAAGCACAGTGTTTTGACCTTTTTTTGGCAAAATTTTTTGCGCCGCTGGCAAATTTTTGAAAAAACAGTCAAAAAAGCCGTTTTTGAAAACATTTTGACTAAAAAATTGCGTTTTTTCGGCGCGCGCTCCCCCCTCAAAGTTAGTATATATTGGCGCCAAAGGCGCCTTTAGAAAAGTTTTAGGGTCGGTTTTCTTTGAGCGAAATCTGTCATTGGTATTTTATATGGCGTATGGGAAGATGATGAAAATTTTGTGTTCGTCCCAGTTCAAACCTTGCTGTGTGATCTATCCATGTAGTTCACAAGTATGAGAGATCCCTGAAATGATTTTTTAAATTTCAGGAGCTACTATGTCGGTCGCCTACAAACTTATTTGAAAAAAATTAAGTACAGTTCAAGGGGTGCTGGTATGGTACTGATATCTTCGGAGAAAAATATGGTCTTTTAAAATCTTCGGAAAGAGGTCTTGTTATCTTGTGGTTTTGAGATTGGTGGCACTTATCCAATTGGCGGTACCTATATTCCATACACGTTATTCTAAGGACTAAACTACCATACTTGTGTCAAACAGTGTCTCTCTTTACATGCCTCCTTTTGGGCTTCTCCGGCTGTTTTAAATGTTTTACATGCCTATTTTTGGGCTTCTTCGGCTGTTTTGGATGTTATATGCCTCCTTTCAGTTTTTTTGTCTTCTTCGGCTGTTTTGGATATCTTAGGCAAAAACAAATTTATAATTTAGTCCCAGTTTAATTAGTTTTGATGAACTCGACATCAAATGAACAATTCAGATTAGAACTTCATTGCGTTATCTGAAAAATTGTTTTTTTTTTCATTAGTGTGCTGTTTGAAAATAGTTCATCAGGTGGATGCTGCTTAGCTGGCCAGTTTAAATTGCTAGTTGGAGTCAAACTGACTTGTTGCTCGTTCAATTTTCAAAAACGTTTTCCAACATTTTTCCAATCTGATTTTTCAAAAAAATTTTTCCTTTTCATTCATTTTTTCTATCAAGTGCGATCTGCTTCGCCTCTGTGTAAAAAAACTGGTCTTGCCCTTTTTTCTCCTCTAGTAGACAAAATTATACGCAAATTGAAGTTTTTATTCTTTTAAAAATACCGAAACTCAATGACAACTTTAGGCACGATTTACTTAGAGGGAATGCTCTCAGCTAATTTTTTATGAAGTGTCATTACTTGATTTTAAGAACTTACCAGTGTTTTGCGGGTGAAAAAAGCCAGTTTTTGCCAGCTGCCTTAAGTTTTTGCAACGGCGTGAAATTTTAAAACACGGTCGAGCAGAGGAAAGTTCTCACTCTTGACAATTCAATTTCTGATTAAAAATTTTGCAGATGGCATGATCAACTCTTTTTACCCCGCTTATTCGACAAAGTGTTCCGTCTCCTAAAAAAATAGATGGCAATTGGTGAAAACGGGCATCTTCAGACCCTGAAAACACTGGTAAGTGTTCAAATCCAAGTAATGACACTTTCTTAATATATAGTTGAGATTATTTGCTCATGTTCATGCAAAAATCTTGTTTAACTACCACACAAATGCTGTTCATATTGACCATTGAAACATGACTTTCAGATGGTAAAGAAACGAAATTGAACGCAAACTTGAGTTTACGTTTGTTTTACCACTATTGGTGAAAGAATGGTGAAATTTTACTTGTGGTAACATGTTTCAGACAACTAGGTCTGCTATTTGACCGAAGGAATTCTTCAACGAATTACTCGTGGCACATTATTTATTGGCTTAACTTGATTCAACTTGATGAAAATTTGCATTCTTTTGGCCTACCATAAGTAATTGAACTATACTTTCTTATTTTTTGTTTGTTCCGTCTATTAAGCTCTGCCATCCTTTATTGTTCCGACTTTCGATACGGAAGTTACACAATATTTGTGCTCGGTGTGGGTTTTTTTCTTCAGACAAATTTCGACTTTTTAACTAGCCATTTTTGACGGAATTTTTTATATCATTCAAAAAGTAACGTTGTCTTGAGCTCAAATTTGAAAAGATATTCTACCTGTGATCATTTTTCGTAAAGTTATGGGGGTTTAAAAATTGCATTTTTGGCCAATTTGGGACAATTAACGCGCGATATTTTTCGCGCTATTAACGCGCAAGAGGAGAGTTAACCCGTCTTAAAATTGTTCCAAATTGGTTGAAAAAAATAATTGCCATTATTTATTTGTTACAAGGAGCGAAATCTATCTTTTGTACTAATTATCGCGTGTGGGGGGATGACTTTCATAAAAAATTTCAAATTTTAGAAAAAAAAATTTCATTTTGTTTTATTTCAATAAATTTTTTAATGTTATTACTGCTCCATAAACCTTAAAAGGCAGTCGGAACATTCAGGGCTTCGCCCTGATACGAGTAGTCTTGTTGTTCCGACTTTCGATACGAAAGTAACGGAATGTTTGTGCTCGGGGTGGGTTTTTTTTTCTTCAGACAAATTTCGACTTTTTAACTAGCCATTTTTGACGGAATTTTATTATATCATTCGAAAGGTATCGTTGTCCTGAGCTCAAATTTGAAAAGATATTTCACCTGTGATCATTTTTCGCGAATTTATCTTTTTGTACTTTATATGGCGTGTGGGGGGGACGATGGCGTGTGGGGGGACGAAAAAATTCAAATTTTAGAAAAAAAAATTTCATTTTATTTTATTTCATTTATTGTTTTAATGTTATTACTGTTCCATAAAACCTTAAAAGGCAGTCGGAACATTCAGGGCTTCGCCCTGATACGAGCAATCTTGTTCGAGTTTATTTCTCAGTTCATCAGCATGGAAGCTGAAACAGATAACGAACCTAGATCGAGTCAAGCCGCGGTTACTTTTAACTGCTCGGTGTGCACGATGACAATAACTGATTTGAAACTGAAGTTTAGATGTACAACGTGTGAACAAGCGAAAAGCGCCGATTCCTCCGACCAAGGCTCAGATTTTCTCATGTGTGAAATTTGTATTCAAACGCATACAAGGAGAAAACATGATGTTTTGGACTACAAACAAATGAAAGCTATCGTATGTCAGCAGCATTTCGTAGTTTGCAGCTCTTTTTGTGTAGATTGCGATCAACTGATTTGTAATATGTGCGTTGCACAAAAACACGCAATCGAAGGACACCAAATTGTTCCGCTAGAGAAACAAGCCAACGAAATAAAAGCGAAAGTGCATGAAGCTTTAAGCGGTATTGACAAAGAATACAAGCCAATTGTCAAAAATTTAGCCAGCGCTAAAAAATTTGCTGATAAGGTGAAAAAAATGGGTGTAGACATGTCACACGATGATGGTATCAAAGTTAAACTCAGTCAATTGTTTCAAGATGTTTTAGAAGAAGTAGACGAAGACATCAAGTCTGTTGTAGAATCTGCGAGCTCAAATGAATCGAGAGCCAACGACTTCGTTAAGAAATTAGAAGAAGTTCGCGATTCTGCTGAGTCGAAGCAACGTAAATGGAGAGAGTTGCTTAGCTTCTCAGATGGTCGTCTGGTCAAAGAATTTGATCTGAATTCACTCGAAATTTTAACTGATGACGTTGATGGCAGTTTAATTTGCGATGAATCTTTTGGCTCAAACGAAGTTCTTGCTGTCGAAAACAGTCTGAAAGAATCCTTGGAACTCACTTTGAAAGCGTTCACAGATGAAATGGTCGAAGTGCTTACTTCAATCGCTGAAAGTGGAATCGATGGTAATTCGTCCAAATTACCATTACCTGTTGATTGTAATTATTTCAAAAATTACCCGAACAAAAAAATTGAAATGGCGGCTTCTGACTCCCATTTATGTATTGCACACTTCCGTGAAAACAGCCATTACATTTCATTCCAATTTATTGACAAGAGTGATAAAGCAACATTGAAGTGTGTTAAGGATGTAGATGGCAAGTTTTTCCGACTGTTTTCCTGTTTCGGAGGCGTGGTGTTTCAAGTTGGCGAAAAAAGCTACCATGCTTTCAAGACCTCGGAGGGGAAAATTCAGCTGGTTGATCGGTGGGAAATAGATGTACCCAACGTAAAAGGATTCTATTATCACAAAGGAGCCTTTCAGCATCACTTTTATATATTATCGGCTACAGCAAGCTGGACGTGGCAGTGTGCAGATAATTTGCGCGAAGACATTCGTATCGGTCCTGCTGATAAGTTTGCTGTTTCCTCGAATATAGTTCCAAATTCGTTTTACATGGCGCATTCCAACCAGCCTGATAGAATTAAATTATATATTATGAAAGATCAGCGTGGTCTTAGAGGTGCAGGTCAATTGAACGCTCAGACTGTTCAGCCTGTCACCAACATTGCTTTTGAATTGTTTAATGAACAACCTGTTCTCATTGCGTATTCCATATCGGAAAACGAAGTTCGATTTGCCTATATGCATTACAACGGTGATTTTTCTACTGGGGAAACTTTCAGCAAAACAGTCAATTTGAAATCAGTTTTGGATATTCAGTTCTTCAATTCGGACTGTTATTTTCTCACGCAGAAAGGAGACGTCATTCGTCAGAAAAATTTCTTCACTTAGCTGAGCTGAGATTCAAATGAAGCCTAGTGTTTCAAATAGACAAGTAGATCGTTCCTTTCATACATATTTCTATACATAATTCTAATCTATACATATTTCAATAAAATGAATTAGCCGTCTATTTTTCTATTAGTAGAGCGTTATATACTGTTTAGCTAGATGGAAATTTTTGTACAGGGAGGTGTTTGAGGGTAGCTTATACATATTTTAATAAAATGAATCAGCCGTCTATTTTTCTATTAGTAGAGCGTTATATACTGTTTAGCTAGATGGAAATTTTTTGTACAGGGAGGTGTTTGAGGGTAGCTCATACATATTTTAATAAAATGAATCAGCCGTCTAGTTTTCTATTAGTAGAGCGTTATATACTGTTTAGCTAGATGGAAATTTTTGTACAGGGAGGTGTTTGAGGGTAGCTTATACATATTTTAATAAAATGAATCAGCCGTCTATTTTTCTATTAGTAGAGCGTTATATACTGTTTAGCTAGATGGAAATTTTTTGTACAGGGAGGTGTTTGAGGGTAGCTCATACATATTTTAATAAAATGAATCAGCCGTCTAGTTTTCTATTAGTAGAGCGTTACATACTGTTTAGCTAGATGGAAATTTTTGTACAGGGAGGTGTTTGAGGGTAGCTTATACATATTTTAATAAAATGAATCAGCCGTCTATTTTTCTATTAGTAGAGCGTTATATACTGTTTAGCTAGATGGAAATTTTTTGTACAGGGAGGTGTTTGAGGGTAGCTCATACATATTTTAATAAAATGAATCAGCCGTCTAGTTTTCTATTAGTAGAGCGTTATATACTGTTTAGCTAGATGGAAATTTTTGTACAGGGAGGTGTTTGAGGATAGCTTATACATATTTTAATAAAATGAAACAGCCGTCTATTTTTCTATTAGTAGAGCGTTATATACTGTTTAGCTAGATAGAAATTTTTGTACAGGGAGGTGTTTGAGGGTAGTTTTTACATATTTTAATAAAATGAATCAGCCGTCTATTTTTCTATTAGTAGAGCGTTATATACTGTTTAGCTAGATGGAAATTTTTGTACAGGGAGGTGTTTGAGGGTAGCTTATACATATTTTAAGAAAATGAATCAGCCGTCTATTTTTCTATTAGTAGAGCGTTACATACTGTTTAGCTAGATGGAAATTTTTGTACAGGGAGGTGTTTGAGGGTAGCTTATACATATTTTATTAAAATGAATCAGCCGTCTATTTTTCTATTAGTAGAGCGTTATATACTGTTTAGCTAGATGGGAATTTTTGTACAGGGAGGTGTTTGAGGGTAGCTTATACATATTTTAATAAAATGAATCAGCCGTCTTTTTTTCTATTAGTAGAGCGTTATATACTGTTTAGCTAGATGGAAATTTTTGTACAGGGATGTGTTTGAGGGTAGCTCATACATATTTTAATAAAATGAATCAGCCGTCTATTTTTCTATTAGTAGAGCGTTATATACTGTTTAGCTAGATGGAAATTTTTGTACAGGGAGGTGTTTGAGGGTAGCTTATACATATTTTAATAAAATGAATCAGCCGTCTATTTTTCTATTAGTAGAGCGTTATATACTGTTTAGCTAGATGGAAATTTTTTGTACAGGGAGGTGTTTGAGGGTAGCTTATACATATTTTAACAAAATGAATCAGCCGTCTAGTTTTCTATTAGTAGAGCGTTATATACAGCGTTATATACTGTTTAGCTAGATGGAAATTTTTGTACAGGGAGGTGTTTGACGGTAGCTTATACATATTTTAATAAAATGAATCAGCCGTCTATTTTTCTATTAGTAGAGCGTTTTATACTGTTTAGCTAGATGGAAATTTTTGTACAGGGAGGTGTTTGAGGTTAGCTTATACATATTTTAATAAAATGAATCAGCCGTCTAGTTTTCTATTAGTAGAGCGTTATATACTGTTTAGCTAGATGGAAATTTTTGTACAGGGAGGTGTTTGAGGGTAGCTTATACATATTTTAATAAATGAATCAGCCGTCTATTTTTCTATTAGTAGAGCGTTATATACTGTTTAGCTAGATGGAAATTTTTGTACAGGGAGGTGTTTGAGGGTAGCTTATACATATTTTAATAAAATGAATCAGCCGTCTATTTTTCTATTAGTAGAGCGTTATATACTGTTTAGCTAGATGGAAATTTTTGTACAGGGAGGTGTTTGAGGGTAGCTTATACATATTTTAATAAAATGAATCAGCCGTCTAGTTTTCTATTAGTAGAGCGTTATATACAGCGTTATATACTGTTTAGCTAGATGGAAATTTTTGTACAGGGAGGTGTTTGAGGGTAGCTTATACATATTTTAATAAAATGAATCAGCCGTCTATTTTTCTATTAGTAGAGCGTTATATACTGTTTAGCTAGATGGAAATTTTTTGTACAGGGAGGTGTTTGAGGGTAGCTTTTACATATTTTAATAAAATGAATCAGCCGTCTAGTTTTCTATTAGTAGAGCGTTATATACAGCGTTATATACTGTTTAGCTAGATGGAAATTTTTGTACAGGGAGGTGTTTGAGGGTAGCTTATACATACTTTAATAAAATGAATCAGCCGTCTATTTTTCTATTAGTATAGCGTTTTATACTGTTTAGCTAGATGGAAATTTTTGTACAGGGAGGTGTTTGAGGGTAGCTTATACATATTTTAATAAAATGAATCAGCCGTCTAGTTTTCTATTAGTAGAGCGTTATATACTGTTTAGCTAGATGGAAATTTTTGTACAGGGAGGTGTTTGAGGGTAGCTTATACATATTTTAATAAAATGAATCAGCCGTCTAGTTTTCTATTAGTAGAGCGTTATATACAGCGTTATATACTGTTTAGCTAGATGGAAATTTTTGTACAGGGAGGTGTTTGAGGGTAGCTTATACATATTTTAATAAAATGAATCAGCCGTCTATTTTTCTATTAGTAGAGCGTTATATACTGTTTAGCTAGATGGAAATTTTTTGTACAGGGAGGTGTTTGAGGGTAGCTTTTACATATTTTAATAAAATGAATCAGCCGTCTAGTTTTCTATTAGTAGAGCGTTATATACAGCGTTATATACTGTTTAGCTAGATGGAAATTTTTGTACAGGGAGGTGTTTGAGGGTAGCTTATACATACTTTAATAAAATGAATCAGCCGTCTATTTTTCTATTAGTATAGCGTTTTATACTGTTTAGCTAGATGGAAATTTTTGTACAGGGAGGTGTTTGAGGGTAGCTTATACATATTTTAATAAAATGAATCAGCCGTCTAGTTTTCTATTAGTAGAGCGTTATATACTGTTTAGCTAGATGGAAATTGTTGTACAGGGAGGTGTTTGAGGGTAGCTTAAACATATTTTAATAAAATGAATCAGCCGTCTATTTTTCTATTAGTAGAGCGTTATATACTGTTTAGCTAGATGGAAATTTTTGTACAGGGAGGTGTTTGAGGGTAGCTTATACATATTTTAATAAAATGAATCAGCCGTCTATTTTTCTATTAGTAGAGCGTTATATACTGTTTAGCTAGATGGAAATTTTTGTACAGGGAAGTGTTTGAGGGTAGCTTATACATATTTTAATGAAATGAATCAGCCATCTATTTTTCTTTTAGTAGAGCGTTATATACTGTTTAGCTAGATGGAAATTTTTCTACAGGGAGGTGTTTGAGGGTAGCTTATAAATATTTTAATAAAATGAATCAGCCGTCTATTTTTCTATTAGTAGAGCGTTATATACTGTTTAGCTAGATAGAAATTTTTTTGTACAGGGAGGTGTTTGAGGGTAGCTTATACATATGTTAATAAAATGAATCAGCCGTCTATTTTTCTATTAGTAGAGCGTTATATACTGTTTAGCTAGATGGAAATTTTTTGTACAGGGAAGTGTTTGAGGGTAGCTTATACATATTTTAATGAAATGAATCAGCCATCTATTTTTCTTTTAGTAGAGCGTTATATACTGTTTAGCTAGATTGAAATTTTTCTACAGGGAGGTGTTTGAGGGTAGCTTATAAATATTTTAATAAAATGAATCAGCCGTCTATTTTTCTATTAGTAGAGCGTTATATACTGTTTAGCTAGATAGAAATTTTTGTACAGGGAGGTGTTTGAGGGTAGCTTATACATATTTTAATAAAATGAATCAGCCGTCTAGTTTTCTATTAGTAGAGCGTTATATACTGTTTAGCTAGATGGAAATTTTTGTACAGGGAGGTGTTTGAGGGTAGCTTATACCTATTTTAATAAAATGAATCAGCCGTCTATTTTTCTATTAGTAGAGCGTTATATACTGTTTAGCTAGATGGAAATTTTTGTACAGGGAGGTGTTTGAGGGTAGCTTATACATATTTTAATAAAATGAATCAGCCGTCTATTTTTCTATTAGTAGAGCGTTATATACTGTTTAGCTAGATGGAAATTTTTGTACAGGGAGGTGTTTGAGGGTAGCTTATACATATTTTAATGAAATGAATCAGCCATCTATTTTTCTTTTAGAAGAGCATTATATACTGTTTAGCTAGATGGAAATTTTTGTACAGGGAGGTGTTTGAGGGTAGCTTATACATATTTTAATAAAATAAATCAGCCGTCTATTTTTCTATTAGTAGAGCGTTATATACTGTTTAGCTAGATGGAAATTTTTGTACAGGGAAGTGTTTGAGGGTAGCTTATACATATTTTAATGAAATGAATCAGCCATCTATTTTTCTTTTAGTAGAGCGTTATATACTGTTTAGCTAGATGGAAATTTTTCTACAGGGAGGTGTTTGAGGGTAGCTTATAAATATTTTAATAAAATGAATCAGCCGTCTATTTTTCTATTAGTAGAGCGTTATATACTGTTTAGCTAGATAGAAATTTTTTTGTACAGGGAGGTGTTTGAGGGTAGCTTATACATATGTTAATAAAATGAATCAGCCGTCTATTTTTCTATTAGTAGAGCGTTATATACTGTTTAGCTAGATGGAAATTTTTTGTACAGGGAAGTGTTTGAGGGTAGCTTATACATATTTTAATGAAATGAATCAGCCATCTATTTTTCTTTTAGTAGAGCGTTATATACTGTTTAGCTAGATTGAAATTTTTCTACAGGGAGGTGTTTGAGGGTAGCTTATAAATATTTTAATAAAATGAATCAGCCGTCTATTTTTCTATTAGTAGAGCGTTATATACTGTTTAGCTAGATAGAAATTTTTGTACAGGGAGGTGTTTGAGGGTAGCTTATACATATTTTAATAAAATGAATCAGCCGTCTAGTTTTCTATTAGTAGAGCGTTATATACTGTTTAGCTAGATGGAAATTTTTGTACAGGGAGGTGTTTGAGGGTAGCTTATACCTATTTTAATAAAATGAATCAGCCGTCTATTTTTCTATTAGTAGAGCGTTATATACTGTTTAGCTAGATGGAAATTTTTGTACAGGGAGGTGTTTGAGGGTAGCTTATACATATTTTAATAAAATGAATCAGCCGTCTATTTTTCTATTAGTAGAGCGTTATATACTGTTTAGCTAGATGGAAATTTTTGTACAGGGAGGTGTTTGAGGGTAGCTTATACATATTTTAATGAAATGAATCAGCCATCTATTTTTCTTTTAGAAGAGCATTATATACTGTTTAGCTAGATGGAAATTTTTGTACAGGGAGGTGTTTGAGGGTAGCTTATACATATTTTAATAAAATAAATCAGCCGTCTATTTTTCTATTAGTAGAGCGTTATATACTGTTTAGGTAGATGGAAATTTTTGTACAGGGAGGTGTTTGAGGGTAGCTTATACATATTTTAATAAAATGAATCAGCCGTCTATTTTTCTATTAGTAGAGCGTTATATACTGTTTAGCTAGATGGAAATTTTTGTACAGGGAGGTGTTTGAGGGTAGCTTACACATATTTTAATAAAATGAATCAGCCGTCTATTTTTCTATTAGTAGAAGGTTATATACTGTTTAGCTAGATGGAAATTTTTTGTACAGGGAGTTGTTTGAGGGTAGCTTATACATATTTTAATAAAATGAATCAGCCGTCTAGTTTTCTATTAATAGAGCGTTATATACTGTTTAGCTAGATGGAAATTTTTGTACAAGGAGGTGTTTGAGGGTAGCTTATACATATTTTAATAAAATGAATCAGCCGTCTATTTTTCTATTAGAAGAGCGTTATATACTGTTTAGCTAGATGGAAGTTTTTGTACAGGGAGGTGGTTGAGGGTAGCTTATATATATTTTAATAAAATGAATCAGCCGTCTATTTTTCTATTAGTAGAGCGTTATATACTGCTTAGCTAGATGGAAATTTTTCGTACAGGGAGGTGTTTGAGGGTAGCTTATACATATTTTAATAAAATGAATTAGCCGTCTATTTTTCTATTAGTAGAGCGTTATATACTGTTTAGCTATAACTTTTGTACAGGGATGGAAATTTTTGTACAGGGAGGTGTTTGAGGATAGCTTATACATATTTTAATAAAATGAATCAGCCGTCTATTTTTCTATTAGTAGAGCGTTATACACTGTTTAGCTAGATGAAAATTTTTGTACAGGGAGGTGTTTGAGGGTAGCTTATACATATTTTAATAAAATGAATCAGCCGTCTATTTTTCTATTAGTAGAGCGTTATATACTGTTTAGCTAGATGGAAATTTTTGTACAGGGAGGTGTTTGAGGGTAGCTTATACATATTTTAATAAAATGAATCAGCCGTCTTTTTTTCTATTAGTAGAGCGTTATATACTCTTTAGCTAGATGGAATTTTTTCGTACAGGGAGGTGTTTGAGGGTAGCTTATACATATTTTAATAAAATGAATCAGCCGTCTATTTTTCTATTAGTAGAGCGTTATATACTGTTTAGCTAGATGGAAATTTTGTACAGGGAGGTGTTTGAGGGTAGCTTAAACATATTTTAATAAAATGAATCAGCCGTCTATTTTTCTATTAGTAGAGCGTTATATACTCTTTAGCTAGATGGAAATTTTTGTACAGGGAGGTGTTTGAGGGTAGCTTATACATATTTTAATAAAATGAATCAGCCGTCTATTTTTCTATTAGTTGAGCGTTATATACTGTTTAGCTAGATGGAAATTTTTTGTACAGGGAGATGTTTGAGTGTAGCTTATACATATTTTAATAAAATGAATCAGCCGTCTTTTTTTCTATTAGTAGAGCGTTATATAATGTTTAGCTAGATGGAAATTGTTGTACAGGGAGGTGTTTGAGGGTAGCTTATACATATTTTAATAAAATGAATCAGCCGTCTATTTTTCTATTAGCAGAGCGTTATATACTGTTTAGCTAGATAAACATTTTTCCTACAGGGAGGTGTTTGAGGGTAGCTTATACATATTTTAATAAATTGAATCAGCCGTCTATTTTTCTATTAGTAGAGCGTTATATACTGTTTAGCTAGATGGAAATTTTTCCTACAGGGAGGTGTTTGAGGGTAGCTTATACATATTTTAATAAAATGAATTAGCCGTCTATTCTTCTATTAGTAGAGCGTTATATACTGTTTAGCTATAACTTTTGTACAGGAATGGAAATTTTTGTACAGGGAGGTGTTTGAGGATAGCTTATACATATTTTAATAAAATGAATCAGCCGTCTATTTTTCTATTAGTAGAGCGTTATATACTGTTTAGCTAGATGGAAATTTTTGTACAGGGAGGTGTTTGAGGGTAGCTTATACATATTTTAATAAAATGAATCAGCCGTCTATTTTTCTATTAGTAGAGCGTTATATACTATTTAGCTAGATGGAAATTTTTGTACAGGGAGGTGTTTGAGGGTAGCTTATACATATTTTAATAAAATGAATCAGCCGTCTTTATTTCTATTAGTAGAGCGTTATATACTCTTTAGCTAGATGGAATTTTTTCGTACAGGGAGGTGTTTGAGGGTAGCTTATACATATTTTAATAAAATGAATCAGCCGTCTATTTTTCTATTAGTAGAGCGTTATATACTGTTTAGCTAGATGGAAATTTTTGTACAGGGAGGTGTTTGAGGGTAGCTTATACATATTTTAATAAAATGAATCAGCCGTCTATTTTTCTATTAGTAGAGCGTTTTATACTGTTTAGCTAGATGGAAATTTTTGTGCAGGGAGATGTTTGAGGGTAGCTTATACATATTTTAATAAAATGAATCAGCCGTCTATTTTTCTATTAGTAGAGCGTTATATACTGTTTAGCTAGATGGAAATTTTTTGTACAGGGAGGTGTTTGAGGGTAGCTTATACATATTTTAATAAAATGAATCAGCCGTCTATTTTTCTATTAGTAGAGCGTTATATAATGTTTATATAGATGGAAATTTTTCTACAGGGAGGTGTTTGAGGGTAGCTTATACATAATTTAAAAAAATGAATCAGCCGTCTATTTTTCTATTAGTAGAGCGTTATATACTGTTTAGCTAGATGGAAATTTTTCCTACAGGGAGGTGTTTGAGGGTAGCTTATACATATTTTAATAAAATGAATCAGCCGTCTATTTTTCTATTAGTAGAGCGTTATATACTGTTTAGCTAGATGGAAATTTTTGTACAGGGAGGTGTTAGAAGGTAGCTTATACATATTTTAATAAAATGAATCAGCCGTCTATTTTTCTATAAGTAGAGCGTTATATACTGTTTAGCTAGATGGAAATTTTTGTACAGGGAGGTGTTTGAGGGTAGCTTAAACATATTTTAATAAAATGAATCAGCCGTCTATTTGTTTATTAGTAGAGCGTTATATACTGTTTAGCTGGATGGAAATTTTTGTACAGGGAGGTGTTTGAGGGTAGTTTATACATATTTTAATAAAATGAATCAGCCGTTAATTTTTCTACTAGTAGAGCGTTATATACTGTTTAGCTAGATGGAAATTTTTGTACAGGGAGGTGTTTGAGGGTAGCTTATACATATTTTAATAAAATGAATCAGCCGTCTATTTTTCTATTAGTAGAGCGTTATATACTGTTTAGCTAGATGGAAATTTTTGTACAGGGAGGTGTTTGAGGGTAGCTTATACATATTTTAATAAAATGAATCAGCCGTCTATTTTTCTATTAGTAGAGCGTTATATACTGTTTAGCTAGATGGAAATTTTTGTACAGGGAGGTGTTTGAGGGTAGCTTATACATATTTTAATAAAATGAATCAGCCGTCTATTTGTTTATTAGTAGAGCGTTATATACTGTTTAGCTAGATGGAAATTTTTGTACAGGGAGGTGTTTGAGGGTAGCTTATACATATTTTAATAAAATGAATCAGCCGTCTTTTTTTCTATTAGTAGAGCGTTATATACTCTTTAGCTAGATGGAATTTTTTCGTACAGGGAGGTGTTTGAGGGTAGCTTATACATATTTTAATAAAATGAATCAGCCGTCTATTTTTCTATTAGTAGAGCGTTATATACTGTTTAGCTAGATGGAAATTTTGTACAGGGAGGTGTTTGAGGGTAGCTTAAACATATTTTAATAAAATGAATCAGCCGTCTATTTTTCTATTAGTAGAGCGTTATATACTCTTTAGCTAGATGGAAATTTTTGTACAGGGAGGTGTTTGAGGGTAGCTTATACATATTTTAATAAAATGAATCAGCCGTCTATTTTTCTATTAGTTGAGCGTTATATACTGTTTAGCTAGATGGAAATTTTTTGTACAGGGAGATGTTTGAGGGTAGCTTATACATATTTTAATAAAATGAATCAGCCGTCTTTTTTTCTATTAGTAGAGCGTTATATAATGTTTAGCTAGATGGAAATTTTTGTACAGGGAGGTGTTTGAGGGTAGCTTATACATATTTTAATAAAATGAATCAGCCGTCTATTTTTCTATTAGTAGAGCGTTATATACTGTTTAGCTAGATAAACATTTTTCCTACAGGGAGGTGTTTGAGGGTAGCTTATACATATTTTAATAAATTGAATCAGCCGTCTATTTTTCTATTAGTAGAGCGTTATATACTGTTTAGCTAGATGGAAATTTTTCCTACAGGGAGGTGTTTGAGGGTAGCTTATACATATTTTAATAAAATGAATTAGCCGTCTATTCTTCTATTAGTAGAGCGTTATATACTGTTTAGCTATAACTTTTGTACAGGAATGGAAATTTTTGTACAGGGAGGTGTTTGAGGATAGCTTATACATATTTTAATAAAATGAATCAGCCGTCTATTTTTCTATTAGTAGAGCGTTATATACTGTTTAGCTAGATGGAAATTTTTGTACAGGGAGGTGTTTGAGGTAGCTTATACATATTTTAATAAAATGAATCAGCCGTCTATTTTTCTATTAGTAGAGCGTTATATACTATTTAGCTAGATGGAAATTTTTGTACAGGGAGGTGTTTGAGGGTAGCTTATACATATTTTAATAAAATGAATCAGCCGTCTTTATTTCTATTAGTAGAGCGTTATATACTCTTTAGCTAGATGGAATTTTTTCGTACAGGGAGGTGTTTGAGGGTAGCTTATACATATTTTAATAAAATGAATCAGCCGTCTATTTTTCTATTAGTAGAGCGTTATATACTGTTTAGCTAGATGGAAATTTTTGTACAGGGAGGTGTTTGAGGGTAGCTTATACATATTTTAATAAAATGAATCAGCCGTCTATTTTTCTATTAGTAGAGCGTTTTATACTGTTTAGCTAGATGGAAATTTTTGTGCAGGGAGGTGTTTGAGGGTAGCTTATACATATTTTAATAAAATGAATCAGCCGTCTATTTTTCTATTAGTAGAGCGTTATATACTGTTTAGCTAGATGGAAATTTTTTGTACAGGGAGGTGTTTGAGGGTAGCTTATACATATTTTAATAAAATGAATCAGCCGTCTATTTTTCTATTAGTAGAGCGTTATATAATGTTTATATAGATGGAAATTTTTCTACAGGGAGGTGTTTGAGGGTAGCTTATACATAATTTAAAAAAATGAATCAGCCGTCTATTTTTCTATTAGTAGAGCGTTATATACTGTTTAGCTAGATGGAAATTTTTCCTACAGGGAGGTGTTTGAGGGTAGCTTATACATATTTTAATAAAATGAATCAGCCGTCTATTTTTCTATTAGTAGAGCGTTATATACTGTTTAGCTAGATGGAAATTTTTGTACAGGGAGGTGTTAGAAGGTAGCTTATACATATTTTAATAAAATGAATCAGCCGTCTATTTTTCTATAAGTAGAGCGTTATATACTGTTTAGCTAGATGGAAATTTTTGTACAGGGAGGTGTTTGAGGGTAGCTTAAACATATTTTAATAAAATGAATCAGCCGTCTATTTGTTTATTAGTAGAGCGTTATATACTGTTTAGCTGGATGGAAATTTTTTGTACAGGGAGGTGTTTGAGGGTAGTTTATACATATTTTAATAAAATGAATCAGCCGTTAATTTTTCTACTAGTAGAGCGTTATATACTGTTTAGCTAGATGGAAATTTTTGTACAGGGAGGTGTTTGAGGGTAGCTTATACATATTTTAATAAAATGAATCAGCCGTCTATTTTTCTATTAGTAGAGCGTTATATACTGTTTAGCTAGATGGAAATTTTTGTACAGGGAGGTGTTTGAGGGTAGCTTATACATATTTTAATAAAATGAATCAGCCGTCTATTTTTCTATTAGTAGAGCGTTATATACTGTTTAGCTAGATGGAAATTTTTGTACAGGGAGGTGTTTGAGGGTAGCTTATACATATTTTAATAAAATGAATCAGCCGTCTATTTGTTTATTAGTAGAGCGTTATATACTGTTTAGCTAGATGGAAATTTTTTGTACAGGGAGGTGTTTGAGGGTAGTTTATACATATTTTAAAAAAATGAATCAGCCGTCTATTTTTCTACTAGTAGAGCGTTATATACTGTTTAGCTAGATGGAAATTTTTGTACAGGGAGGTGTTTGAGGGTAGCTTATACATATTTTAATAAAATGAATCAGCCGTCTATTTTTCTATTAGTAGAGCGTTATATACTGTTTAGCTAGATGGAAATTTTTCGTACAGGGAGGTGTTTGAGGGTAGCTTATACATATTTTAATAAAATGAATCAGCCGTCTATTTTTCTATTAGTAGAGCGTTATATACTGTTTAGCTAGATGGAAATTTTTGTACAGGGAGGTGTTTGAGGGTAGCTTATACATATTTTAATAAAATGAATCAGCCGTCTATTTTTCTATTAGTAGAGCATTTTATACTGTTTAGCTAGATGGAAATTTTTGTACAGGGAGGTGTTTGAGGGTAGCTTATACCTATTTTAATAAAATGAATCAGCCGTCTATTTTTCTAATAGTAGAGCGTTATATACTGTTTAGCTAGATGGAAATTTTTTGTACAGGGAGGTGTTTGAGGGTAGCCAATACATATTTTAATAAAATGAATCAGCCGTCTATTTTTCTATTTGTAGAGCGTTATATACTGTTTAGCTAGATGGAAATTTTTGTACAGGGAGGTGTTTGAGGGTAGCTTATACATATTTTAATAAAATGAATCAGCCGTCTATTTTTCTATTAGTAGAGCGTTAAATACTGTTTAGCTAGATGGAAATTTTTGTACAGGGAGGTGTTTGAGGGTAGCTTATACATATTTTAATAAAATGAATCAGCCGTCTATTTTTCTATTAGTAGAGCGTTATATACTGTTTAGCTAGATGGAAATTTTTCGTACAGGGAGTTGTTTGAGGGTAGCTTATACATATTTTAATAAAATGAATCAGCCGTCTATTTTTTCTATTAGTAGAGCGTTATATACTGTTTAGCTAGATGGAAATTTTTGTACAGGGAGGTGTTTGAGGGTAGTTTATACATATTTTAAAAAAATGAATTAGCCGTCTATTTTTCTATTAGTAGAGCGTTATATACTGTTTAGCTATAACTTTTGTACAGGGATGGAAATTTTTGTACAGGGAGGTGTTTGAGGGTAGCTTATACATATTTTAATAAAATGAATCAGCCGTCTATTTTTCTATTTGTAGAGCGTTATATACTGTTTAGCTAGATGGAAATTTTTTGTACAGGGAGGTGTTTGAGGGTAGCTTATACATATTTTAATAAAATGAATCAGCCGTCTATTTTTCTATTAGTAGAGCGTTATGTATTGTTTAGCTAGATGGAAATTTTTGGGCAGGGAGGTGTTTGAGGGTAGCTTATACATATTTTAAAAAAATGAATCAGCCGTCTATTTTTCTATTAGTAGAGCGTTATATACTGTTTAGATAGATGGAAATTTTTGTACAGGGAGGTGTTTGAGGGTAACTTATACATATTTTTTTAATAAAATGAATCAGCCGTCTATTTTTCTATTAGTAGAGCGTTATATACTGTTTAGCTAGATGGAAATTTTTGTACAGGGAGGTGTTTGAGGGTAGCTTATACATTTTTTAATAAAACTAATCAGCCGTCTATTTTTCTATTAGTAGAGCGTTATATACTGTTTAGCTAGATGGAAATTTTTGTACAGGGAGGTGTTTGAGGGTAGCTTATACATATTTTAATAAAATGAATCAGCCGTCTATTTTTCTATTAGTAGAGCGTTATATACTGTTTAGCTAGATGGAATTTTTTCGTAAAGGGAGGTGTTTGAGGATAGCTTATACATATTTTAATGAAATGAATCAGCCGTCTATTTTTCTATTAGTAGAGCGTTATGTACTGTTTAGCTAGATGGAAGTTTTTGTACAGGGAGGTGTTTGAGGGTAGCTTATACATATTTTAATAAAATGAATCAACCGCCTATTTTTCTATTAGTAGAGCGTTATATACTGTTTAGCTAGATGAAAATTTTTGTACAGGGAGGTGTTTGAGGGTAGCTTATACATATTTTAATAAAATGAATCAGCCATCTATTTTTCTATTAGTAGAGCGTTATATTCTGTTTAGCTAGATGGAAATTTTTGTACAGGGAGGTGTTTGAGGGTAGCTTATACATATTTTAATAAAATGAATCAGCCGTCTATTTTTCTATTAGTAGAGCGTTATATACTGTTTAGCTAGATGGAAATTTTTGTACAGGGAGGTGTTTGAGGGTAGCTTATACATATTTTAATAAAATGAATCAGCTGTCTATTTTTCTATTAGTAGAGCGTTATATACTGTTTAGCTAGATGGAAATTTTTCATACAGGGAGGTGTTTGAGGGTAGTTTATACATATTTTAATAAAATGAATCAGCCGTCTATTTTTCTATTAGTAGAGCGTTATATACTGTTTAGCTAGATGGAAATTTTGTACAGGGAGGTCTTTGAGGGTAGCTTATACATATTTTAATAAAATGAATCAGCCGTCTATTTTTCTATTAGTAGAGCGTTATATACTGTTTAGCTAGATGGAAGTTTTTGTACAGGGAGGTGTTTGAGGGTAGCTTATACATATTTTAATAAAATGAATCAGCCGTCTATTTTTCTATTAGTAGAGCGTTATATACTGTTTAGCTAGATAGAAATTTTTGTACAGGGAGGTGTTTGAGTGTAGCTTATACATATTTTAATAAAATGAATCAGCCGTCTATTTTTCTATTAGTAGAGCGTTATATTCTGTTTAGCTAGATGGAAATTTTTTGTACAGGGAGGTGTTTGAGGGTAGCTTATACATATTTTAATAAAATGAATCAGCCGTCTATTTTTCTATTAGTAGAGCGTTATATACTGTTTAGCTAGATGGAAATTTTTGTACAGGGAGGTGTTTGAGGGTAGCTTATACATATTTTAATAAAATGAATCAGCCGTCTATTTTTCTGTTAATAGAGCGTTATATACTGTTTAGCTAGATGGAAATTTTTCTACAGGGAGGTGTTTGAGGGTAGCTTATACATATTTTAATAAAATGAATCAGCCGTCTATTTTTCTTTTAGTAGAGCGTTATATACTGTTTAGCTATAACTTTTGTACAGGGATGGAAATTTTTGTACAGGGAGGTGTTTGAGGGTAGCTTATACATATTTTAATAAAAGGAATCAGCCGTCTATTTTGCTATTAGTAGAGTGTTATATAATGTTTAGCTAGATGGAAATTTTTGTACAGGGAGGTGTTTGAGGGTAGCTTATACATATTTTAATAAAATGAATCAGCCGTCTATTTTTCTATTAGTAGAGCGTTATATACTGTTTAGCTAAATGGAAATTTTTGTACAGGGAGGTGTTTGAGGGTAGCTTATACATATTTTAATAAAATGAATCAGCCGTCTATTTTTCTATTAGTAGAGCGTTATATACTGTTTAGCTAGATGGAAATTTTTCGTACAGGGAGGTGTTTGAGGGTAGCTTATACATATTTTAATAAAATGAATCAGCCGTCTTTTTTTCTATTAGTAGAGCGTTATATACTGTTTAGCTAAATGGAAATTTTTGTACAGGGAGGTGTTTGAGGGTAGCTTATACATATTTTAATAAAATGAATCAGCCGTCTATTTTTCTATTAGTAGAGCATTATATACTGTTTAGCTAGATGGAAATTTTTGTACAGGGAGGTGTTTGAGGGTAGCTTATACATATTTTAATAAAATGAATCAGCCGTCTATTTTTCTATTAGTAGAGCGTTATATACTGTTTAGCTAGATGGAAATTTTTGTACAGGGAGGTGTTTGAGGGTAGCTTATACATATTTTTTTAATAAAATGAATCAGCCGTCTATTTTTCTATTAGTAGAGCGTTAAATACTGTTTAGCTAGATGGAAATTTTTCGTACAGGGAGGTGTTTGAATTGTAATCTTTGTTCCCACATATTTTTGGGAACAAAGATTTTTGAATTGTTCCACCGAGTTAAGTGCGCCCAGGAAAAAATTTGCATTTTTCCGTTGAATTAGATAGCATCTTGGCTCTCCGAGTCCAATGGACAGAAAAACTACTCTGATTTCTGTTCGATTTTAAAGACCAGACTAGTAGCTATTAAAGGAAAGCTTCCTACTAAAGGAAAGCGAACTCCACAACCGAACAGCAAAAGTGTAAAGGTCGCGAGCAATGTGATCGCTTTCTATTTACGAAACTAAAATCTATTCTATATTTAAATGCGTGTGACACGTATCTTGCCGTGATTAAGCTATGTCGTATATTGCAATGCGTAAGAATTTTTTTTTCGATTTTGCACTTTGAACCTAGTATTTGTTCCACCGAGTTAAAAGTAAGCAGCACAAAATGGGTTGCTGTCAAAGTTTCCACAGGGGTTGCGCATTTGGTCTCCAATGAAGAATGCGCAAATCTTTTTTGGAGACAATTTTTACGATTTTTTCAAAGCTTTTCAGAAAACACAGTTTTAAAAATCATAAACAAAAACTTGAAATTCCTAACCCTATAGTTAGGTGCTGTCCGAGTACTCTCAAAAATTACGAATCTTGTCTCCGAAATTGACTCTCAAATCCTTGTAGTTTTCGAGATATGAAGTGTTTTATGATTTGTTTTAATTTTTCAAGAAATTTAGATTATAAAAAATTCAAAATATTTGAAATTTCTAATCTTGTAGATGTGTACTGTAAGGGTACTCTCAGGACTGTCAAGATATAAATCTCGCGCCAAAATGAGACTGCTCAAATGCTCTCAGTTTTTGACATATGACGTTTTTCGTGATTTAAAAAAAAAATTTCAGAAATCTTAAAGTTAAAAGTTTTTGTCAAATTTTGAAATTCCCAATTCTCTATTTGAGGGCTATCAAAATAGTATCGGGAGTCGTGAATCTCACTTCCAATTATGACTTTTCAAATATTTGCAGTTTTTAAGATCTGAGGTGTGTTGTGATTTTTTAAATAAAAATCTTAGAAAATTTGATTTTAGTTTTTTTTTCTTCAAATTTTTAAATTCCGACCCTTTAGTTTGAGGCTGTCAGAGAACTCTCAAGGGGCTGCAAATTTTGACTTCAAATATGACTACTCAAATCTTTTTAGTTTTCGAGATATGACTTTTTGTGATTTTTTTTCAAACAATTTTTAGTCTTTTAAATTAATTTTTTTTTTTAAATTTCAATTGAATTTTGCAGCCCTCTTCCTTGTAATGGGGGAGGGGGAAGGGGGATGGGACTGTATTGTAATGAGGGATGGGACTGTAATGTAATAAGGGAGGGAGTTTTTTTCAGGGGTTGCTAATCTTGCCGCCAAATAAGACTGCTCAGGACTTTATAATTTTCCAAATGTGACGTTTTTATTGTTTTTCAATTTTTTTTCGAAACTTAAATTCAATTTTTTCTCCAAATTCAAAATTTCTAACCCTGTAGTTAGGTACTGTGAGAGTGTTAGTAAATTACTACCAGGAGTTGAAAAATTAGCGTTCAAATTTGTCTGCTGAAATGCTTTTAGTTTCCAAGATGTGACGTTTTTATGTCAGTTTAAAATTTAAAAAAAAATACTTAGATATAAAAACTTAACGGTTTTTCTAAATTTGAATTTAAAAATTCATAGAAAAAAACTTAACAACATTTGAAATTACGAACCCTTCTATTGGTTAGTATCAGAGTACATTTAAAGGTTCTTGATATTCTTTTTTTTTGAAATTATGCGGTTTTTTCTTAGTTCTCAAAAATTCGAAGCAATGGAGGTGCGTTACACGCTAGTTTTATCTTAAGACTTACCAACGGAATAAAAAGTTTACCAATTGATGATCTAGTGAGCTCATTTAGTTTTTTCCAAGAAAAGTGTTAATCATAAATTATTTTTAGAATCAGAGGCGTATCTAGGATTTTCTCGATGGGGAGGGGCGGGTTTCAAAAAAATTTTGAAGGTTTTGTCGAACTTTTTTTAGGTCGACCAAAGTGAATTTCTGAGCGTTCTCAAAGCACTAAAAAGACCCTGTTTTGGTCAATTTTTCTGGGCTGCAGGCAAAATTTTGAAAAACAGGCCAAAAAGGCGTTTATAGGCACTTTTTGAAAAATTGTTTGACTCAAAAATCGCGTTTTTTTGGCGCGCACTCCCCCTCAAAATTAGTGTATATTGGCGGCGAAGGCGCCTTCAGAAAATTTCTAGGGTCCGTCGCCAAGTATGGATATCTCAAAATAGTACAAAGTGGGACCCTATTTTTTCGGCAGGGAGTCGAATCCCTAAGGGGGCGTCCCCCTCCCCCCAAATCCGCCCCTGCTTAAAATTAAAAGAAGTTGAAGGACATGTGTGTATGTATTTGTTGTTTCCCTGCGTTCAATTCTGTTCCAACTGTCTGTTGGCTAGAATTGTTTTAATTCCGATTGAAGAGTGTATGCAAAAAAGCTTAATTTTTAAGCTTGATTTTAGAGCTTCATTTTTCGAAAGAACAGGTAAGAAATGGGCTTTCTTAAGGCGCATTCCCGCTCAAAATTTGAAAATTTATATTGGCGTCAAATGTGCTCCTAAAAATTTCAAAGTACGCTTCCACCCCTAAATTCTCGCTCCTGTGTATAATGATTTTATAAAGTTGACAAAAACTGATGGATATCATTAACTATCCCCCTTTTACAAAGTGGGGGGGGGGGTTTGATACTAGGTACAAAGCTTACATGAGCTCAACCATTGAATTATTTTTATAGGGGTTCTTTTCGTTACTAGGTACCCTGGGGGGCAGAAGTTAAAGAGATCCAATTTGACTTAAATGTTTTGATTTTTATGCTAGTCGATTCGATTTTTAGTTTTAAAACTTTTATGCTAGTCGAGCTTTATGCAAGTCGATACATCGCCGCCATCATGACCAACTAGTGATAAAAAAAGTTAGTTTAGACCAGTAATTGTTGTGTAATACCTTTTGCGATTTGTGATAATCTCAGTTGTTATGTTTTAAGGGGGTTATTTTTCTAAAAAAAAACATTGAAAACACAAATGGCTTGTGCTTTTTATGGGCGTGCTATTAATGAGTGAATTGTATTTTAATATTTAGTTTTAATAGTTTTAATCTCTTATCATAAATAGTTGATATTAAGTATTAAGTTCGAATGCATATGTATTTCAAATAAAAATAAAAAAAAACATTTTTTTAACATTCAGTGCTAGTATTTCAATAGTCTGAAAACCACAGTTGAACAACAACGAAATATTTTTGGAAAATTGTTGGTAATTTTTATAATATGAGGAACGTATTTGAGGGTTGTAATTCAACTGAAAATTGACATTTAAGATAGCATGCAAGTTTCAGTTCTTTATAATAACCTGTAATTTCTTCCAGCTAATGTCTTCGTAATTTGAACAACGATCCTACTGGAGTCGCACAGACTTTCACTTAAAGTATTGTTCATGTAATTGCTAATTTGATGCCAAAGCAGAACAAGACTGCTGGTAACAGGGCAAAGCCCTGAAAGTTCCGACTGCCTTTTAAGGTCTATGGAGCAGTAATAACAAGAAAAAAATAAATTTAGAAAAAAAAATAAAACGAAAAAAGTAAATTTAAAGTTTGAGAGTTTTTGTGAAAGTCATCCCCCCACACGCCATATAAAATATAAGGCGATAGATTTCGCTCCTACTAACGTATCAGTTATTGTTCCGACTTTCAAAAAAAACGGAATGTTTATGCTTGGTGCGATTTTATTTTTCAGTCAATTTTCGTCGATCGAAATCATAGTTTTCCACAAAACTTTTCATACCCCATTGAAGATATTGGTTTCTTGAGTTCAGATTAAAGAAAATATTTTACCTCTGATTTGTTTTGTTATGTTTTGGGGGTTTTGAAATTGCCAAATTGGCCATGTTGCAGTCTAAATTATGCGCGCTTTCAAGAATTCATTCACATCGCTGAGACCTTAACGCGAATTAGTTATGCGTTGCAAATTCTCGCGCACAAAAAAATCGTTCCAAATTGAATTGAGGCTAGATAATTGGTCTTATTGGTTTCATACGACTTTTCACGCTTTGATTTCGTATAAAATTTATAGGTTTTCAATAATTTCTTTTCCCAAAAACTATTCGATATCAATTAAGGGACAGTCGGAACATTAAAGTCTTTGCCCTGGTATAGCTTCCTTCAACCAATTTGGAACAATTTTCAAGACGATTTTTAAGGATTATATCTCCACTTAAGCGTTAATAGCGCAAAATATATCGCGCGTTAATTGTCACAAATTGGCCAAAATTGCAAAATTTAAACCCCCATAATTTTGGAATAATTTTGGAAAAGATATTCACAGGTGAAATATCTTTTCAAATTTAAGCTCAAGACAACAATACTTTTTTATTGAAACGTGTCAAAAGTGGCTAGTTAAAATTTGTCTGAAGAAAAAAACCCACCCCGAGCACAAATATTCTGTTACTTTGGTCACAAATACGGATCAAAAACCAAATTTAAATAATTCAGATCATTTTTTTCATCGCGGGTATAAACATTTTTCAGTTTAATCTGCGTTTTAATTGTTTTTATATTAAAAAATCAAATCAGAAATTTTTTCATTTGAAAATGCTGATGAATTATGTGGTGTTTCCAATATAGATTCTCATTTCAATGCTTGGTTGTTTTGCGTCATTGGAAAAAGTTATTCGAAACATGAGTTATTATGATATTGTCAACGGATGCCGCAAAAATGTTCTGCAAAATTTCTAAAATTTCTTTAAAAGTGGTTAAGGATTCTTGATGAAGCGAAAAAATTGAAACATTCGTAGGCTGGAAATAAGACATCAAAAGGATAAGAAAGGAAAAAAGAAAACACTTCTACAAAAAATTTGGAAGGTAAAAACAATTTTCATAATTTAGTGAGTTTTGCCGTTCTCAAACAATCTGATTCGGTTGAATAAACAAGAAGCATATCAAAATCTGCTTGTACGACTATAATTTTTTCTACAAAAGCAAATCAGATGTTTCTTCCTATTATAATTGTGTTCCCTGTTCGAAACTTAAAACAGAATGATTTAGTTCCTGGAAACAGCCACAAACTGCCAGATATAAGCTATATGAAATTTTCCGTTGCCTTAAAAAAAATTTTACGTTTTTTTTTCAACTTCAGCCCTCTATGAAAAAAAAACAGTTTATCAATAGTTCGCTATTTTACTTAATGTATGTAGCTGGTAATTAACTGTTCCGACTTTCCTAATGAAAGTAACTGAATATTTGTGCTCGGGGTGGTTTTTTTTTCAGACAATTCGATTAATTATTTGGTCAATTTTGACAAAATTTTTTACATCATTCGAAAGGTATTGTTGTCCTGAGCTTAAGTTTGAAAAGATATTTCACCTGTGATCATTTTTTGTAATTATAGAGGTTTAAAGATTGCCATTTTGGCCAATTTGGGACAATTAACGTGCGATATATTTCGCGCTATAAACGCGTAAGGAGAGACTTGTTCCGTCATAAAATCCTTCCAAATTGGTTAAAGGAAGCTGATTTGCCATTTCGATTTGTTAATGGGAGCAAAATCTATCCTTTTGTAATTTATGTGGCGTGTGGGGTGATGTTTTTCACAAAAATCTTAATTTAAAAAAATATATATTTTATTTTATTACATTTAATTTGTTTCATGTTATTACTGCTCAATAGACCTTAAAAAGCTGTCGGAACATTCAGGGTTTTGCCCTGATACGAGCAGTCTTGTGTCAAGTTTAAGTTCAAATTTTATAATATAAGATTGTTAATGATTATCATTCTTATCATTTTTTTCTGACTAACTGTTTTTTTTTTCGTCAAGAAATCACTAAATTAGGCAAAGAAGTGCAATAATGGAGAATAGAAATGCTTTAAATAGAAACATGATTTAAGTTGACGAGTGCTGCTTGTCGTCTAGTTTAGGCTGATCAAATTTGAAATTTTTTGAAGAATACTGAGAAAACTTTCATCTTTTTTTACAAATCTGAATAGTCTCCAATATGATACAACATTTGACATCTTGCAAGCTTTTCTTGAAGTTGCCAAATTTGCTGCAAAAAAATCCGACTATTCGGAGCAGTGAAACTTTAGAAGCTTTTCAAATGGGTAAAAGCTAAAGGACACATTGTCGGGCCAACATAAGAGTAAATGTCCTTCCTAGGGTCCCCAGTAACGTCCATTTGTTTTGATTCCCAGCCTGTCAAGTGCAAAACAAGACCGCACCGCATATACTCCTCCCAAACTTCAGCATCGTTGTTTGTGTCGAAAAAATTGGTAGCTGCTTTCCATCGTTGCATGAACGTAAATACAAAAGAGGGCAAAATGGTGAGTGTCGGACTTGAATAGGGCAAAGTCAACAATCGCGGACGACTAGATGTTATTAGAGTTCTTAAGTTGGCAAACTTTACTGTAAGGTATGCTTGCAAAAAAGAGACACAACACTGAGTTATGACTGGAGTGTATAACTCATAGAGTAATTTCGGATAGGGTACACCGTCTGCTCGTCACGCTATCTTATTTTCGGCCGGATAGATTCGTGCAACTTCTTAGTCTAATACCGATCCTAATCTTACTCTTATACTATCTAGTCTCAGGTTGTTTAACTAGTCTCTGCTAGGCTCAATAGATCTAGGGTATACTGGTTTTTTGCGGCTGCTGAAGTTCCTTTGGAGAGGCAACTAATTTCTAAGTTAAATTCAAATCTCTCTGGTGCTGAAATTACAAGTAATTTCAGCACTTACAAATAAGTGGGTTGTTAGTTAGATGGATCATGATTGGTTAATATTAAACACTTTACAGTGGTAAAGTATCTAATTTATCCAATCATAAAATGTAGTTTAGATCAGGTTCCACCCATCCGGGTTTTACAGAGTTTTTTAGAATAGTCTTTCTGCAATTCAAAGGATGGATGATGGAAGTTGGTATTTGGCGAACATCATATTTCTTCTGGGTTCTCTTGTTAGAGAAGTTCCAGGTTCAATCGCTGTGTCTTCTCATGACAACGACTGGGTTTTCGCAACAAACTCAAATCTGATTTCAGAATGGTTGGCTATGACAGGTTTTTCTGTTCCATGTAGAGAACTTCTTTTGGGTTGACCTTGTCTGGGAATGGCGTGGAGATTGTGCGTGGAGGAGATGCCTGGTTACTCGGATCTGTACGTATACTTGAACATCGAGGTGGTCATTGTTCTAGTTCAATGAAGTCCTTTTCTGCGAAGTCAAGTCGTACTCTAAATCCTTTGAGTTGTGATTGTGGGCGGCATATTGATTGTGGTTGGCCATTCTTTTTCGAGTGTAGTGGGGTCATTTTGTCTTTGGATGTTCGTCTTTGGTGTTGTATGCTGATCTATATACTGCAAGGTGTAATTTACATTTTATAAAATTTTTATTAGTTTGGTGTTTTAATTATGGTTTTGGTTAGTTGTTTTCACAAAAGCTTTTTGTTTTAGTTCGGTTATTTTGAAGAGTTACTCACCCTTGAGTACCTCTTATTAAAAATAGGAGTGTGGTCACAAAGCGTGGATGTAGCGCGGTGGGTTAGTCCGGCTATAGAGCATGCTCAGGACGTCCTCTCTGGTGGGTTAGGCCAGGAGTGGGAGTATGATTTCGTGCGGTTTCTGTGAGAGGTCCTGTTATGTGATAACTTTTTATGTTGGGTTTATTGTGGTTTTTCTTATGTTTCGTTGGTTGTGTCCTTCTTTCAAAAATCAAATTGTTTTTGGTATGGGTTTGTCTTTCGACTTTTTTGTGTTTTATTATTTCTTTCTTAGACTTTATAATAGTCTTCAAAAGAATAAATTATCCAGTTTTAAACTGGGTTAATCCGGTTTGGGTACCGTTGGTTTCCTTTTCTTAGTCATGCTGTTATTCTATGTGTTGTGGTGTTTAGTAAGCTGCGTTGGTTAGTTTTGTTTAGTATATAATTCCTTTCCAACCGGGTTAAAGGAAAGTTTGAAACTTGTTATCGTGTGTTAGAGTTGTTGAGTGTGAAAGCTTGAAACTGAAATTCATTATTTAAACAATTCTTCGTGGGCGAGCTGTGCGAGTTTGGATAGAATTCTTGTGCGAGTGAATGGAAATATCAAAAGGTTAGTACTGCATTTTCGTCTTATCAATTTACTACATAGAATTTCAATTTTACTGCTAGTTTTGGGGAAAAAATAAGTTACAAATTTTCATCATTATTAGAATTACTGCTTTTAGGGAAATAATTTATAAATTAATTTACTACATTGGTTTGATTTTTATTGAATTTATCTAGTGCAAAATATTAATAGAGTTTTAAATGAAGAAGTTTTCTATTTTTTATTTTTCTTTTGTGTAATTTGTAGGTGATCGTGGGATGAAGACTAAGAATCTAAATGAGACATGGATAAAGAATGGTTAGTTTTTTAATTTGAATTTATTAGTTAAGAATATGTATAAATTATACTTACCTGTTAGTCGTCGGGGAAAAAACCGTGGGGGAAGATGTCGTGTATTATGTCGGAATTAGTTAGTAATTTTGCTAGTATGCGAATGATGTTTTTAGTTTGAAGCAGTGGCCAAAGCAATTGAAGTGCTTTAATGGTTTTTAGTTCTTCAGAGCCAACTGCAAAATCATAAGGTGTGTTTTGGATGAGATTATATAATTTGTGATTGTATTTAGTGTTGTGGATGAATTCTAATATTGGGATTTCTATAGGTTGAATAAATTCATGTGGGATAAGGAAGGGTCTGGATTCTTCTGCGTTGAAGGTCTTCGTGATGGAACAAAAATTATACATTTGGGTTATGGGATCATAATTGCGAAGAATACCGTGAAGGTTAGTATCTTTGATGCAATATGTGAAGTTAAGAAAAAATGGTGAAGTGTTTCTAATTCAGCGAGTGACATTTCTTGAAAAATGCGGCTAATTGTGTAGTCTAATTTCATATCTAGGTGAATATCATAGTGGGTTTATTGTGGTTTTTCTTATGTTTCGTTGGTTGTGTCCTTCTTTCAAAAATCAAATTGTTTTTGGTATGGGTTTGTCTTTCGACTTTTTTGTGTTTTATTATTTCTTTCTTAGACTTTATAATAGTCTTCAAAAGAATAATTTATCCAGTTTTAAACTGGGTTAATCCGGTTTGGGTACCGTTGGTTTCCTTTTCTTAGTCATGCTGTTATTCTATGATTTGTGGTGTTTAGTAAGCTGCGTTGGTTAGTTTTGTTTAGTATATGATTCCTTTCCAACCGGGTTAAAGGAAAGTTTGAAACATGTTATTATATGTTAGAGTTGTTGAGTGTGAAAACTTGAAACTGAAATTCATTATTTTAAACAATTCTTCGTGGGCGAGCTGTGCGAGTGTGGATAGAATTTCTGTGCGAATGAATGAAAATATCAAAAGGTTAGTACTGCAATTGCATTTTATTAATTTACTGCATAGAATTTGGAAATTTACTGCTAGTTATGGGGGAATTTTAAGATACAAATTTTCATTATAATTAGATTTACTGCTTTTTGGGGGAAAATTTTATAAATTAATTTACTGCATTGGTATTATATTTATTTAATTGTTGGTGCAAAAGTTTAATAGAGTCTTAAACAGTTTTGAAGAAGTTTGCTATTTTTTATTTTTCTTTTGTTTTTGTGTATTTATCTTTGATTAATATTTTACTGTTTAGGATGTTAATTGTTGGTATATACTTTGAAATAAATGGTATTCCAATGATATTATATTTAATATCAGTGATATGGAATATTTGTTTAAATGGCTTGTTTAGAATTTTACTTTGTTCCATTGTTCTGGTGGGGAGGAGAAATAATTGGATTTTTCCGTAGTTTATCAATGTTGATCCTTGTGCTGTTGCTAGTTTACTGGAGGTTTCAAGAGGTGTTAGCTTTGGATGTAAAGTTTTTATTTCATTCCATGTGGGAATGTTTATTATGTTTGATTCTGCTCCTGAATCAATTAAAAAATCTATTTCAAGGTCTGGTGGTTGAAATTCTTTATTTCTTGGGCTTTCTAAGAGAAATGGTATTGTCCAAATTTTTTCTTTGGGTTGTTCTTTTTGTATATTTTGGTAGATATGGTTTGTATTCAAGCATTTTGTTTTGACATTTTGATTGGGTTGTTCTGTAGTATTTTTTGCATTTGTTTCTTGCGTTGTTGGTGTGGAATTTATGGGTGTAGTGTAATGATTTTGAAGAAATTCTGATTGATTTTCATATATATGTGATGGAAAGGGTTGTTCATATATGACAGATTCATAGTCATTTTCGACTTTTATCATATTGATAGAACGAGTGTTTTCAGTATCACTTTCTGAATCTGATGATGTACAGTTTATTTGATTGAGTTGTAACGCATCAGTTACTGTGTCATCAATACCTGGAGGGTCTGATGTAGTTTCTGGGTTAGATTGTACTTGATTGATTTGCCTTTGATGTTTAGGTGTATTACTTCTGTGGCGATTATTAGAATTATTATAGTTATTATTATTCCTATGTGGTGATTGGGAATAATTTCTATAACGATTATTATAACTTGGGTGTCGATTTTGTGAATTATTTCGCGATCTGTTTTGGTAATTATTGTTTGGTCTGTTATAGTTTGATCTATTATATGAGTTATTTCTTGATCGATTGTTCGGGTAATTCTGGTTTCGGTTGTTTGAATAACTTCTATTTCTATTATAGGAGTAGTTTCTATTCCTATTGTATGATGAATTTCGTGACTGGTTGTTTGGATAGTAGTTATTTCTTGATTGGGAATTAGATCTAGAAACAAATCGTTGTGTATTTGAATTTGATCTGGAGTAGTTATTTCTACTATTTGGTCTATTGTAGTGATTTTGTGATGAATTATACGTGTTTCTTCGTTCTGGTGATCTTCCTCTATAACTTGAGTTATATGGGGATTGATTTCTTGTATAGCTTGTATTGTTCGGGAGTGGTTTTCCTGAACTGTTGTTGCTGTGAACTGTTTTGTTCGGTAAATTTTGATCTTTTTTCATGTATTGATAGAATGATTTATTTGGTTCTTTGTATTTTTGGGGTTTATTTTGACTATCTTGCTGTTTTTGTCTACATTCGGAAATACTATGTCCGTATCGTCGGCAATAATTACACCATTTTTTGAAAGATGGTTTGCCTTTAAAGTTCGGGTTCTTTTCGTAAATATTGAGTATTTCAGTGATTTTTTCAACGAGGTCTGTTTCTGATTCCTGTATATTATTAATATTAGTGGGAGTCTTTTCAATTTTGTTAACGTATTGTAATTTCAGATTTTCCGTTTCTTCTAGTTTCATCGTGATTTCTGCTTGTTCTAGTTTGTCTACTAGTTTTCTAAAATCTAAATCGGGTTCTCGAATTGAAGAAGGATGTGATGCTCTCTTTTTTATTGCTATTTTCCTTAATTGTGGTGTTAAGGTCATCATTAAGATTTCTGTCATCTTTGTATTTTTATAGTCATGTGTATTTAGTGAGTATGCTTTTCGAACTAGTGTTTCGATTCGTACTGCTATTTGCTTGATGGTTTCGTTTGGTAATCTGCGAATTTCATTACATAAAACTCTTTGTTGTTGTTTGTTTCTTTCGGAGTCAAACATTTTTGAAAATTCTTGTGTAACTCTTTTCCAGTTTGATTTTATTTCTAGAGGTAGTACTGAAAACCATTTTTGGGCTGCGCCATCTAAGGTTGTTTGTATCAACGCTGTGCGTCGATGTATCCAGTTTTGATGTAGTGGCGTATTAATTGGTTCAGGTCCTATATTTAAAATCAAATTTGCTGTTACTGCATTTAAGTAATCTTCTACAGAGTATTCAGGGTCTGTTCCTGTGAAAACCATTAAAGGTTTGTTTGATGTTATTGATGATCCACCCATAAGGTATGGATTCATTGTCATTTGTAATGATTCTGCTGCATTTGGCATTTGAGAAAAATTTGAAAGTTGGTTTCTTGTTATTTCATGTTGTTGGAGATAATATGGTAGTGGTATTTCATTTTGCATTTGTGATGGTTGATAGGAGTGTGCAGTCATTGGATTTTGTTGTTGAATTGGTTGAAAAGATTGCGTATTAATTAGATTTTGTTGTTGAATTGGTTGTTGATGTTGTGCATTTATTGGTTGTGGAGAAAAATTTCTATGATTTGTACGTGTTCTCTGTATTCCTTGTCTACGATATTCTTGAGTATTTTGTGCAAATATATCTGGCTGTAAAAAATCATCATCTGAGGATAAATAATCCATTTGATAAGATGTTTGTTTTTTATTTTTATTTTGTTGAAAAAATGGGTAATTTTCACTGCGATCCTGTGGAGGATTTGGTTGAAAATTTTTGGAATTATATTGGGCCGTTGGGTTATCCCAGTTTCGAGGTTTTGTATATTGATTAAAATTCCTTTGTGGTTGATAATTTGTTTTTGACGGATGTGTATAATTATAATTATGGTCTGCAAAGTTGTTTCTAGTGAATGTTTTGCGTGTTTTTGATGGTATTGTCATGGGTCTGTATGTTTGGTAATCCATTTGTGAATATTTAGGGGCAACCGAAGGTTTAACGGTTGATTGTAAGGTTACCTGTGTTTGTGAAGGATTTTTATTTCTTGGTGTTGTTAAATTTGGGCGTATTGGTGAAAGACTTTGTTGTGTAGTTGTTGTGTGTACAATTTCTTCATTTATGAAGTGTGATGGTGTCTGGATATCTTGTTGAGTAAGATTCCTAGTTCCATTGAGGTTTTCGTTGTGTATGACTGTAGAGTTTAAACTATTATTTTGTGTATCGGGTAAAAATGTATTATAGTTTAATGGTGTTGCATCAATTGTTAATGGTATTACTCTTACATAATCTCTTATGTAAGATATTGTACCTATTGCTTGACTTGAGATTGATTGTGGAAAGCTTATAAATGCGGGATGAGACCATTCGGGGTCCCAAACATAATCTGATTGTTCTGTGATAGCGGTATCATCGTTCGAATTTTGGGGTCTAAAATTTTTTCTTGCTTGTGCAATTAAATCAATATTATGTGTGAAATAATCTATTATGAACCATGCCAAAATTTTTTGTAGATCGTGTTTGGTATGTTGTGAAACGTCGTCTTTCGTGAAATTTTCTTTAATGATGTTTAAATAACTAGAGAGTAGTGTGATTTCATGTCGCACTCTTAAATGTTTAGATGTTTCTGTCGGTGAGACATTTGTTAATGGGAGTTCATTTTCTAATATCGAAATATAACTATATATTATTGCGAAAACTTCATTGGTGAAAATGGAGTTTGCTCTTTGTGAGTTATGGTATTGGATGCTTTTTATATATTCTGAAAAAACTTTTGAAAATTCTAAATCAAGATCGTCTGTTTGTATGGTATATGTTCTATTATTATGGTTTGGTGAGGTGAATTCTATAGAGTAGATTCCATACTGTTGTGTTATGTTGCATATATCTTTTAGATAGTGATCTATGATTTGTCTTTTGATTTTTACATCGGGGAACTCTGTTTTACATGGACTGATTCCGGGTTCAAATAAATTTACGAGTAAATTTTGACAAAATATGTGTTGTCCTCTATCAGTATCTGCGTCTACTATAAAGGGAAAGATTTCATCATCATCTGGAGTTTCGTCACCTGGGGTGTGCGTTGAGCTCATTTTTTCGTTCGATGACTGTTAATATGTAATTATTAATGTGTCGAATTGGTTGATTCCAATTGTATAGATGTACTGGTTTGTGTTTGTACTGCTTTTTTATTCTTCTTTTTCCTCTTTGTGATGAATTTGAAGTTGTTTCTGAGTCAGAGAAATATAATTGATCGTGAAGTGGGTAATTTTTATCTATTGATTCTTTTAGTTTGTAAAGTTCGTCTAAACTGTTGGTTTCTGATTCTGAAAATGCGTTTCGATTTTTTGAAAATCTTTTTCGTGTTATTTGTCTTTGTTTAGTTATTATTTTCCTCTTTAGTGTTTGTCGTTTTGTTCGAATGTATCCAACTGTTTGTGTATGAGGTGTGATTACAAGGTCGTATTTTTTGTTATCTATTTCACAATTGTGTAAAATGATTGTTTGTTTATTTCCTAGGTTTTTAAATGACATAAGGTTTAGAATGACGGATGCAAAAGGTTGTTAAATGATTTCTATTTTCCTAAACTGTTAGTTCTTACGATTTTTTGGTTAGCTTAACCTGGGTCTATTTGTTCAGGGTTGGAGAGAAAAGTATATCGATTCCGAAGAATGATTTTTACTTTCTCGTGACTAGTATAAGCTAAGGTGTTAACTTACTTAATCTTACTTAGGGGTAGTGATTGTGTTCAAGGGTTGGAGAATAGTAAATCAATCCACAAGGTTCAGGTATAATTAGAACGCGAGTAGTTCGTTAGGTACTATTTTAAACTTACTAAGTCTAAGATTTATCCTGGGTCTGGTAAGAGGGGGGGTCAAGTGAAGGATGAATAACCGAAGTTCTTCACTGTTTATCCTAATTTGAATGATTAGTTTTGTTTAAAAATTTCTATTAGTCTTGGGTCTTTAGAAAGGGTTGGGTAGTGAATCGACGTTTGAGGTCGTTAGACACTAATTAAGTGGGTGGGGGAGAACAAAATTGTTCTGTTTGATCCAAGGATAAGCCTTGATGATCAAATTTAAAATTTAATTAAGTAGAAAATGATGTAAGATCCAAGGATAAGCCTTGATGATCTGGTTTTAAAATTAAGTGACTTTAAATTTTAATAAAGTTTTAAATTTGTGTAAAGGAAAGATTTAGTGTTTTGATGATATTAGTAAGTTGATGATTGCTGTTATGTTTTAGGTGATGAAGCTGGAACAACAGGATGATTTATGATTACTAACCATTTATTGTCATGCTACTAATTTTTATTTTTATTTTCCAATAAATATTTTTCAAACATGTTTTGTATATTACTGCAGAGTTTTAGAAAAACGATCTTAGATCTTTTTATCAATCGTTATTGTATAATATTAATTTTGTTTAGCGCCTGAAATGATTTTGAAGAGTAACTTCAAGGTTTTATGTTTGCAAATGGAAATCTAAATTCATTGCAAGTAGTATTCGAAATATAAAAGTTTGTTCTGGCTTTTGCCGAACTATCATATAACTATACGGCAAGTTTCTACTTTGTCGTATGTCGTCTTTGGTTCGATGTCTTCTTCCAATTCCGGGTAGTTCTATTATGGTTCGGAATATTGGCTCTGATCTATTGAGTCGGAGAGACATTTCAATTAAATTATTGTCGTATAACATTTTGTAAATGTTTTTGTCTAATTTCTAATCTATTTTTGGTTAATTCTAATCTAGTAAGGTCTTGTTCGAGACTTATGGTCGCACCAGATGAGTTATGACTGGAGTGTATAACTCATAGAGTAATTTCGGATAGGGTACACCGTCTGCTCGTCACGCTATCTTATTTTCGGCCGGATAGATTCGTGCAACTTCTTAGTCTAATACCGATCCTAATCTTACTCTTATACTATCTAGTCTCAGGTTGTTTAAGTAGTCTCTGCTAGGCTCAATAGATCTAGGGTATACTGGTTTATTGCGGCTGCTGAAGTGCTCGGGAGAGTCCAACTAATTTCTAAGTTAAATTCAAATCTCTCTGGTGCTGAAATTACAAGTAACTTCAGCACTTACAAATAAGTGGGTTGTTAGTTAGATGGATCATGATTGGTTAATATTAAATACTTTACATTGGTAAAACATTTAATTTATCCAATCTTAAAATATAGTTTAGATCAGGTTCCAACACACTGTCTTGCGGATTTTTTGTTTTCTTGCTGCTTTTTTCGGTTATTTATTTTTCTAAGCTGCTTTTAGTTTGATCATGTTGCTATCACCAAATCAGAAGCGGATCTCGGTACTTTTTTCAAAGTCGTCATCGACTTTTCGTTCTTTTAGGTCGACCAAAATGAAATTCCGACCACATCAAAAAGCAATAAAAATACCCTAAATTGTTCCAAAAACATGTCTGACCACTGTTTGCCATTTCTTAGCCTTTTTGTGAATAGTTTGGATTGAAAAAAACTGTCTCCCCCTCAAAGTAAAGTGATATTGGCCGCAAAAGCATCATTAGAATGACTCAGTCAAATCTTTAGGCCAGTCACTCCCGTCATCTTAAATCCACTACTTAACTTAATTTGATTCCAAATGACAACACTTGAAAGTCTGCTTCAGATTTCATCCGCGATTGTCGAGTTTTTTCACCTGGTGTAGTTATGAGCCGCGTCGTTTGGATCTCGTTTCAGCAATCGGTTCGCAGCTCTTCTCATTCCAACCGGTCCAATGTGAAACCAGCCCAAATTGGGTCTATATATTTGCTTCACTTCTTCCAAATAAAGTTGCAAGAAAGGGTTTCCGGCTTCAAATTGCATCACTCCGTTGCTGATCAGATCATCGAACTGGTCCATAGCCAGTTTGCAGTCGTTTGTTGGCTTAGCATAACCTGGGAAAATAAAAAAGCCAACATAATTCACATTTGACAGAATGTTCCGAGCAGAAAAAAATCCTCATGTCAGAACGACCAAATACCCGAACATTATGGAAGCAGAAAGTATAATTCAGTGTTCTAAAATTTGAAGAAAAAAAGGAAAATCTGTCAGTTTTTGGACTGTTTGAAGCACATTTATTGGTTGAATGTTTTCAAATTTTTATGTTTTTTTTTAAAACCTTTTTCCCTTTGTAATAGTTTCTTTTATTGATTGGAAGATCACTTGGTGGAAATAATTTTGTCACTGTAATTTAAGATGAATCAATTTTTAAGAAATGGAAACTGGAATGGTGATTTTTTTTAAAAAAAAGCTGACCTTCTAGGCCGATGCTATTTTTGATCTTTCTCAAATCGGTCCTGACTATTGTATCAAAGTCGAGATAGAAGCCACCAAATTTATACAGCAACACTACTCGCATAATGTCGCTAATATGCACTAATGTATTTTGGTTGTCGTAGTTCAACTGTGACGAAAATCCTTCCAAAATTGTACCCATCAATAACTTGTCGAAATTTATTGTGTAAAATTTTACTCTGTGAGGGTAAAATTTAAAGACTAAGTCTCGTAGTTGGGGTTCCGAGAAATTCAAATATGATGACGTCATTATGACGTGAACTGAAAGTTTGGAAAACCGAATAGCCGACTCAACTGAGCAAACCCATCTTCCAGGAATAGTTGACTTGTTGTAAGATTCGATATAAAATATCTGCTTGTTTTTAGTTGACGATGTTGGTACAAAATGCGGTAGTTTGATAACGTCGCCAAAAACATGTGGCAATTTTCTCGAAAATATGTTTATTTCAAAGACACCTAAAACACAAAAGGGTAAAAACTAACATCATCTTCCCTTAATATACTAGTAGGATCCCCTAACATACTGATAATAGTTCAAAATTTTGAAGAGAAGATAGGATTTTTAGATCTATTTAACTAGCCTTCCATTTTTGAACGGAATTAATTATAGCGTCTCAAAAATGCTGATTTTTTGAGCTCAAATTTGAAAAAATGAAAATGCTTCTCCTGCGATAGTTTGTGTTAACGTAAGGTTGGTTTCAAAATAGCCAATTTGGCGAAATTGGGACTGATAACGCGTGGTGGCTATTCTCATGGGCGAAAGACCGAATCGTCGAAAGACTCATGGGCGAAGGACCGAAAACATAAACAGCTGAAGGTCGACTATTAAAATGAATCAATTGCCGCTCATCAAAAAGAAATTAAGTGAAGCAATGTTTTACTTCTTTTATAATGAATTCCTTGAGTATAAAGCTTGTTTCAAGTTGCCGGCGGTCAGTGAAAACTTGAAAATTTTGCATATTTCTGCAGTTTTTATATTCGGCCTATAATATTATTAAGTTACTGGAAATGTTTACTTTTTTGAAATTTCCAATTTTTGAAACACTGAACTGTGATTGGCGGATTTTTTTGCCCATTTGGTTTTTCGCCTATGTGGGATTCCACCTTTACGTGCAATATATTTTGTTCTATACATAAACATCTAAGCGACAATATATCCCGGCTTCGAAATTGTTCTTAGTTGATATTTGAAGTATGCTAATTCAAATTTTAAATTGTTTCTAGACGCAAATTACATACTTTTGTAATTAGCGCAGCGTGCAGGGGGTTATTTTCAGCAAATTTTGACAAAAAGGCCATTTTGTCAATTTTCTTGAAATTTTAACAGTTGTTATAGTTCTCAAAAAAGTCCTTATATGTGGGATTCCACCTTTACGTGCAAAATATTTTGTTCTATACATAAACATCTAAGCGACAATATATTCTGGCTTCGAAGTTGTTCTTAGTTGATATTTGAAGTCTGCTAATTCAAATTTTAAATTGTTTCTAGACGCAAATTACATACTTTTGTAATTAGCGCAGCGTGCAGGGGGTTATTTTTAGCAAATTTTGACAAAAAGTCCATTTTGTCAATTTTCTTGAAATTTTAACAGTTGTTATAGTCCTCAAAAAAATCCTTGTTCTTTATATCATAATGAGAAGGGACCGACTTTTTACCAGATCGATGAACAAATTTGATTAAAAAAAATGTAATGACACTGTTTAGTCTGATTAAATACAATGGTTTCACAGTTTCTCAGCAACGTTTTGTTTGTTCTGACCGCTTCCTTTTCGACTCTTAAACTAATTTAAATTTAGCTTAATTGAGCTATTGCATTTCCGTCTGGTAAAAAATTGGTCTGGTATAAATTGGGTCCGGTTAAGACTTAGCCCCATAATGAGAAAATAGAACACACACTGCTTTGTTCTGATGCAAACAGTCCTATTTTGAATTCAAATTGACTAGCTTTGCGTGTAAACTTATCGATAACTCATTTTTGAACCCAGTGAACATCCTGCCCTAAACCAATTCAGCTAACTGGGTCTCAAAAAAATGATCTGAACTTGATTTTTAGATTATTATACAAGCAAAAATCAGAAACCCGTTATTTTTATTTGACAAACGCCCAGGATCAAAACAACATAATGCAATAATAAGTATGATATAACTTTTTGCATTAGAGGGTGTGACTAATTCATTTTTTCAAATTTTTATTACAAAATAATTTCTCTTACATTCTAAGTTGAAAACATTGTTTTTTTATCCAATATTTCATCATGCATTTGATGTTCTCAAAAAGTTGAAAATGGTTTTTGCATCAAATTTTTTTGCTTTAGCAGTAAAAAAGAAAAAAATAGTTATTGAAGTATAGTTTGGTGCTCTCTATCGTTTCATTGCTTTATATATACTTAAGAAATCAGCACAGCTCGATTTATTTAAAACCAGCTAGTGATGTTGATGAGTGATAATTTCATAGATTTATTTTCGTGAAGTTTGGGGAGCTCAGAACAGACAGATTGCATCAAAGTTGTCTTCAAAATTGTTCCAAATTGGTTGAAAGAAACTTATTTGCCGTAATTGATTTGTTACTAGGAGCAAAATTTATTAACTTTTACTAAATATGTGGCGTGGGTTGGGTGTGATTTTAACAAAAAATCTCAAATTAAAGAAAAAAAAATCATTTTATTTTTTTATATTTAATGTTTTCATGTTATTACTGCTCCATAGACCTTAACAGCCAGTCAAGTTAATCATGGCTTCGCCCTGTTACGAGCAATCTTGATCAATTTTAAAACCACGCCTTAAATTGCAAAACTAACAATTTTATAGTGAAAAATTGTTGTTCCGACGAGTGCGGAATATCTATGCTATGTGTGTTTTTTTTTATTCAGTCAGTTTTCGACTTCCTAACTGAGCGTTTTCGACTGTTTTTTATACCATCTAGAAAATATTGTTTTCTTGAGTTCAAATTCAAAAGGATATTTTACCGGTGATCCTTTTTTGTAGAGTTGCGGGTATTTGAAAATTGCTAATTTGGCCAATTCGAGACAATTAACGCGCGACATATTGCGTTCTAATAACAAGCGTAAGCGGCGGATCAATGTTTTCCAACTTCAATTGAGGCCAACAATTTCGTCCTATTAACACAATACGAGACGCTAAACACACCCTCAGTACTTAATATTGTGTGAGGAGAGATAGAATGAAGAAAAACTGGAATATGTTTTTTTCTTTTTTCTCATTTTTTTGTCAATTAAAAAACCAGTAAAATTTTTTCTAATTGGCCTCAAGTACAGTCGGAACATTCAGGACTTCGCCTTGATATACGAGCAGTCTTGTTGGGTTTTCTGGTAACCTTATCACTAACCTGGTTCCTCATTAAGGACTTTCAATGGTTTTATAGTTATTGTTTTGACATTTCAATTGTTCAAGCAGCTTCAATTGAGGTAAAAAATATTTGTTTTCGGAATGAACTGTTTTCATGCTAAAAAGCATTTACAATAACTGGAAAATTTGAAATTACAGAAGTTGCATTTTTTTATTTCTCAGTAGTGGAGATAAAGCTAACGCTACTCTTTCTTTATCAAAAGATCTAGTTTTTTTCTAAAGCTTTTGAGCATGCGTTTTTTTTTCATACTATATATCAGCATAATTTCAAGAGAACTAGAAATTTTGGATCTTATTGGAATAGCCCAACGAAGAAACGCTGAGCCATTGGAACTAGCTCCAATGATCAAAATTGCCGTTTGTTCCCAATTATTTAAGTAATTATTAGAAAACCGTAAAAAAAACTAAGCTTGTTTTGTAAATTTAAAAACTACTAATTTGTCTGATCGTTATCTCAAAACACTGAATCATACGGAAACATTATTAATTCGGGTACTTGATTAATAAGATTTTTAAGTTTCACTACATCTGTTTTGTCTGCCACAAAAACCCAATGACAAAACATTTGTGCTGTTTTCTTTCCATACCTGAACAAAACCATTTGCAATAAAACATCAGGACAATAAAAACAATGAGTAAAGATGGGATTGTTTTTGATCGCATCTTACCGCACGTAAAAAAGCGGTAATAGTATAAATGAAAAACTTAAATAATTTCGCTAAAATTTTATATTCGTTGAAGTTGAATAGCGCAAATCGAGAAAGAATTCAATCCGCTGAACAATTTAAGGCCTCAAATGGAACTGGCCTAAAATAAAATGTTCTATCTGTGTTTCAGAAAGCTTTTTTAACAGACATCTAAAATTGTTGCTTAACATTGTTTCTGAAAAAATGATTCAAAGATGTTTCTCTCACAAATGGAGCAAGCTTTTTTCGGTACTTTCATATATTCCAGATCAAAAAAATTGACCAAATCAAAATCAAAAACATTTGAACTTTTGCAAAAAAAATAATTCGTTTAATTAATTTTTTCTTCACGAAGTTCGCGTTTAATTTTGTCAATTAGTGTACGATGAAGCAAAATGATTAACATTTAAAAAAATGGTTACAAATGAAGATAACAGAAAACCAGCTCTATTATTTCCATTGTTTTGAAGCACTTGCGTTTGACAGCAGCTGAGTTTTATTGTAACAGCTTTAACAGAGTTTTGTTATACCAATTTTGTCAAAAAGAGGAGATCTTTGTATTCTAGTTTTTGACAATAAAAAATTGGATTTTCAAGAAAGTTGGCAAACACCTAATTAATAAAAAAAGAGTAAAAAGACTGTTCGCGTGGGTAAGTGCCTCCTCAAAAAACACCGGGATTTTAGCAATGCTTTTAATTATTTTCAACAGAGACACACAAATAAGCGACAAACACTCGTCCTCGCTCATTATAATACACAGGAAAAGTGAGCTATAATACTTGTGCCAAATGCAACGACACAGGATCGAAGCAGGCCAAGTGTTCGATCCTCGTCAGTGCCTCTTTTGAAGCCAGTGCTTTAGTTTGTCAAGTGTTTAGAGTCTGCTAAAGGTCGGCTAGCTAAATGAACGGTTTGCTAGAAAATCTAGTCACTTAGAAGTTGATTTTGATTCGCATAAAAAGTTCATATAATAGGTAGCAAAAAGTTGGACAGTCAGAAATAATTTTAAAAAGCAATCGACTGATTTCCTCATTTATTTAGCATGCAAAAGTTAAACTGGGTAAACTTGGTAGGGAGATGGGGCGGGGATAAACCCAAGAGGGGTAAACCGAAGAGAAGTAAGCCGAAGAGGGGTAAACTGGGGAAATAGTTGTTAAAAGAGGCGATTGAGTTTACGTAGTATAAAAAAAGTCGAGAAAACTTAAATAAATAAAATCTTATGTAAAAAATAAAAATTTATGAAACGTAATACGTAGCAACTGTGCACGAAACAAGAAATGAGATAACTTTGAAAAAAAATTTGCAAAGTTCATAATTTCTACAAAAAAAATTATAATTGAATGGATTATAATAGATTATTATCGATAATGACGGATTATATTGATATAAAAGATGCTAAGATTATAATCCAATTTTGATGGATTATAATCAATTTTTTTTAATAAAATTTCATAGATACTGACCATAAAATGACAAAATAATTGATTATTATCCATGGAACTCCAGTGCGGGCGGCTACAGATTTTAAGCGAAAAGATGTGCCACGTGAACTTTAGATTTTATGTTTGTTCCATTTTTACTTTTTGCTTATGTCTAAAGAGTTGCTTTTCTTAATTAATTCTGCTTCTTCCAACATTTTGCAACTCTCTATATGTACAAGCTATTTTACTCCTTAATTAGCGGATCAATTGAAGCCAAAAATGCACTAATTTTACAGCAGGCGAAAACTCTACAGAAACAATTGTCTTAATTTATGTGTTTAAAAATCAACCCATAGAGCAGTGGTATGGAACAACCCAACCCTATCTGTTTGATTCACTCATCCAGAAAAACCGGCATTCATTGAAAATTATTTTTCAGTCTGATATGATAAGGATGCTTTAGTTAAAAAATTATCAAACACTATGGATTGATCTACCTCGTATTTTTTTTGAATTTCAGCTAGTCCCTACTGATGCGCCAAATAACGCAAGCCATTTTTTTTTCAGCTAGCCCATGCTTAAGCCAACTGGCGCTAAGAAAAATAAGTAGGAAAATCAGTTAACTGAATAAACAGACTACATTATTTTTGTTGGGAGTTTTAGACGACAAAATTAATTAAGTATGAGAAATGAGGTTCAATAACGCGGTGATGCAAAAAAAAAATGGAACCCCTGAGTCAGTAAATCTAAGCACCGGTTAGTTTTTTTTTCAAGCCATTTACAGATGAAAGTGTGGCTGATCACCAAAACTGTGCTTCAAATTAAAAATAGTCTCAGTTTCACTTCTCTCAATTGGCGATATATTGACAAGCATAAAGCTCAATTAGCAAAAAAAAATTAAAAAAAAAATTGTATCGACTAGCACAAAATCAAAACAGAAAAATATTGACAAACTTAAAATCATTATTCACAAAAAGTGTATTTTAATCGCAATTTTTTCCCACAATTCACAAATTGCGCTGCGATCAGTGGTCGCTTCAAGTTAATTCAGTTTGGATTGCAACTAATCACCAATTATGTTTCAAAGAAATTCCTGTGCTCAGTAATTGCTCAATTTTGTATTATTCCATTTCTCAAATGCCTTTTATTTTTCGAAATTTTGATTTTTTCAAATTTTTATAGAACTCGAGTTTGTGTGGAAAAGCCTTGAAAATTATACAGGCTCAAATTTAATTTTTCGCGGTCTGACCGTTGATTTCTTTTCAAGTCCAGTTCATTTCCTTCTAGTTCTGAAAAAGGAAGTCATATATCAGATTTTCTAGCGAAATAAAATTAATCCAGCTTTTTCAAATTGTGTTAGTTTCGTTTCAAATGTATATTGTCAATCATGAATTGTTTCAGAAATTTAAAGAGCTCTAAGGTCATCTATTTTTTCTTCGGTGATTTCCCATAGGTTCCAATATTCATAGGTTCCAAAATAAAAAATCAGTCGCATAAGTTCAGAATTTATCTTCTTGAATTATGATTGGTTGAAATTTGAGCCAACGAATTTATGGATTGATTGCTTAGTGTTCAACCAGCATAAACTCAAGCTGCAGAATAGTGATCGCCGCAGCCGCGCCAACGTGTTGCGAGCTTGCCACCAAAGGTTAGGACTCTATATGAAATTTAGAGCCGGTTATCGCCGCGAAGTGGCGACGCGCGTATAGCGAGCCCACCAGCGACCTTAAACCGAGACTCGTCTAATTTAGTATTTTGACCAATTAAAAATATTTGGAACTTATGCGACTGCTTTTTTATTTTGGAATCTATGGGACTGATTTTTTATTTTGGAACCTATGAATACGCACCCTTTTCTTCGAACTTCGGAGTTCGGAAGCTCAAAAACAACAAATGAGTATTTGTTCTGTTTGCTTGCGTTCCTTGACTGGTTTTTGGACACAATAAGCTGTATGCTTGATCTCTGGTCCCAATGCCAACTACGTGCTTCGCCTAACCGCTCGCATCTTTTTGAAATCATGACTACAATTTACGTAATATATAAAATTTAGGTGGTATATAAAATTTATTGGCCAGATAAGCAAAAGAAGAAAAGGTCTGATTTTTTTCAAGCTCGTACTTTGGCCAATGACTGATTTTTTGCGTCTCTTTCGCCTGATTTTGAATTTGTTTGTTTGATCATAAGGTACATATCACGGGTGGCGTGGCACGGAGCCGATTTCACAGAAAGCCAAAAAAAACTCGTTCCCGGATAGCCTAAAGCTTAATGAATATTACAGGTCGAGGTGGGCCTGGCACTGTTCGTGCCCAGTCACTTTCGATTGATTTCAGCTATAGTGGAACAAAAGTTTTTCGGCTCTCCGGGATTTCGACTCAAACCATATCGAATACACACTTTATCTTGTATACCGTCTTTCAAATGGGAACCAACTGGGAACAGTTCTTATCTGGTCTCGCAACCAAGGTTTAGTAGTTCGAAGCAACTTAAAAAGCGCCCTGATAAAATATGGAACTCGCATTCCTTAGACTTTATTATAAAGCACTATTAGTTTGATAGAACTGTTAAATAGTGGTTTCTGTTCAAAAAAAATTAATAAAAAACTGATAAAAACTGAGCAAAAGTGCCATTTTTAATCGTTTCAGAACTGTTTCCAATAAACCGTAGAACTCAGTATGAAAGTTGTGCTGATGATTCCGCTTCTGCTGATATGGTAATTAATTTCAAACTATTAAACCTAAGCATTTGGGTTTTATCTATTATGTTTTTGAGAATTACAGTTTTGCGCTGAATAAGTAAAAAGACCGGGAAAAAAACCGGCCAAAAGAGTGCTTTTTAGGAAAGTCTATACTTAGTATATATTGGCAAAAAAATTTAGGGCCGCTCAGCCAAAAATAGATGTTTTAAAATAGCAGTAAAAAGAAGACCCTTTGGGTCGGCAGAGGTTAAATAACCTCCCTAATTGTTTTTGCTCATTTGATTTTTTTATTTCAAGTAGTTTTTGGCTGTAGGAGTGTTTAAAAAGAACAAAACACTCCTACAGCTGGTCTGCTTAGGTTTCCATCTTCAATTGGACTTTTAATGTTTGTACCATTTAAAAGTGTTTTCATTCTGTTTTACAGATGTATACAAGGATACTTCGGGTGCGTTTTCCTTTTTTTAAATATAAAATATAAAAAATATATTTCGCCACTTCCTCCCTAACACCTCGCAAAGGGAGGATTCGTTAATAGGTACAAAATTTAGAATGCTTAACCGTTGATTTAGTTCATAAAAGGGTGACAAATTGTTATTAGGTACTGAAGGGCGGCGGAAATAGTTATGAGAGATATTATTTTACCCCTAGTAAAACTTCTGTGCCCACTCCACTGCCCGGTTACTATCAAAATAAGCTGACTAATAAGCTAACTCAAGTATATTTGACTTAAGATTTGCATTTCAAACAAGACTGCTCGTATCAGGGCGAAGCCCTGAATGTTCCGACTGCCTTTTAAGTTTTATGGAGCAGTAATAACATTAAAAAATTCAATGAAATAAAACAATAAAAAATTTTTTTTCCTAATTTCTGAAATTTTTTAATGAAAATAATCACCCCACACGCCATATAAAGTACAAAAGGATAGATTTCGCTCCTTGTAACAAACCAATTATGGCAAAAAGGCTTCTTTTAACCAAGTTAGAACGATTTATAAGACGGATTAACTCTCCGCTTACGCGTTATTAGCGCGAAATATATCGCGCGTTAATTGTCCCAAATTGGCCAAAATGGCAATCTTTAAACCCCCGTAACTTTACGAAAAATGATCACAGGTGAAATATCTTTTCAAACTTGAGCTCAGGACAACAATGCCTTTCGAATGATGTAAAAAAATTCCGTCAAAAATGGCTAGTTAAAAAGTCGAAATTTGTCTGAAGAAAAAAAAACCCACCCCGAGCACAAATATTCCGTTACTTTCGTATCGAAAGTCGGAACAATAATTTGAATATCGCAGCACTCTATGTTGGAAGGGTTCATATGGAATCCTTTCATCGCAAAATTTAAGGCGCCAATAGCGAAAAAATTAACTGGTAGAGCGGCTGATAGTTCTAAACAACTACGTGCAGCACCAGCACATTCATTGGATATTTCTTCGCGCTTCTTCCCCCGAACAGCAGGCTTCGACTCCGTGTTCAAAATCTGTTTATATTCTGCCAGGAGAGAACATATTTTTGCTTTTAATATTTGAATAACTGACCCAGCCGAGGACATCTTAGCGACTACTTCTGTCAGTTGATCAGTCAAAAAATAAAAGAATGAGTGATTTTGCTACAAATCAAACGGAGTTTTTTTATGTTCTAACGGATCTACTAAACAATTGCCCCCCCCCCTCAAATTCAAGAAAGGGAGCAATTGTTAGGTAGATGAATTTGTCGAATTTTTGATCCATCAGAATTCAGAAACATTTGAATTTTACATAGAATGCTCTAGTGCTATTTAGTGCTTTTATTAATAGGGTTGGTAATTTTTTAGTAGAAACCAAACGGAGGGCGGTTGTTAAGAAGATCCAAATAAAAAAAGACTCAAATTTTCACAGGTGACAGTGTTTATTGAGAACGAGAACGACAACTCCCCGCAATGGGTTGAATTTCCCCCCGAGGGGGTGTTGAGCGTGGTGGAAAATGAGTCATCCGAGAGTGAAAGTGTGTTCACGTTTGTGGCCAAGGACGGAGATGCCTCCGATACTGTCAGCTACTACATAGAGATTAATTTCAAAGGTAAAGAGCGGGTCTATTAGTTAATACCGTGACAACTTTGGAACAACTTAGTGCGTTTTTTGAGAACTATAAGACCGGGTGGACCAAAATTTCTTATCATATAGTTTTTATATATGCCTATGGCAAAACTATTATCATACATTTTCTACAATTCCATACCTAGAGAAGATTGGGAGAAATTTCACTACGATAACCCTTTCACAGATACATTAGTTAGATACTCGCTTTTTTGTTGTAGTAATTACGACATACTATTTCATAGTTCACTCGAAACTATGAATAAAAACGTTAAAATTTTGTATTTGGCTAGATAATTTTCAGTTTTTTTTTCAAGAAATACTTCTTTGAGCATGAAAACGATTTTCGACTAACAATTGAGAAAAAAATGTCTCTGAAATTTGGATTTTTTTTCGGATTTTTTTTGCAGCGAGAAAAAAAAATGCTTATCATACCATTTTCATATATGCAATTTTTATTATAAACATTTTTCCGTACACTCAATGTATGAAATTGTAGGATAAACCTTTTTAGTCCAACCAATAAAAATGGGGAGAAATTTTGTGTTCGGGCGTGTTTTTTTTTCTTGTTATCCACCAAGAGGTGCCACAAATTTTTTTTTCTTATCACATTAAAACCCATTCAGTCTAACTTCCAACGACTTTGGAATTTTAACACTGGGATAATTTTTGAGATTT